>NW_019172985.1:0-380510 GCF_001831195.1 Colletotrichum orchidophilum | reverse complement strand
GGGGGGGGGTGCGTGCCTGGTGGTGGTTCAGTACCTATCCCTACAGGGTAAGGTAGTCGCCAGTCCGGCCTCCAGCCTCAGCCGCCGGGAGCCCACGAACACCTTCTCCTACATCCTCAGGTACCAATCTACTATCTGCACTCTTCAGCCAGCCGTGCGTCCGTGAGAGAGAGTGAGTTCCGGGGTCAGCAGCGAGCAGTCGTTGTTCCCGGGTCGGTGGACGCGAGAGCCCCTGCATATCGGGGAATTTGCTCGGGGTGAGATCGTGAGGGTGATACGACGAATTGCGCACCTTGCCGAATCAGCAAACAGCTTGCCGTGCGATCTTCACCAACCCGCCATCTCACCTACTGCGCTGCAACAAGCCCGGATATTTCCCAACTCGTCACCGCACGTGGATCAGCGCACAGAAACCTCCGTATTCGTGACACGCGTTTCGTTGGCAAAGCATCTCTCATAATGTTGGCTAGCTCATGGAACGGAGCGGACAAGAGTGGATCTTCTTGGCGTTGGAGATCCGCCCGCTATTCATCCCCGGGGATGGTCCCAGCATAAGGGGGAACAGCTGACGTTCATTGCTGGCTGCTCATTGTTTTGCGATTGCTCGCCCTCACATCATTGCTTTTCATGAGGTGGTTAAATAATTACATGGTCTGATATTGAATGTGCAAATTATTACTAATCTCTCCTCATTGACAAAACCGTATAGCTCATCAGGCAGCGAGAACCCCCCCCCAAATCTAGAGTTTTGCCGCAGTCTCTGGCGCAGCCGCCAAAGTCGTCTCCTTCTTGGCAAGAACCCGTTCCTGCACGTCCTCGACGCTCATGGCGCTCAAGGACTCAAAATCGAGAACGACTTCTTGCAGACTCTTGGACTTGATCGTGGTCGCCTTGGAATCGATCGTCTCCGGATTGGTGATAGCCCTCATCATGAAGTTGGTCCATCCTTCGAAACAGCGCTTCGCGTTGGGAATCTTTGTTAGGATCAGGGCGAAGCAGTGCGGCATCCCCTCGTACTCCTCAAACACCACGGGGACACCGTCCCGGTGCAGTTTGAGGGCCATGTACTTGTCTTCATCCGCCAGCAGCTCCCACCCCGTGCACATATACACCGGGGGCGCCCCGGTCCAACTGCGGCTCATTAGGAGAGTCACCAACGGATGCGCAAGGAGGTCATCTTCGGCGTATATGTTTGTTCGGGGTGGGTTTGTGGGCCAGATGTTGCATGGGGGTGGGTTGTGTTTGGCGTAGACCTCGCCTGTCGGGAGGTAGTCAAACTCCCCGTTGGCATTCCAGCTGGGCAAACTTTGCGTGATATCCATCCATGGCGAGTTCAACGCGAATCCCGCAGGCAGAGGAATGTCCCTTTCCTCGCCCAGCCAGCGGACCTTGCGGTTTTGTCTGCGTAGCTCGAGGAGGAGTTGCAGCAGAGATAGACTCAAATTGCCCCCGGCACTACAGCTTTTGGTTAGCACCCCGATTATCTCCTCACGGTTAAGTGGTTTTCTCACCTGTCTCCGGCAACGACGATATGTTTCGGGTCGACCGCTTGGTGGTAGGCATCGGGAGGCGGGTATAATAGAGTCAAGTACGAGACCAAGGCGTCTAGCAGAGCCGCCGGGAAGGGGTTCTGCGGAGCCAAGCGGTACCGAACTGAGTAAACGCGGCCTCCAGTCAACTTTGCTATCTTCTTTGTAGTCGGTCGATGGGTCACCGGATCGCAAAGGTAGTACGCTCCTCCGTGAAGGTACAAAACCGTCAGGGGACTGGTGACCTCTTTCTGTAGCTTTTCAAACTTGTCTTTTTCCGCAATCGCGGGTGGGCGCTCCTCTTTTGTCGCACCGGCGCGATAGCCTGTCCACTCGGACTCCACTGGCACGATATCCGGCAGCCGTACACTTAGTTCTGGCGTGTCCGGGGCCCTGGTCGACTGTATGACTCCGATGATCACGTCGCGCACGTCGCTTTCTGGCGGCACAGGGCTAGCGTATGTGGCGACCCATATTCTCCCTTTGACGCCGCTATCGCGGTTTGTGAGCTTCTGGGTGGATGTAATGGAGCGTAACTTGGCTGGCTGAAGGTATGAGCGTATGACCGAGATGATGAGATCGCTCCGCAGATCTAGGTACTGAGACGACTTTGACAAATGTAGAACATGAAGAAGTGCTACCCGCGTTATCAAGGGCACCTTGGGCAGCAACGACAACAATAACTTGAACTGGGCGGGGTCCATATTGAGAGGGTTCGGGTAGTCGAAGGATGAGGTGGACATGGCTAGAGGGAAAAAGGTGGCAGTCGACACCTAGTCAAGGAATATATACGGGGAAGAAGCAAGAAGCAAGTGAAGTCGAGCCAAGACAGTACTATGCCTGACGTGGTTGAAACACAGGAACAACACACGCTACGCCAGGAAAAGACGGCTGCAATCTGTCGATAGAAGGTAGCAACGGTCAAGGGCTAGGGGTTGACAGCATGTTTAGATGAGAGGGAATTGGCTGCGGGCCTTGGACATCGGACTCGGAGCCACCCTCACTCTAACACACCTCACCGACGGATCGGCGGTCCCCTGGAAGAGGTATCTAGCTCAGCTCTAGGAACAGGGTACCAAGGTCGAAAGACAAGCAGGGTTAGCTGTGAGAGCTTGCCGCGTAGTGTACGAAAGGTGTGTGGTGTCACTGGTGTGTGGATGGGAATAGCTGCTGTTGTGGGGAAAGCGGGAACGTGGTTGTACACTACACTACCACAGTACTATAGTAGAGAGGATAGGAAGAACCAGGACGGAGAAGAAAACGAATGTAACGGTAAAAGATAGCCCACATGTCCCCGCAACCCGAGCCTAAGTAAGAGTATTGGAAATTAAAGAAAGCCAACGAGGCTGGAGCGGTTCGTAGACAACAGAGGCGAACCAGGTGAATGGTGGACAAGTCGATGACATTTCGGTTAGCCCAGGCGCCTCGGTTGACAAGATTTTCCCTCGACGAATCGCTAGTGGCCGTCAAACGAGTGCGCGATCTAAGGCAGTTTTACCTCGCCAGGACGCCGTTAGCTTCCCGTCTAAACCCTTGCATCATGTGCCAAAGGCTACTGGTGTCGTGGAGGGTGGGGCCATATTGGGAAACACGCTCATGGTACCGATACTCAAGTCCTTGGGCATTTCTAGACACGGTGGTGGAGGAAGTGGAGGATTAGAAGAGGCCGAGGGGCCGAGGGGCCGAGGGGGGGCGAAGATGGAATATGAGTGGCTTGCGGTCGAAGAGCCAGCGCAATGCGAAGGGTTCCAGAAGCCGTGAGTGGTCGGGTGGTGAAGAGTCTGGATCGACTGCGTCACGGTACCTTAACCTACTACGTAGGCTTCAGTCGTCCCGGGGGAGGTTGATTGAGATGGCAGATGCAGAGCGGGGATGAGCCCGGCAGCCATCATGTTTGATGTCCGGTGCTGGAAGACCAGACGGACGGCAAGACGAGGGTCGTTGGCTTTTGCTTGCTTCATCAGCAGTGGCCTGGGGGTTGCTGTTGTCGCTCCGGGGCACCAGGCCGCAAAGACGGTCGAAAGAGGAAATTGTTGCGGAAAAGGGTGGAACGTGTTCGTTGCTTGTTCTTTTAGCCCGCTCTACAGATACTTGTCACTACCCGTTTTGCAAATCCATGATAGCCTGTATCCGTATCCGTAGGTAGTTTGGCGTTTTTCTTATTATTTCCCCTCCTCATCTGTGGAAAATTGGCGCGCGGAGGGAAAAGATGGAATGTGTCAGTGTTTGATATGAGAACACTCTTTGACATTTGCTCTGAAGCCGAAGCCCTCCTCCATGTGGCTGACAGCAGACACGTTCATACAAAGTATTTTTTTTTTTTTTAAGCCAAGACGCAACGCTATTGCTTGGAATACCTACCTATCGACCATACCACGAATACACTCGGAAGATACCCAGCCCTTCCCCCTCATCCTTTACCCTGTATTCTTCATTCTACTTCTCAAACATCCGACCCCCACCGTCTGTGGGCTGAAGCAAGTTCGACATGGGCTGCTGCAGCATGCCAGCACACCCTCCAGGGCTCCAACGGGATAGAATGAGATCTGCGCCCGTTGCTGAATCAAGCGCGACTCACGAAAAGTCGATGCATCCCACACAATACATTAAACCCCAAGCTCCGTTTTTAGTTTTCTAGCCCCTCAGATGATTAACACCGCTTAGGAAGAAGAAATGCACCCAAACCTACGGCTCCGGCAGTGGGCCCCCGGTGTTCAGGCGCCTCCCGCAACACCATCGAGAGACGCCACCCCAATTCAGTCCGGCTTGCGAAGATCGTCAGATACGTAACCTGCACTTTTTTAATGTACAGCTCACTCTACTTGCCTGCCTCTCGACTCTCACTCTCCCCTACCTGACCGACATCTCTGCGGGCACTTTCAAATTGCACATTGCCAAGCATCTGTCGCAATCGACCCATGAAACCGACTACGTGACAGCGTGTTCTATGAGCGCGTCTGGTCTGGCGACGGACTAAGACGGGCTCATTTCGCAATGAGACGTTGGCACGCACACCCATACCTGTCCACGAACGCCTTCCCCGCGAGACCCTCTTCGCTTACGGAATAGGTACGGCAACACCCGAGATAGTGACCAGCCCGTGTAAAACACGTCACCGGAACCCTCTCCAGCCTCACAACCGTTCTGAACCCTGAAGCTGCGGTCCGGGGTTGGCTGGGCTTCTGCACGTGGGAAACTGGCATACAAATCGCTTTCGGATGTTTTCTGCCGCACACACATACTAGCTTTAAACGCTTACTCCTACCTACCTTACTACAGGCGAACTATCCAAACCGCACGCGCAATTACCCTCGTCACTCTCCTATTCATAACGCAATGAAATCATAGATGCCTCATACTGTACAGTGTGTCCTTATCAAATCCCCACTACGAGGAAGCGGATGGCTGCTGCTGCGAGTTGCTGTCGGAAGCGGTTCCGTTCGTTGCTGCCGGTGAGGCCACAGGGTCCTTGTTGGCCATGGCCATTTGCCACGCTGGAATAGAGGCCTTTGCGCCAGTGGCACCGCTGAACGGCGAAGGGCGGTTGAAGGTCGGCGTGCTGGCGGGCTTATGAGTCTCAGTGCCGGCAGCTGCCTCGGTGTTGCTCGTGGGGGTGTCATTCCCCGTGGTAGCAGGACGGTTCAGTCCAGGAGAAGGAGGCGTAGCGGTCGCACCAGTTCTCAGACCGTTGGCGTTCGCCGATGATGACGCGGCAGTCATGCGTTGTGTTATCAGAGTCTTGAGACTAGTGAGTTCGGAGTTGACCTCCTTCAGTCTTGAGTCGGTCAGATCCTTCTGGGTGTTCATGGCCTTGGGGATAGAATCCTTGAGTATCTGGACGTCATCCTTAACGCGTTGTGTCTCGAGTTCCCGTCGCTGGTTGGCATTCCTCAGCTCCGCCATGATCTTTTCAATGTCCTCCAAAGCCGTATCCAGCTTTTCAGTCCGTTTTTGCTCCGTGGCCTTGAGTTCCTCTGTGTCCTTGGCCAGCTGCTCCACAAGTCCAAAAGCCTTGTCAAACTGCTCTTCAATTGACTTCTTGTCCTGCTCGAGCTTCTCGGGTGTCGGCGGTGCAATCAAAGGATATACATATCGCTAGTATTGTCAGTCGTCTCCATTCGGTGAGGGCGAGATATGGAAGTCCGTACCTTGGCCAGGGTATACGCGCCGTAGCTGAAACCGCCTACAACTGTTGCCATGATAAACCAGTCTCTCCAGTCCCTCTTCGGGGGCGGAGGTGGAGGTTGCCACGCCTGGTACTGAGGAGGGTATGCCGGCTGGTAGTATTGTTGTGGTTGCTGTTGCTGCGGAGCGACCGACATCGAACTCGGTGCAGGCTGGACGGCGACTCTCGACAGAGCAGCATCGATTTCTTCTTGGGTGAGGTTCTTCGTGCGGAGGAAAGACATGCGACTCTCAATGGATGCGCTTGCAACACTCGGATCTTGCAGAACTATAGGTCGGTCAGTCTCTAAGATGGCGCAATACATCGGTTTGTCGGGTACTAACACTGCGTCTGTCTCGAAGTTAGAAGGTCATCATTGGACACTGGGGTAGGGGTCACAGTACCGCCGAGGCGACGATATCTTCTCGTATGGCCATCTTCAATGTGTCGCCTTATCAACCTCGCCGCGATCTCCTTCAGTGAAGAACACGCTTCGGGGCAACAGTGGCGAGGGTGGAAGACATGTGCGACTGGATCTGAGGAAAGATTGACGATGTCTTCCGCGCAACCTGATTACGTGCAATAATGAGTGGCCGGGGTGCTGGGCCGAGGCTTCGGTGCAGAGCAGCAACTGGGGGACATCTGGAGTGATTATCTAATGCGGAGAAATGCCGAGCAACTCCCGTCCGGAAGTCCTTGCTAAGCGTCACGTGTTGGGCATTACCGAGAATCTGGCTCCGTCGCTCATTGTTTGAGAGGGGCAGCGCACAGCCAATGAACGAGGGGCAGAACATTTTGTTTACTTGCTCCAGAGCAACAACACTTTTGCATCTGCTACCCGATCAGCCATCCCACTCGCACCTCCTTACACACGACGCATACACACGCGCGCAAACCGTACATCTTTACTCAAATTTGTCGCGCAATAGCTTTCTCCCATCCACGCGACTCGACATCATCAGCTCCTGAATCGCCAGTCTTTTCGCAATCCAGCCGACTGCGATCTGACTCCTGAATTACCACTGTTCGGCACCCTCCCACCATGTCGCAAGACACCGGCCTGTGGAGTGTGCGCAGACCCAGAGAAGTCAGCATCTTCCTCAATATCAGATTGTTGCGATACCATGTCTTCAATAGAGCCATTTTGACTAACACACTACGCAGACATTAGGAGGCATCAACTACAACACCGGGTTACCTCAACCCGCATCAGCGATGAAGCGATCCGCATCAGGCGTCGGCGCCGGTGCGCCCTACTCCAATAGCCATGGGCGATCCATGTCCGGCTCTAGACAATCCCTGGCACTGTCGCGACCCAGCCAGCCTATGTTCCAGCGCTCATCATCCGGAACGAACCTAGCAGACATTGGCCTATCCTCGGTGAAGCGAACTTCATCGATGCGCGACAAGTCCTTTGCGCCGACACCTGCTCCAGGGCGTTCCTCGCAAGACGATAGAAGGAGTAGTGTATACCGCGCAAGAACATCAACCGCCGGACCCATGAGCCACCAGAGCTTCTTCCAACAAGCCCCCCAGCCTGCCGGTGTACCCCGAGACCCCCGCCCGCTGAGAGACAGATCATACCAAGCCAGGATAGGACAGGAGCTGCTGGACTATCTTGCCCAAAACAACTTCGAAATGCAGATGAAGCACACACTTTCGCAGAACATTATTAAGTCCCCTACGCAAAAGGATTTCAACTTCATGTTCCAGTGGCTGTACAGGCGGATCGATCCGAGCCACAAGTTTCAGAAGAACATCGACCAAGAAGTGCCGCCTATTTTGAAACAGCTGCGGTACCCGTACGAGAGAAGCATTACAAAGAGTCAGATTGCCGCTGTTGGTGGTCAAAACTGGAGCACTTTCCTAGGATTGCTGCATTGGATGATGCAGCTGGCGCAGATGCTGGATGGCTATGCGTGCAGCCGATACGATGACGCTTGCCTCGAAAGCGGCATCGACGTCACTGGCGATCGTATCATTTTCGACTTTTTGAGCAAGGCATATAGGGATTGGCTTGCCATGGACGAGGACGCAGACGACGAAGATGCCAATCGAGCACTAGCCCCTCACATTGAACGAATGGCAGCTGCTTTCGAGCAGTCAAACTCCAAGTACACTTCCGAGCTTGAAATGCTCGAGGCAGAGAACAGTCGACTACTGCAAGAAATCGAAGATCTCGAGAAGTCCACGCCGGATCCTGCCGTACTTGACAATCACTTCAGGATCATGGAAGAGGATAAGATCAAATTCGAAGAGTACAATGCGCTTGCAATGCAGAGATCCGACAAGTATGAGACTCGAATCAATGTCCTTCACGAGGAGTTAGACAAGCTCAATGAGGAGTTGAGAGAGGTGGATGACGAACGACGAGGACTGCAGAAGGCTGTTGACGATCTAGGCATCAGCATGCAGGATATCGACCGCATGACTGCTGAGCGGGAACGTCTCCAGAAGGGAATCGATTCAGCATCGCAAAGATTGGAGGATGTCAAGAAGAAAGTCGCCGAAAAAGAGGTGGAGGCCAGCAGGAAGCTGGACGAACTCGAGAGAATGGTGGATAGATACAACACTTTGGCATACCAGATTGCCCTCATACCGGCGACCGCGGTCAACGCCAACGGTAGGGACTACGAATTGCAGGTAACTGTCAACGATGGTCCGGACTTCAGCTCGTCACAACTCCAGGCCTCTAGCGGTGTTTCTTCAAGCGACCGATTGCTTGCTGATCCCGTCGCTGGATACCAGCCTGCCCATATTCTCAACCTCGATCTGCGCGGCCAAGTCAAGAACAGTTTCCTCACACTGAGGAAAGAGATCTCTGAAAGGCGGACCATTGCTATGGACATGATGATGAAAGATCACGACTTGCTTGATGGCATCAAGGAGGCAATTGAAGATAAGCGTAACGAAGTTGAGGCCCTGGAGCATCGTGTGCGCGCCGCTGAGGAAGAATACGAGAAAACCAAGGAGGTCCGTTCGATCCCCGTTCTAAATGACCGATCGTTTACTAAGAATATTCCATAGGTCACGACGACACAAAAGATGGCATCTGACGCTCAGATCGAGAAGATGGAGAAGGAGCTTGCCAAGATGCGAGCCACTTTGTCAGAATCGGTACAGCTGATGGAACAACGCGAGATGAACACCAGCATCGAGTAAGTCCACGTGAGTCGTAGCCACTGATACCCGAATACTTACCATGGCCGTAGATATGAACAGCTCGTGCTTCGTGCCAATTCCCTGCGAGAGGAGCTGCACACAGAAATTGACCGTATGCTCAACGATGTCATCAAATTCAAGATTCACGTGCAAAAGAACCTTGACGACTATGAGGGCTTCGTCGCCGACGAGGTCCAGGCAGAGTTGGGAAGCGAGGAAGCGAGCGAGGACACACGGAATCTCAACATGTGAGACTGCTTTACAAGTTCTTTGGGTGGCTTGATGGATGTCCTTGGCTAGGACAATCCCATGAGTTTTCTTGATGAGCGTTCGGGCGCACTTTTAGTCCAGGGCTTGCTTTAGTTCTTGTTTCTCAGATACCATGATGACGGATGATGACGGCGACAGGGACAGTATAGTCTCGATGAATTTGGAATTAGTTTCCTGTTTTTACATTATTCGCACCTCTATGGGTTGGTTGACTGAGTTACTGAGGACTTGCGTGTGAAAGTTTACGATCCCAATGGGCCTATTTGTTCGGTCTCATGCAGTAGAGTTCTCAAGTCTCTTGCCATCTCCGGTATCTACGCCTCGGGACGCAAAGGTTGATGGGATGATTATAAACAGCGAGTCGAGAACATGAGCATTCCTAGCGCATTCTCTTTGTGAATTCAACCACTGCCTTTCTATTTCTCTCTATTCCCAACCCAATATCACAACCAACAAGGCAATAGTACCTGGAGGGTGCATCAAAATGCCAGCTGCAACTACCATAAACTTACCTATGAGGCACCAGCGACTCTCTCAATCAAACAAATCACCAGATACTAACGTGGTCTGGAAATCAACCTGTCTTGCACTACGTCGACATAGCAGCATCCCACTGCTAGACAAGAAGGTTCAAACATGGAAAGACGGGTTCGAGGATGCGGAACACCTGGATGTGCACCGTCTCGTCCAGGAGCGCCGCTTACCATGGGATGCGACGCTGAAAGTCAAAGGCTGGCTGCGAGATGTTTGCACCATGGAGGATCAGGCGAGAGATTGCGACTATAGACCCGCCCGCGTTCTGTACGCCAGCATCGTGCAGGACTGCGAGGCTGAACTGCACTGTCTTCGAAACCAGCTTGTCATCAAGACGTTCAGATTTGAACGTATACCGCACAACCTTGCGAAATTGCGGCGGTGGGTCAGTCGTGAAGAGGAGACTACTGCAAGCACAGGCGTCGCTTCAGAAACACTTCAAGACGAAACTGCATCATCCCAGTCTCTCGGCAAACCGCGACCACTCAGCCTCGAGATGATACGGGAAGTAATAGAAACGCCAGGGAGGGTCGACAGCTCGGAGCCAGTAGACGAAGAAGAACTAGAACTGACGGAAGAGTATGCCTACCACGACCAAGACTACGACCAAGACTGGGCTCGGCGTGAGGATGAGCAGGAGACGCAGCGGCTGCTGCTGGCCATGAAGTACAAGTGGCCGGTGAACATGCGCAAGGCAAAGATGCAATATTTGAGGGCCATTGAGAGACAGGAATGGGAACGGGACGATTAGGTGCTCGATCTTGCTCGACAAGGTCTTATTTCCTGGACCTCGGCGTAGAAGATGGCGATGGATTTCCCCGGTGTCGGTGCGTTGCCGCATATGGCAATGAATTCAGAACAGCTTGTTTCTTATATCACTAGGTGATTTACCCGCGAGCATTGAATATGGCTGGCGTGTATCCATAAGTCACGTTGTCGGGAGCGAGTCGAACTACGACGCGGCATATGCGGCCGCATGCCCGCTTGTCAGCCATCGAGGCTGGTATTGCTTACGTGCATGCCTACATGCACCCTGCCACGCGTTAAAATATCCCTTCCAGTACGTGTGATGCAAGAACGGAGGGCGGCCGGGAGTGAATCTGGGGTTATCATAGGAGAGGAAAACAAAAGAGTGGCTGTCGAAAGAAGGTGTCTGTGACGATGAGAGAGAGATACTTACGAAAAGAGGCTAGCGTTGTTGCCATGGTATATCGCACAGCGGAGTGACTATTCCACCGTGTTTCCGTCATGAGCCGCCGGTGCATGCGGCCGGACTTTAGCTTGTCCCGTACCCAAGTTGAGAAGCTGAAGTAGGCGGGGTAAGCTGCCAAGTAGCTTTAGCTTTTGGGGCTGCTCTGTCATTGGGTCCCTACCGGTTAGCTGACCTCTGGCAGACGGGTTAAGGACCTGTGGACTGTGGTTGTCCTAAAGCCGGTATCTCCACCAGTGAGAAGGGATAAGAACAAACACCAATCAGATGCAATTACTTTTATGCAATCAATTACCTTCGTGTTTGTAGTGACGCGCAGATGCTCGACGTGTTGCGCCAGGGAGAACAACGACTCACTCTCCCCAGGCATTGAACTGATAGCCCGATGTTATTCCTGCGATTCGCAATCGGACGTCTGACATGGAAATTTGAACGAAGCCTTGTCGCACGGTGCTGAATAGGTGATGCATACGTATCTGCACTTGCCTACGTTACTCTACTATCCACAGAGTGGCTTGAACATCCTCTTTCTCGGACCGGGCTCATCGCTTTCGCTAACGCCGAGTGGAACCCGTTCCGTCTAGTTCGTTTCCCCGGCCGGCCTACGCGGACTGCTGTTGCTGCCTTTCACTTCGTTTCCTCCACTCCCTCCCTCTCCTTCTTTGTATCAACCTGCAGAACGAATTCCAGCTCCATCTATATATCTCGGAATCCCTCACCCCAACCTAGCCAGGGCCTCTGATGAACCATGTCCAAGTTCAGGCAGTTCTTTCGCGCTTTTTTCCAACAGCCACCCATACGCCCCGGTACTAAAAAAGCTTCAGCAACACCGGCATCTGTGCTTGCTCTCTCAATGGCCTCATACTCGACCACCGTCACCAAGATCCCTGACCTGGGTCCTGCACCCGAGGATGCCTCATTCAAGCCTCACCATGTCAAGAAGAACGGCACCAGAGTCGGCTTCAAGAACGTCCACCCTTCCTTCGGTGATGGCATCGGCCCTTCTAAGATGTTCCGACATGTCCTCTGGTACGTATCAATTTCATGCCTAGCCATCCCGGCCCCGTGCCGGCGTCAATCCCGCCCAGTGGTTCTGACAGAAATGCAACCCACAGGCCGCAATTGACCGGCGAGCTCAAATGGCCTGACACCACGCCGCCAACTGTGACCGTCAAGAAGCCTGAGTTTCTGGCCACCCGCACCGCCTCGGACAAGCTCCGCGCGACATGGCTAGGCCACGCCTGCTACTACGTTGAGTTCCCCTCAGGCCTGCGCGTGCTCTTCGACCCCGTCTTCGAGGACCGCTGCTCGCCCTTCTCCTTCATGGGCCCTAAGCGTTTTACGCCCAAGCCCTGCGATCTCGCCGACATTCCATTTGTCGACGCCGTCTTCATCAGCCACAGCCATTATGACCACCTCTCTCACGAATCCGTCCTCACCATCCAGAAGCACAACCCCAAGGCCCACTTCTTTGTCGGCCTGGGTTTGGAGTCATGGTTTAAGAAGGCCGGGCTGAAGAACGTGACAGAGTTGGACTGGTGGGAAGACGCGGAGATCACCTTGAACGTAGACAAGGGCGTTGATGAGGCGCCAGAAAGTATCACCGCCCAAGTTTCATGCCTCCCTTGCCAGCACACCTCTGCACGCACGCCCTTCGACAAGGACACGACGCTCTGGGCTTCATGGGGCGTCAAGTCCGCCGGCAAGTCGGTCTGGTTCGGAGGTGACACCGGGTACCGCGCCGTGCCGTGGACCCCGCTCGACGTGGATGACTACGGCCCAAAGTACGCGCACCTGCCCATGTGCCCGCAGTTCAAACAGATTGGCGACCTGCGGGGACCCTTCAATCTAGGCCTGATTCCCATCGGCGCGTACTTTCCCCGTGTTGCCTTCTCAGGAATGCACGCCAACCCTTTCGATTCGGTTGAGATCTTCAAAGACACCAAGTGCGAGCGCGCCATGGGTATCCACTGGGGAACGTGGGCCCTGACCATGGAAGAAGTGCTGGAGCCGCCCAAGCTTCTTCAAGAGGCCATGAAGCGCAAGGGTCTACCCGCAACGGGTGTGTTTGACGTGTGTGATATTGGGGAGAGCAGGGAGTTCTAGGCGGCCATCCTCTGCAGTGTATCAATACTGTTTTCATCGTCGGTTTTTCCGCATTGCGAGCAAGCGTTTTTTTTTCTCTTTTGGTTTTTTTTTGCTAATGGCCCATATACACACACCATTTATAGAGGAAGGCTTATCACGCTTGATGTAAGCGTTTAGCAATAATAAGAGTCAACCATTGAATGGGACTTGCAGCCGCTCCTCGCTTCCAGCTCTTAAAAAAAATTCATGCCATTCGATGTTTCTATTTTAGTAAAGCGACAAAGGAAAGATGTGGTTAGAGAAAAGTCACCAAAACATGCACAAATAAGAAGTCCAAGGTGCGATGAGATAAAGCTTTTCTGCAACGGGAGGCCAGCTACATTGTCCACCTCCGTCGTCGTGGGTTCGTTACACTGATGAGGCCCTGCTACAGTGCATCCCTTTTCTTCACTGCCTGAGAGCTACTGGCAGGTCGCACCGGACTCGGCGCGGCATGGTACACTGCTCCGAGCCGTCTGTCAAAGTGGGCACCCAACCGGGCCGACCGTCCGCGGCCCGGCGTTTAGCTCCGTCATACTCGGGCGCCGTCTGACTGCTTCACAACCCGGTCATGCGCCCCTCTTTATCGGCCCTTCCGACCCATGAAGCCATCAATTTGTAGAAAACAACTCCCATGGCTCTCTCCTCAAAGTAGCAGCGGTATCTTGATATCATTGTTGCACACCTCCAAACCCCAGCGTGTCTCAACCATAGGTCCTCCAACGCATCAACCGTAACATGCCTTACCCCACACTTCAACGTCCAGCCGCAACGACCATCAAAGGTTACATGTCCATAATCGGCCCCCCGTTCAGTGTTCCCCAGATCAAACACGTGGGGCTCCTCTAGCGTCGAGCATCTTTACTTTGCTTTTCCAACGTGTCCCGCTCCGTGGCACTGGGTCTTGTGCCCAAAGATTGACATATCGGCCGCGCTGTGGTCCTGCTTGGACTGGTCGCAACATAGAGCAGCAGCATCTGCATATCGCCTCGAGTTTAGCGAGGGCTTCCATCTCAGACGAGCATTATCCCATGAGGTCAAAGGGCTTTGTCACTGGGATGCGCTAGCATGGCCAGACTGGCTCCATCGTGTCCAACGCCCTGCTTCCGCTTTACTCGGTAAGTTTCCGTTCGGAAGACATGGTTCACCGCCGGAGGTTCCAGACGTCGACGCAGCCCTGCCAACCATCCCAGTGCTTCATACCGAAACTTCTCGTCAGCCTCGGTAATCATCCCGGCGGGAGGTCAATCGCACGGTTATCCTCTCGATCGCATTCTAAACATATCAAATTTCCTTCATTCGTGAGTAAGGTTATCCGTTATGCCGTGAAGATTTGGATTCAAGTGATCAGACCAAATTTAGAACTATTAAATTGAATTACACAGTACAACAATCCGTTTCCAGCCTGCGTCTTTCCCACTGGGGCACGCTTACCCTATGCCTCGCCATTGACGTCCACAATGATACCGTCCTGAATTGGCGCAAATGTCATTTTGTGTCGTCTATCTCGGCACTGGAACCCTTGGTTTACACAGTCCTTGCAACTGTCCCAGTCATCATTGAGACAAATTGCGCAATGATAATCCTTGGCTTCGTCTGGTATTGCTTTCCCGCACTCGTCCAAGGCATCGAGGATGATGTAAATGTCGCAAAAGCTGCGAAACATATTTTGAAGCACTACTAGGAGCTCATCGACCATAGGCTGCCTGTCTGAATCACCACAGGAGTCAAAGAGCGAGGACAAGGTATGTGGTATCTCGGGGCACTGCAGAGACAACTGCTTTAATATCGATCGGATCATCTTCTAGCTGAGCTATTTCTCCTTTTCATTGAAGTCGACGTAAAAGTAGGCTGTCGCTCTTCCAAGGACTTGCTTGGAAACCTTTGTGGCGTGCTCTATGGCAGTGGTGGTGAGAATCGTCTTTCCACACCCGGGAATGCCGTAAAGCCAGATGAAAGACCGCGGGTTTTCCATCCATTCAGCGAATAGTTTGATCTCGGCCAGCCATGCTCCGGTAGCATCGCTGCGCTTCTTCAAGGCGGCTTGGTGGTTGATCGTCGGGTCAGGGGCTATAAGCCATCTATGAAGTTCCTGTCGAAAGTCCGCTGTAACACTACCATCAGAGTTTGCATATGAAGAACTGTTTCCATATTGGATACTTATTCGTCTCTTTGGTCCTCCAAGACTTGAAAAGCTCTGTCAGAACCCGTTGGTTCTCTTTGAGAATTCTCTGGTTGGCTACTGTTATGTGGCTTCAAGTTGGGTATTAGCATCATAGGTCTAGGTAGGCTTTGTTTTCAGACTGTGAGTGACTCTTACAGCGTGTCAACCTGCATAGCATCTTTCGGTTGTTCTCAAAAAGCTTTCATTTTCTCAAGCTCTCGTTTGCCCTCGTCCTCCTTCAGGGGCCAGCCCAGAGCGACAACGAGACTGCGATGTCGACGAGACTTCATGTCTAGGTTCGGCATCTCAAGCTTAGATTGCAGAGTCTTGATGTCGTCTAACTAAAGAGTCAAGGGCTCGTAGAGAGGAAACAGATCCTGGATGATGGAATCGGTAGATATATCGGCTTTCAGGCTCTTCGCCTTGAGAACGAGAGACTCGAGAGACTCGAGGACATGACGGAGCCCCCTGAGTTCTTCGAAAAACCGAAGCAAGTCACGGGGCGTCTTCTTCATCTCCTCATTATATCTGGTAACGATGAGAATGACGGAGTTGATAGCCCCAAGAAGCTGGGTTGCTGCGACAGTGAACGACAGCGGATCCATTGTCAGTGGTCAAACGGGTTTGCAAGAGTTTCGGGGGGTTAGGAGTGGGTAGTGAATATGGCACTCGATAATGCCAACTGCGTAGAAAAGGGCAGCTACTGCAACCTGAATGCTTGACCCCTGATAAAGTCAGGAAACTAGTGCTTCTTAAATGCTAGCCTCATGCTATCAGTGTTACCATCAGTGTAACTCCTATCCAGACTCATGACTCTACGGAAATGTACGTTGGGGGCCGCGTGGATTGGTGCTGGCCCCCGGTATGTTATCTAATAAACGCACAACCAACGACCAAGACGGGAAAAGGGGCAATAAGTCCCAAAGGAGACTCCGGGCTCCTTTTCCCTTGTTTTATCCGAGACTCTGTAGCCGGCTTGCGTCTTTAGTCCTGACGATAGCCTGACGGTAGAAATACTGCCACGCAATCTGCCTCTGGAATATAAAGTGCCTACAGGAAAGAGCGTGCCACCACTGTAGACGTGTCGACGACTCGATAGCCTGATTTATTACATCCTATTCAGTGTAGTCTGCTATAAACATGAATTCCAAAGTCGCGTGAGGTAACGCGGGGAAGCCGTAATAGAGAGCAAGGAACGCTGAGTCAACGACGTGTCAAGCTGGCACTGCGTCCGTCAGTAATCCTACAATCTAGGAAATGATAAGTCGTGAACAGACAACGATCCCTTCACAGCATGCTCTATTATTCCCTTATTTTCACAGCCTTATGCGAAAACGAAACATCGGCGAGAGCTTGGCGGTGCGGAGAAGCACTAATAGAGAAACCAACACGGACAACTGGGGCCAGAAACGGACGCCGACCTGTTGGTCGGGATGTGATCCGTCTTGGGACCCAACACATGGCACAAAAGGACTTCCCCTCGCGAGCTGATTTTGATATTAGTTGTACAGCATGAGGAGCCCCCAACCAAGATGTTCATTGATTGGTCGCGCATTTAGAAACTTGTTATGTTGGGATACAGTTTCGACTCATCAGCATCAAAGACGATTGTATTCTCCCAAGTACCAAGTGCCCTCTGTGATGAGATGAGCCGCACGCTATCTCTGCGATCTTGAGCCAACACCGGCTTGTTTAGTCTTAGACGACCTTCCACTTCGCTCCTTATTTTATGCTTGCCTCTTCAGAGGCTACATGTAGAAAGTGGAAAGGACCTGCACATTCAAGCACTCTTCACCCCATACTCAACTAAGCCATCCAACGCCATCGTCGCCAAAGCCTCAATGGTCGCGTCAACCCGTCGTCCGTTGTTCTTCAACCCCGAGGCTAAGACCTCAGTGATTCCCATCTCGTCACCTGGAGATGCTCCTTTGAATTTTCATCAGAGCCTTCCTGGTTACCAGCCCACCAAGTTGGTCTCGCTGGATTCAGTCGCTGAAGAGGCTGGCGTTAAATCGGTGCTGGTCAAATTCGAAGGTCAGCGCCTGGGCCTACCGTCGTTCAAGATTCTTGGTGCTTCTTGGGGCACCATCAATGCCGTCACCCAAAAGCTGGGAATGTCCTCGCAGTCCGACCATGAGACCGTGAAGTCGGCCCTGAAAGCCATCCCCACAACCCTTTTCGCTGCAACGGACGGCAATCATGGCATGGCAGTGGCTCATATGGGAACTCTTCTAGGGATCCCGACCAAGATTTTCGTACCTGTCGGTCTTCATTCATCCGCTATAGATGCGATTGAAAAGGAAGGAGGCTTGGTCATCCAGATCAACGCCTCTTATGACGAAACTGTCCAGAAGGCATTCCGAGCCTCCGGGGAAAAGAATGGAGTCTTCGTCCAAGACACCGCGTTCCCAGGATACGAAGAAACAGCGAATGTGAATCTACCATACCACCAGGATAATCTCATGACATTGCTAACTTGTTGCAATCTTAGTGGGTGGTTGAAGGCTACAGCACATTGCACCTCGAAATTGATGAGGCTCTGGCTGGAGTGAGCCCAAACCTGGTTGTCGCGCCGGTCGGTGTCGATTCTTTCGCCCATTCGGTTGTTAATCATTACAAGGCCGAGGGTAGAGATACCAAGGTTCTTACCGTGGAGCCCGATACCGCAGCTTGTCTCTACAAGAGTCTCGTTGCAGGAGAGGCGACACCCATTGAAACAATGCCAACTATACTGGCTGGTCTCAACTGTGGCACAGTTTCGAGCATTGCCTGGCCTATCCTGAAATCTGGTGTTGATGCCACCGGAACGGTGAACGACTTCGAGACGCATGTGGCTTGTAAGCTTCTCCAATCTCTCGGAGTTTCCGCTGGACCTTGTGGTGCAGCGTCTCTGGCCGCTCTCCGCCGGCTCACCGATTCGGACAAGGCCGAGCTGGGTCTGAATTCATCTTCCACCGTGGTCCTTCTTTGCACTGAGGGGCATAAGGAATACGATGATCCACGGGATGTATCCTTGGAAGACACTCTTTCGCTTACGCAGACCCTCGTGCAGATCAACTCGGCTGTCCCTGGAACTGGCAATATCCGCGGAGCTGGTGAGACTGACATCGCACGCTATATCGCGGCCTGGTTTGAGCATCGTTATACAGAGACTCACTGGGTGGAGCCCACCCTGCAGTATGCACCATAACCATTGAGAGGAGGACAGATGGCGGGGAAACTGTGGACCAGGTGAAAGAAGAGATGGACAGCGTGTTGCGGACTGCGGCACAGAATTCTCCAGGTCTGAAGTACGAGACGAAAGTGACTTTTGCGCGCTCTGCCTTTGAAATTCGCAGGGACCATCCGCTTGTCACATTACTGGCTGAAGAGTACAGGAATGTGACTGGTAAGGAGATCAAGATGCGCAAGGAGGCATTCTGGACTGATTGTGCCTTGATCGCCGACAAGGAAATGCCAGTTGTCATGTTTGGACCGTGGGGAGAGGGTCTGCATGCGAAGACGGAATGGGTAGAGATTGAGTCATTGAGGGTCGTATCTGACACTCTCATTAGAGTGATGAAGTCTTTCGCTTCATAAAGCTGCACGGAGCCCTTGAGAGATGATAGTTGGAAACAGCAGTAGGGACGACCCATCTGTTTTCATGGCCAGATAATCGCGCGTTGGAAGAAACATCTGAAGCACATGCCTCTTCGCCCGTAGTGGTGATTGAAAACGCGTCAATTCTATTTTCCTTTTGCTCCAAGGTGGATGATGAATAGATCACAGTCCGTTGAGCTAGAGACCAGCGACCACAAGACAAGCTTGTCGGAATTTGCGCAAAGAGGAGTTTCAGGCAACTCTAATCACGAAGCACGCCAGAGTGAGTTCATGTCGTTGACGAGCTGCTGTCATCAGAAACAGGTATTTCGCCCCATTCTATCCAAAGTCTCCGAGACTTTCTCTTGATCGTGTTTTCAGATCCCGACCGCGACTCTTCTCCTGACACCACAGGCTCACCATGGGGTCTCCGCGAGGATATTGTTCGGGCCATCGTTGGAATCACTGTCATTAGAGGCGTCTTCATCATCGACGTGTTCAAAGCCGTTAGATGGTGGGCCGCCAAAAGGAGGACCTTTTTGCATTATGAACCCCTGCCAACCACACCAAGCGTAGTTTGGGCGGTGCCCAAGTAGATGAACACGGAGGTGATTCGGGTTATCACCGGATACAGGAAGGAAATCAAGGACGTGATCATGGAAGGGATAATGGTCTACAGCGTGATATATACCGCAGAGGTGGAGTCGTATGACAATGAACACTTCAACAAGTCAAAATACTATCAACGGAGGATGAGATCCGGGTGAACGAGTAGAATTTGTCGGCGTACAATAAGAACATCGGCAGAGCTAAACGCCATGCTACCATACACTACAGGAAGCGCTGTGTGAAGTAGTCTATCCACGGAGCCGAACTCCATTAGGTACTAGGCAGTAAGCAAATCACGGGACTTCATCGAGGTGGTCGACGAGGTAAGATTTGACATGTCACAGTCTATTTTGATAGATTGGTTATCTAGTACCATTTGTCTTCCCTGCAACGGTCCTTGCTGTCGTATCCCGTGGTTTCGTGAGACTCTTCGACGCCAACGCCACCTTTTCCCTTCGCTGCGACCTATCGTCTTTTATCTCAAAATGATTCTAGGATAAAAAGGCTCCCTTCGATTTCGTCGCGTAAATGCTATACCGTGCAAACAAAGGGGATTTTCCTTGCCCTCATCCGGTCCGAGTTTTCCTGTGCCTCCCCCCCCTAAGACGTGTACACATCCGTGTACACCCTGAACAAAGAAAATAAAAGAGTAGAGGTATTGAAGTAAGCAGAGAGTAGTAAAAGCAGACGGCAGAATATAAAAAGAGGAAAGAAGATGGGAAGGGATATTAGAAAATCGTGCTCGCCAACGCCGACACATCATCAGACTGCGCCAGCTGATCAAAAGCCTTGACCAAGCCCATCGCCGCACCCGCCGCGGCACCACCGACGACAACCATCTCCAGCCCACCGACGACAGCCTGCCTCACGCACCGCACGCCCGACCAGCCCGAGACGATGCAGGTCTTGACGTAGCCGAAAGCGAACAGCGCGACGGCCATGACGGCAACCGAGATGTAGAGCGCCAAGTAGACGTCCTCGGCGGGGACGAAGAAGTAGGGGAACAGCGGGATGAGACCGCCGAGCAGGTAGCCGGCGGCGATGGTCAGGGCAGAGACGAAGGCGCGGTTGGAGGCGGGTTGCTGCTCGCAATGGTGGAACTGCATGAGAAAGTCGATGAGGCGCGGGGAGGTCGAGAGGTGGTCCGTCACGTCTTCGAGGGTCTGCTTGGGGAGATCGTAGGGTTCCAGGACCTCGAGAACTTGGGCGCGGGCCAGGGCCGGGTCGTCTTGTGTGAGGCGAGTGCATTCGCTGCGGGTTTCCTTGTATGATGCGCTGCCACGTTTGAGTGTTAGTGACGTTCGAGACATCAGATTTGAGAGCAAGAAACACGGTCAAGTCACTTACGCTTCGCTCTTGGCTCCAAGGTAGCCACCGAGACCCATTGATATAGCACCGGCGATCAACTCCGCCATACCACCAAAGATGACGACTCTTGTCTGTCCCAGCGCCGACAAGCCGGCCGTGAGGGCGAAGGGCACTGTCAAGCCGTCGGACAGACCAATGGTGGCATCGGATATCATGCGAGCGTCGAGACGGAAGCTACGAGAGTCGCTCTCTGAGACTCTTGTTGATGTCATTGATGTTTCTGAAGTCGCCGTCGCCATAGTCGCCGTCGAGACCGTTCGGTCGCTGGACCTCAGCAGGGGTTGCCTCTCGAGGTCGCCGCCGTCGACGATGGTCTCATCCGACATTGTGCTTTCCGCGCGCCCCTTGGCGGTTTTGCGGCCCGGGGGCGGCGTGCGGCCGAATAAGAGGTTTTTCAACGTGACTAGACCCATAGTGTGATGTGAAGTATAGCTCCTCTCTCGACGAGAGAAGCGTACTGACTTTCCTGATGCTTATATATCGAGGTGGGAGCGTAGTGTCTGGGTTAGGTAGGGAGTCTGATGTATCTCAATCTTCTCTTGCCCTGATCCAGCAGACTTTTGTTCGAAGGTTTGTTGAAGCACGTCCAAGGTATCTCTTCGAACTTCCCACCCGGCGAGGTGTAAGCTGATTTTGAGAAGGAAAGAGAGAGGCAGGGAGAGAGTACTCAAGTCCGGGGTAATGAGACAGGGCTTATTTGTTTTGTTTTGGTTGATTCGAATGAACAAGTTTGAAATGGTGCAGTATGACGGACGTGATCAGCGGCATTCCAGTGAAAAGGGTGTAAGAGCAACCATTCGTCACTTTAAATTCCTGACGACTGGACGTTTGACTTTTTTTTTACCTTCCTTTGCCCCTACATATGAAAGCTAAGCAGAATGAAGAAGAACATAAGCATGGAGCGGCACCGCCCAAGCACCAAGGGCAATAAACCGAAACTTGCAAAGCCCCAGAAGTATCCGTACGAATAGCCCAAGCTTGCTTCGAGTCCTTCGATCACCCAGCAAGACCTCTTGTCCACCTATAGCTTCATCTCACTGCCACTCAGTGCATTTGCAAGGGCCCCCAGTTCGACCGCCCCCGATGCAGGGTCGCGGGCCACCATACGATCCGGTGCTACCACTTGGGCGAGTAATCAGTATCGGTCGGTCTCTGATTGGCTGGAATTGGACATAAGCATGAAATCCAACATCGTCTATTGGCTCGGCAGCGCCCCGCCGCCTGGAGCTTCCCTCTGCCAAAGCTCGGGAGTACGGACATGGCACCTTGACCAACTCGGGGATCCGCAGCGCCGTGACGACCAACTGCCTGGTTACCTCCGCTTAACATAAGTGCGTTTCCTCTTTTGGGTTTCTCGCTGCTTACATCTTCGCTAATGATTGGCTCGCGGTGCAAGAGGCCCACCCTCCGAGGGGCATATGGCGGGTCTTCCGGCGTTTATTTTGCATCGCCGAGTTGTAAGGTGAAAAAGACGAATTCATCTCTACAAGTCTGAAGGACAAGGGACAGAGCAACCGGGGAACGGGGGGGGGGGGGAACCACGCACATACTTACCAGTATGCAAGGGCAAGCAATTGCTATGATCAATGGCTACGTTGATTGAAATGGCCGATGGACAATCGCCGCTCGGTACTCGAAGCCGACGGAGACGGAAATCGAAATTCGTGCCCTCTTGCTGACCCGTTGAATGTAAGCTGGTTTCTGACCGCTCTGGGTGCACCCTGCTCGTTCTCTTCTATGAATGGAATACAGGAAATGCAAAGAACGTCGCTGAATATGGTAACGTGACGGAGCAACGCGGCGCCTTCGGCCGGTCTTGCGTTCCTAATCCACGGCTGTAGCATTAGGTCTAGATGTCGTTCCTAAGTTATCATTGAGCTTGGCTCACGACGCCCCTCCGACGCACCCACAGGCAATTTTTGATTCTACCGATGCGTCTTCAGATTACAGGATGCTGCTGTAACATTGGGCTTATCTGATGGCACATCATCCTACCCGACATTGAACTCAACGGGCCAGAGCGTCGCAAGTTCACACCCGACGCACGCTTTAACTCCTTCTTGGACTGAGCAGAGTTCGAGAATTACGTTCCGCGGAACAGGTCCTGTGTTTTGTGTCTCATCCAGAACGTGGCTCAAACCTGTTTCCTCTCACCTTCTTCCCGGGAGACAGAGAGGAACGAGAAATAGGGTTCCAAACCTTCAAGACATGTAGATTGGGACATGGGCGAACCTCTTGGAACCTGCCAACCATAAGAAAAGACCACTTTCCATCCCGGCTGCCTGTTGAACCCGGCACACGTAAATTCCCGACCTATCGTAGGCAAAGTAGTGTAAGCCGGCTCGTGCCACACAGCTAAGGTACTTTTCCACCCCGTTGGTCCCGGAGACAAGTGGGTCGGATCGGCTCGAGGTTAGGGACACCAGTCGGCTCCGAATTACGGGGCGAATTGCGGAGCTCGTCTTTGGTCAGCTGAACCTTGATGGCTCTCTCCCGTGATTCGCCACAAGTGGTAACTTTTCAATGACAGTCAGCTAGCTGTTCGGACTTTTCTAGCTGCCGTGGCCACCGCACAGAAGCTGCCTTACCATTCCTTGCCCATAAATACTTCGACTTGCACCAGCCTCCTCCTCAGCCACACTCTCTTCTTGAGCGCTCACCCCCCGATAACAACATACCACCCGTGTTCCCACTCTTCCAATATTCTCAAACATTCCGCCAACTACGTAATCGTCATGGGCCTTCCCATCAAGCTAGGCGTCCCCAAGGTCCCGGAAGATGAACCTTCGCACGCACAACCCGCCCAGCCTACCAATGAACACAGCCGGCAGCATGCAGGACAAGCCACCGGAGCTGGCGTGAACACGGGAGCCGGCACGACCCGTCCCAAGACGGACGCCGAGCTCGAGGCCGACCGGCTTTACGACGAAGCAATGGAGGAGGAATATGCCAAGAGAGATGGCGGTTCATAGTGGATAGACAAACGACAAATCACGTCTCGGAGGACGTTCGGTACCGAAGAAATGAAATGCAATTATTCATGAAGGGGTATCTATGCCCAACTATCAATATTACGTCCACCCTGCTCACCATGCATCGCGACTATGTCCTTCTATACAAGTCCAAGTACTAGGCGATCTGGAACGGATGCGCCTCAGTGTTGAAAACGAACTTGTTGTCTGCCACTTCGACTTGAACCTTGGCGTCCGTTGCCTGGATCAAATAGCTGTACTTGAGAACCTCGGCAAACCAGAAACTCTCCTGGAAGTCTTCAGCCGTCCCTCCCTTCGGATCCTGGACGTTGGTGATGGACGAGAAGCCGCTTCCTACGCTGCAAGTCTTATTGATGGCCAGGAAAGCATCCCAGGCCCAGTCCTGGAACGTGCTGTTGCCAGTGGCGCGGAAGGCGTAGTAGAGACTCTCAATGACCTCGGGTCTAAGAACGTAACCCGCACCGTCATCTCTTATCCAGAAGCCTGCCTTTTGGTAGAACTCTATCTGGTTGGCGGGCGGGTCGGGGTTGAGTGTCTTGTTGACTGGTGGCCTGTCATCTTGCCAGAGGAATATTTCTGGTCCGATTCCAGTTACCGTCTGCTTGTACGTCTCGTGGCAGGCCTCGGTCAGCTTGATGCCAAAGTCAACGTATTTCTGTTCCTTGAGAACGAGACCACCAAGAATAAAGTTGCCACCATCGAAGCAGGCGACTTGACGAACCTGTCAGTATTAAAACCTTGGCCAGAGGCGGCGGGTCAACTTACGATGGCTGCTGACGAATCTGAGATTACCCTTGTTGTACGCCGCCAGGAAGGTGAGATCAGGTCGAGTAGTCGGGCTCGACGCGAGGAACTTGATAGATGAATCGGCCGCAGCAATCCAGCGATCCTTGTAAAGGGAAAATCGATTCTGGTCGTACACCCACATCTTGATGAGATATTCGTAGAAGCTGTCGGTGCCTCCGTTCCAGCCACCGGACCGATCTGCGAATGTACCATTTGAAATGAAGACGTCCGTACCCAACAGACCGGGGAAGACCTCCTCGTTTGGCTTGAGAAGGAAATTCTCGCCCTTCTGTGATAGATCGGCGTATTGCTTGTCCCCCGTCAAGTCGCTGAGACGAGTCCACTCTAGTACCAACGTCCCTATGGTTGCAATGCCGTTTGTGTCAGAGCCTTGCTTGCGCGGTTTGGGATCGTAGATAAGCGTATTATCGGGGATGCCGGTTGGCGTATCGAACGCGACTTTGAGATTGTCTGCAAGCTTCTTCGACTGTGCGAGAAGACTGTCTACGCCGGTCTGGTCACTGACGAGGTCTTTAAGGGGTCCTTTGAGTAAGTCATGTCCTGTTTTGCTGTATTAGTATTGCGGAAAAACGAACATCCCCACGTAAGTTAGGAGGAGGCCTGTCTTACCTGCTAACATGCCGCCAAGATATCGGATAGTCGTTTCAAATAAAGACACCTCGCTGTCCGTCACGTTGAAGTTGATTGTAGGTATGAATTCTAGAATCTGACCTACAACGTCCTTGTTCTCCATGAGGATGGCAGTACTCAAGGCGTCCACAGCACTGGCACCCCAACCATTTCTATGGGAACATTGTCAGGAACGGCTGGCGTTGCCTCTGCGGACAATGCTGACCTACCGGTCGTTCTCAGCCGTGTTGGACACCGGCTTAAGTGTGTCATTTGGGAAGGCGAACTTGCGATATCCGTCCCAAGAGCGCTGGAAGGCTTCTTTGACGGCTGCCGCTCTCTCAGGTTGGTTAACATACTGCGGAGCGGCTACCGGCAGAGGAGTTTGAGGGCTGGCCGACGCCTGAGCGAGGAGCCCGACAATAGCCAGTCGACGCATTGACAGGTGTATCATATTGTGACAGAGAGCCTCCAGCTGTTGGATGCGGTTCTGGAGCAGAAGACAACGGACGGTGCGTGTTCCGGGCGAGCAGCCGTGTTCCAAGAAGAGAGAGGTGGTCAAATATATATTTACGTCGGCTGCGTTGCTGGGCGCAAATGCCAATGAAACGACAATGGTCAGTCGGGTTGGGCTCACGCAACCCCAGGAATCGGCAAACTCTGGGGTTCGGGAGCGAGACTGGACACGCAAGCAGGCACAGCATGAGATGAATAAAGTCTGTTTTTCATCCAGACTCCCCGAACTCTGCGTTCGCCCCTGCCCTTGTCTTAGGCTCGGGACCTTTCACCAACGCCCCTGCTTCTTGTGTTTCTCTCATGCTTCTGCCCGCTTCTGCGTCTGCAACGCCAGCTGCTACTGATAGTGTCATTCGAAATGATAGGTGATCCTCGCGACCGGTGTCTTTCCTTCCCATCTCTGGCTCATATACGCCTCCTGGTTATTGTTCCCTTGGATACCACCCTCCATGATCATCTCGTTCCACGCAACCCTAGCAGAAACGGAAGCCATAAGTGCATCTAGCACCAGAGTCAGACGAACTGTCTTGAGCAGCCGGGGGTTGCACCCTTGGTAGGGCGAGTGATGAGCCATCCACGCGGGCCGAGTCCGCTGGTTGCCATAATGACTGGCATCGACACGCGCAAAGAAGATCTTGCCGGGTTCGTCGCTGCTCGTCTTGAAATGGGAAAGTCACCAGCCACGGACGTCCCTGGTGAATCAAGCACGTGCGGAGCAGCTGTCGGGGGAAGGCCCCTTGCCGGTGCTACCCAAAGTTTAATGCAACATTGGTTTCCATACGGGAAGGGGAGGAAACGAATGCTGGCGAATCGAAATCCCCGAGCGTCCGGAGGGACTTCTGGGCTCGCGAGTTCTCAACCATACCTACAGTTACTGTGTACAGAGCAAAGTACTAGGTAATTAGGGGTTGTAACATAAATCGTCGACCTTCTGTATATGGCAGTGTCTCCTCGGTACCCTGCGCTTCAACCGAGTTCGAACCATGGCTTCCGGCATTTGACCGACTGCGGCATTTGGCCTTGGCACGGGCGGATCAGAAGACTGCATGGTTTCCCGGTGGTCGCTGTGCCTGACTTAATCTTGCCGTAGGTCACCGGAACTAGGTACTAGCCATTGATTGGGTCTCGGAGGCTCTGCATGCCCGGCTTCGATGCGGTGCTTTTCGATTTCATCTAAGAGCAAGGAGTAGCGCATCAATAGTCTAGTCCTCTGGCAAGTTTCCAAAGAGTTACACAACAAAGATTGTATGTGATAGGGAGAAATGGCGTGGCGTCAAAACTTAAGTCCACCACCTCCTCCCATGTCAACCACTTGACTTGGTCAGAAGGGTGACATTGGACAAATAATAGATGCGTGCGTGACGATCTTCATCTCCAACTCTCGACTTGAGTTCGGTACCTGCAAAAGTATGTCGAGCCCCCCCCGCACTGCGCAAATCCGCCAACACGATCTATACTGAGGACAGCATTAAACCCCCCGAAACCCCCAAACCCGCTCCGTTCAAACGCTGGATACAGCGTTGGAGATTCTAGATTTAACTAGGATGGCCTGCCTCTACCAATGTACTTCGCCTACTCACCGAGCGAATCATCAGATGAATGCTTTCGGTGTTCAGGTCGGCATCGTCGTGATTGGCTCAAACACAATCCAAGGGTCGCTTCAGGAACACGAAAGTTAACTTCATCGTTCGGCTCGTTCTTCATCTCAAGCCGCATTTATACTCTGCTTCGAATCCCACAACGAGTCATGGAGCTTTCTATTTCTCATGCAAAGAAGTGCCTCGCGGAACACAAAGGGGATTGACCTGCACACGGAGTCGTATCAAAGTGCTCGTCAACCTTTCGAAACGTCGATTAGGCTTCAGCTCACAATCGTCAAGGCTGTGTCGTGTGTCTGGGGGCTGTATGAACAGCAGGTTTGCCCAGAGAACATTCAGCCCTGCTTCCGTAACTTGGCGAGTGCGGCTGCGACTCCGTCCGGAAGCGCATCGCCTTTGGCACCTGCGCCATCAACTTGTTTCGCCTGCGCCTGCGCCTGCGCCGGCGTCTGTGCTTGTGCTTGTACCGCAGCAGTCCGCCTTGATTCCTCAATGGCAGCGGCAATCATGGCCTCTTCGTCATCCTCGCCCACATCTGGATCACCCCGATCCAAAGCTACGGGCCTCTTAGGCTGGTTTGTCGTTGGCATGCCTCCTACAGGTGAGCCCCGTGACGAGTGCCTGGTAGACATCTCGCGAAGCGGGACCCTGCCGAGAGGCACAGCTTGATCTAATCTCGATGCTTGGGACGGTCTTCTATCCTCGGTGCGTTCCGATCGATCTAGCTGTCGTTTGCCAGACTTTTGTGCTCGGAAGGGCTCCTCAACAGCCTTGACCCACTTGTTGACCTTGACAGCTCCCCAGCCGGCAAGCAAACCAATCTCTTCGGGATTCGCATTGATGGCATTCTTCAGGCTACCAAAGTTACTGACCAATGCAACAGCATCTGACTTATTGACGCTCCTGGGAACGGTGACGAACTCGACAAGCTTCTCAGCATACGTCGAGGCTTGTTGGCCGCGAATGGCGTTGAAGTTGGCGTGCTCGTAAGACTTGTACAGCTCGATATATCGCGCGGCCTCTGCGGCTGACCAGCAGAGGATGAGGGTGACGTTGTTGACCAATGAGGTCTTGGATAACTCGCGCAAGACCTCCTCGTGATTCGGAATGTCGACCATGGTTAAGACGATGCGCAGGTTGTATTTGCCTTGGAGATTTCGGATTCTCGTATGGATGTACTCAGGATGGAGGCGGTGGTACTTTAGACTAGGCGCAAACACCCGTCAGCAAGCTATGAGCTTGAGGGAATTGATTGAGTAGCCAACCAACCTCAAGAACAATGCACATGTCGTTAAACCAAGGCCGTAGTCGGCCACTATGTCGCTGTACTCCCACGGCATCGACTTTAGAGATGCGAGCACTGGGTTGCCTCTTTGCCGCGGAGACACGAGAATGGCGGACCCAGAACCTCGTTGAGGAAGGGCTTGTGGTGTGGGTTGCACAATCTTGCCACTTGAAGAAGGATTTGCGGGCGGTGGTCTATCCAAACGTTGCGGTGTTGGCTGCTGGATCTTCTGCGGAGTTGGTTGCTGCACACGAGGACGAGATTGTTGGGCATCGGGGCGTGAATGTGCCGGGTTCGACGACGCTAGAGCTGCTAGGAAGTCTTCGTCGGCACCAAAATCGTCGTCCATGATGGGAACCTATGCGTATATCCTATTTGAGCATATGCTTGGGTATCGAAAGCAAAACTCTCTCAGTGCCACGGTGCACACGTTGGAGAGCAGGAAGATGGCAATGTTAATGTCGATGTTGAACGAGGCAGAGAAAGTGCACGCGGCGGTAGGTAATTAGTCGCGTCCATGGAAGTTACCTGTGGAACATTCCTTGCCTTACGGTAGGCGGGGTACGGCTACCCAGTCACCAGTGCAGTGGAGTGGGCTCCCGCAATGCTGGATGAGTCCGCCTATTCGGGACGGGTGTATTAATGGATTGTAGCGGTCTTCGTCCCTAAGGGTAATTGATTATATAATGCCGTCGAATGCGGCACCTCAGCAAAATGGAACCGTCAATTGGTGAGGTTCTTTACAATGTACTCAGCTTCGTCGACATCGTCATGTTTTTTAACACAGCTCATCGCAAATCAGAAATCAACAGGGAGTCGCATGCAAGACTTTGGAGCATGTCGATTCCATGCTGAGGCTGGGCTGAAATTCAATACTGTTGTGGTTATATAGTCCCAGGTGGTTCGACATGCCAATGTCCGAACCTATTCCTGAACGCCGTTTCCCTAGGTAATCACGCTGGTGTTTCCGTAGAGACTATCCGTACTCTGTTTGGTCGATCATCTGCCGTCCGTTCTAGTGTCCTGCCTCCAAATCTGCTCCATCGTAATTGCTCCCGCGAGATGCCGCGTCACTGGTCATTTGGTCATGAAGGGTATAGAGAGCCTTCAACCAAATGTCGAAGACGGTCTCCAAGTTTTGCGCCTCTTCGGTCTGCTTTCTCGCTTCCAGAACCTGATCTCGCAATCTCTCGTAAGCTTCGATCATGACCCAAATCTGGAGAGACGAGACATCCGTTTCCGGCTTCTGCGACCTGTCCAACATGCTCGTCGAAAGTTCGCGGGTCAAGAGGTCCATGGCAATCTGCAAACTCAAGTTCTGACTCGATTCTTGAGCGTGCGAGTTGCGGTTCAACCGGGCGCAATTGCGCGGCGGCGGTGGGGGTGTCGACGGTGGTTCTGGCGAGAATGACATGGGCTTAAAATATATCGCCTCCTCGTCAAATGCAACCAGCGTCCCGTCGTCGGACCTTGGTGAGTACGCCGAGACCCGGCACAGCGGTGCCGGCGCTGGCGAAAAGATGTCTCGCCGTAGCTCTGCAGGTGTCTCCCCGGCGCTGTGGCGTGACCGGATGGAAGAGCTTTGGGTAAGCAAAGATTGTCGCGATGGAAAAGGATCAGGGCGGGTGTCGGTACGTATTGAGTCGGTGTCCTGCGTCTCGAGGAGATCTCGGTACTGGTTGGCAATTAGGTCGACGCTGGACACTTTCTCGGCGATTTTAGCACTCCTCCCGTAACTTGCGTTTTCCAGTTGACCAATGGCGTAGATGGGCGTCTTGGCATGGCGTCTCATGCTCGATCTCGTGCTGATGGACGAGGTCGGTGAACTGAGTGAGCTGTCGAGAGAGGGTCTCGGTGTCAGGTTGCTGACGGCGAGGTGCGAGAACTCTGGAATGATGGCCGGTGCGGGTGTGTCGAATGAGACTTTTCTTGGTTTCTCTGGCGTTCTTGGTCCAGTTTGGGAGTTTGATTTGGACCCGGAGTGCTTAACTGCGTTGCTGTCTCCGAGATATGCGTGCCATTTGGCATCGCTCAGGTCTGGTGACAGACGCAGGGAAGGTTGGCCGACTGTTCCGGCTTGTTGGGCAGCTACTACCACCCCGGTATTGAGTTTGTTTGATACAGATGGGTCGATAGGCGCAGGACGTCGGATGGACAGGAACTTCTTTTGCAACCTCCGCCGTAGGCGTTGCGGAGGTTCCGGTGGGCTGCTCACTATTGTGGCTGGCGGTGCCAGTGACGATGCTTGGGGGCGGCGATCCATGTTGCACTGATTTCGAAGTAAGGTGGTAGACACAAGACCAAATTAAATAAAAAAGACTGCAATAGGGAGCGCTAGTAAAACGTTGGTTGGTCTCCTGGTAGCAATTGTAGTGTTTGTGACGGGGGAATTATCTAGGGTTTTGCAGAGTGTCATATATGGGTTGGTTGAGTTTTGCGGGCTGCTGTGTTCATGACTCTCTGCGAGCGGCAAATGACGTCTCATGGATGAGAAATTGAGCGTGCGAAAATGGGCTGTTCCATGCACATGTTGGTTTGTGCGCGTGAGGGGACAGCACGAGGGAGGGATGATATACCATGGTGGATGGCAACGGCAGAGGCTGCGCAGGTATCCACGCGCGTGGAGGTCAGGATATGCATGTACGATGATGGAGGCTGTCGGAACTCGACGAGGCAGAGCCCAAAACAGGATTTCACTGGACGAGGCGGGCATTAGGAGAGCAGAAAGACTGAAGAGGTCAAAGAGGAGGGCATACTAAGGTATACTGGGATGGTGTGTGCAAGGAATGCAAGGTAGGGACCTAGGATAAGATGCCTCGCTCCTCCGTGCTCTGCTGCGCCTGCGAAGCAAGGCAGGGTAAGCTAAGCTCAAAAATGATGTGAGGTTGGACAGCGCATCGCGGGGGGTTAGATCTGGACAAGGTAGCCATGGTATCCTGTTTGCTTTTCCAGAGCAGGTGTCGAGAAAACCCCCGAGGCGAGGCGAAGCCTTCAAAATCCCGCTCTGTGACTGTCTTTCGGTGTTAGTCAGTTCTGAAAACATGGATGGGGAGGATGGAAAGTCGACGGCATCCTTGTGCCCACGTCATCGTATCCCACCTTTGCAACATGTGCAGCGTGCCCCGGGAAACACGGTCGGGTCGAGGCTCTCTGACCGGTCAGGGATGTGGCCTGGGGCCAGGCTTGCGGTCCCGATCGCAGGCATGGGGGGCATGGGTCATATCTCAATTCACATTCGCTCAACGGTGGGCTGTGTGAGGATTACACTGGAGGCCAGATGGACGGCATGTCGGATGGTTCGCAGCGGGTGGGAATGAGTTCGGAGCTGGGTTTAGAGACCAGAGATCAGAGATCAGACAGGTGGCATTGTGGCAACGGTCGTGATATCTTACAAGCCCAGTGGCCTACTGCGATGAAGACATGTTGCGATTAGCGATTCCAAGTCTGATTGCTCCCCTGATGATCTTTCAGCAGTGTTTCTCGTGCAAGTTGCCGTTGGTCCCCCAAGGTACCTTACCTCGAGGCACCTAAGGCAAACGTTCGGGGCGGCGAATGGCCCTAGGCGGAAAGTCGGAACGTTCCCGCGTCCATTGGCCCATGTCATTGAAAAGCCTCCCTGTCACTTCCTCCTGCATCCTCCCACCAGCAACCCTGATTTTCCGCCTCTTTGCCTCTGTGCGGCGTACCTCCTCCACCTCGATGCTCGACATCCCAACGCCGTGGCCACAATGAGCCAATTAACGATTGCGAACTTCCCCGCGTTCTCTTGTCTGCATTGAATCGTCTTGGGGCCAACAATCGCGCTGCCGCCTCCGTTTCTTGGTCCTCTCCTCATCTTCAGCTGCCATTCATTCGCCTTCTCGATCAACAAGCCCTTTGGCCGTCCAAGATCGACACCACCGTGAACTCGCCTCCAAAAACCCCTCCATCCCCGTCCAATCACCCCGGACTGGGCTCCGGTATTGGACGACAATCATGCGTCTCCGCCATCTCATCCATCAGCTTCCATCTAAAAGCCAATGGGCATCATCCTCAGCATCGGCATCGGCAACGGCTACAACAATATAACCCTCCTCATCATCAGCATTGAATACCTTAACTCTTTTTCCCAATCTACCTCTGGAACTGCAAGACAAGGTTTGGGAGGCTGCCCTTTCCCCGCCCGCCCCAACCGCTCTCCATGTTCAACTGGCCCGTCAGCCCATGGGTCGCGCCGAGGATGGCTCCATCGACCGCTACAACACCAAAGATAGAGTTCTTCTCTACAGACTTCGCACTTCTCGCTCCGCTCATATCACCGATCGCGACTGCGTCATGGCCACTCTGTTTGGCATGCTTTTCGCCTGTCATCGCTCTTATGTCGTAGCAACACGCGCTCTTAGGTTCATCGAACCTTCCCATCCCATTCTTCTCCGAGGCGGTTATTCATCTTCGTACACCCTTTTGCTTCGAGATGGTGACTCGTTGGGCGCAAATCATATAGAAGTTGACGCCATGGAGGATCTCATCGTTCTCAACACCGGATGGCAGTGGCCGTGCCGCTTGATCAGCACTGCCGGCCTCGCTTGGCCTGTGCCTCATCAATTCGGTGCCTTTGATAGCCGAAATTCTTTTTACAACTCGGAGGCTTTGAACGGCCTGCTTACTTTGTGGGGCTCCCGGACCCTCCGTGCTCTCTACGTTGTCGTGGATCCGGCCCATTTGCGGGAGGCCGAGAAACCATGGCCCGCCCCGAGTGATCGATGGAGCGTGCCGACCCACCCCAATGCCGACACAATATTGGAGAACTATTTAGCGTCCTTTGACATTGAAACATGCAGTCAGATACAATTCTTATTCCAGCGTGGGAACCGTCGCTGCTTTGAGGTCTCGGCCAAACAAGTGTCGCGATTCGGCGGTTTCGGAGAAGTTGTCGAGCTTCTCGAATCCGTTCGTAGGCGTCTCACCCCTACCGTCAGCCGGGGCGCTCCTCATACCCATGAAGAAATGGAGAGCGAGACAGCACCTTGCAGATGTAGAATCCTCACGTGGCAGCAAGTGTGTTAAATGATGCGCTGCCCTTGGGTTGCCTACCTAGTCCCACGTTGCCTCGTGCACCGCCATATGCTCTGTCTGTGGGGCGTACTTGGCAACTCGCAAAGCCCAGGCCTTGTCTCCCACAGTGCATACGTTGATCATTGAGCCAAAATCAAGATTCGGTGCTGACTTTCTGCGAACGAAACGTACAACTGCCTCCTCTGCCTCAGTCTTGGCCACCGGGACCTGCTAGCCCTACCAATATACGTATAACCAGCTATGGCTCTAGAACAGCTTTCCCAGCGTTTGGCTGATTTAACCAAATTTGTATGGGATCCTACCATTGCACTTGGGTAGATCGAGAAAGAGAAGAAGCTCAAGATCATCATGAGATTTCCGAGGGTTCGAGAAGGCTTGGGTCTAGCACGAGGACACACTGAATCGACGCCCACAGTACGTCTCAGGCGGAAGGATAACCTTCTTGAACAGACAGCTTGAAAAGACGTCCTGTTGAGGATACAATGGTGTGTTCAGTTCAATGAGAGATTCGATTGCCTGTCTCTTCATTCCTCAATGCAGCCAAGTCAACTCGTCGTACGTGTGCACTGAAAGAATGGTCCCCCCTGGCGCCGTGGCGCCGGGATGCCGTCTAGAGCCGTTCTGCGCATGCTTCCCGGAGAATTCCATGCGTGCGTTAATCAGACAAAATGTCCTCACGGCCAAGGACGCAACGTCAATTCCAGCCACATGAACCCCGAATTCCGGGGAACTATCCGTAGAAAGACTGTCTTCTCATTTTCTTCCATCTTTGTTCGCTCCCCCCACCCAACACCGACGAATATCGCCAACATCAACGATGCTAAGTGGGAGGCCTAGGGTCTGGCGGAGTGGACACCGAGCACGAGGCACGCTAATTGTCCAGGCGGAAGAGTTTGTCCATCAATCAGAGGCCTCAAACGGGGTGGGTCCGAAGCCGGCTCGGCCAGGCGAACCCCCCGCGCTGGCACGCCGTCTCTGGGCCGGGTTGTTTCCTGCTGCCAAGCCCCACCGAAAAGGGCCCTCTCCGGTGCATGCCCCTCTACTCCCCCCTCCCCCTCCATTCTTCCGTCCCCTCATGCTACCCTAGGACTGCCCCTCCGGCCCAACTCCAGACTCGGGGTAAAGCAAAAGTGTGAGGTGGAAATGGGAAAGGTCGAGGGTCGTGGCCCGTGAGTGGCCTAGCCATTGGCAAAGGCGGGGGAGGAAACACTTCATTGGAGGCTATAAAGGTCTCGATTTTCTCTGCTGTCGTCGCGTTGTGTAGCAACTCTCCCTATTCTTCCCTTCTTCATCCTCCCTGTCGTCCTCCATCCTTCCTCCAAGAATCTCGGTTCGCGATTCCCTCTAGTTGGTTGTCACTCTCGTTCTCAGTCAATCCACCACCATGAGTCTTGACATCACCATCACTGGGTGGCAGACGCGTGATGTGCGCTTCCCTACCTCTCTGGACAAGACCGGTTCCGATGCCATGAACGCAGCCGGCGACTACTCTGCCGCCTACTGCATTCTCGAGACCGACTCCAAGTACTCTGGCCATGGCATGGTATGCTTTCCCTTACCCCAAACTCATCTGGTCTTGCAAAGTTGCTCACCCCTCTGCCTTTTTAGACTTTCACAATCGGCCGAGGAAACGATATTGTCTGCAAGGCGATCGACTACCTGGTCGAGAGAATCAAGGGCAAGAAGCTGTCAGACCTGGTCTCAAATTGGGGCCAGACCTGGAGATACCTCGTCAATGACAGCCAGCTGAGATGGATCGGCCCCGAGAAGGGTGTTATCCACCTGGCCCTCGGCTCCGTCGTCAACGCCATCTGGGATCTGTGGGCCAAGGTCCTCGGCAAGCCTGTCTGGCGCATCGTCGCCGACATGTCGCCTGAAGAGTTCGTTGCCTGCATTGACTTCCGTTACATCACCGACGCCATCACCCCGGAGGAGGCCATCAAGCTCCTCAAGGAGCAGGAGCCCACCAAGGCTCAGCGCATCAAGGACGCCGAGAACAGCCGCGCTGTCCCGGCCTACACCACCAGTGCCGGATGGCTTGGCTACGGCGAGGACAAGATGAAGGGTCTACTCCAAGAGACGCTCGGCAAGGGATACCGCCACTTCAAGCTCAAGGTCGGCAGCAACGTCGACCAGGACAAGAGACGTCTGAGCATCGCTCGCGAGGTCATTGGCTACGACAGCGGCAACATCCTCATGGTCGACGCCAACCAGGTCTGGTCTGTACCCGAAGCCATTGAGTACATGAAGCAGCTCAAGGAGTTCAAGCCCTGGTTCATCGAGGAGCCCACCTCCCCCGATGACATTCTCGGGCACAAGGCCATCCGCGAGGCCCTCAAGCCTTACGGCATTGGCGTCGCCACTGGTGAGATGTGCCAGAACCGCGTCATCTTCAAGCAGCTGCTCATGTCGGGTGCCATCGACATCTGCCAGATCGATGCTTGCCGTATGGGCGGAGTCAACGAGGTCCTCGCCGTCCTGTTGATGGCGAAGAAGTTCAACGTGCCCATCGTTCCCCACTCCGGCGGTGTCGGTCTTCCCGAGTACACCCAGCACCTGAGCACCATCGACTACGTCGTCGTCAGCGGCAAGCTCTCCGTCTTGGAGTACGTCGATCACCTGCACGAGCACTTCCTCAACCCCTCCGTTATCAAGGACGGATACTACCAGACCCCAACGGAGCCGGGCTACAGCGTCGAGATGAAGGCGGACAGCATGGATCAGTACAGCTACCCCGGCAAGCAGGGCGTCAGCTGGTGGACTAGCGACGAGGCGAAGCCCATCATTGAGGGAGAGAAAATCTAGAAAGAAATTCGCGACGCTATGCGATGAATTTCAGGGGTCGAGCAAAATATAGATGCTCGTCCGCAGGGAAACGATGGCATCCTGCATGGTTGGCAGCTGCTGGCCATCCTTTGTAACCGACTTACATTACGGAAATTAGAGGGGTCTGGCCAGAGACGAAGGTCGGTCCGCAGGGCAACGATGGCATCCTGTATAGCCAAGTGTATGGCTATCCTATGCATGAGCACGACGACCGCTGATATTATCAGCGGCGAAGGAAATTTGGGGGGGTCTGGCGAATAGAGCCACTCCGCAGGGCAACGATGGCATCCTGTATGGCGCAGCTGAGCTCTGTGACCATCTCCTCCACACATAGCGTTTGATTTTTGTTGATTTTTGCAACCAAGAAAAAGGGGGTTTGGCCACAGGGGCCATTCCGCAGGGCAACGATGGCATCTTGTATAGAATGAGCCTAGAGGCTCTCTATCCCGTCACAGCAGCTAAATAATGAGACGTTTCTTAAGAGACACATTTTAGAGTCCAGCTGTGATGTCGGCTGCTGTACTGAAGTGAGATTGTGTCAGTGTAGTAAAGGTGAGGAGGTGACTATCAAGTGAGGAACAGTGCACCGCCACATTATCCATCAGTCAGCCACGCCAAGCTCACAGCTCACGCCACAGGGCCCCAGAATTGATTTCAAGGAGGAGCTAAGGAGACGTTTCAAAACGGCAGCAGAGAAGCAGCAGCAGACAAAAACCCCTTCTGCCCACAGCGTGTGTCGCATCGCAAAGCACGGTCTGGCTTTGTCTTGAAGTCTGAGCTCAAGAGAACACGAGAGGAAGACCAAAGAGCTTCGACAGCAGGCTGTTGAACTGCGCGATACGCAATTTTAGCCTGTCGATTATTCTTTTTTTACCCGCTGCCTCCTCGTTTGGAGACCTCCCAGGCGCCCATCACCCGCGTCTGTTAATTCGTATTTGTATATTTCATTTATATTCAACGTCCCTCACTTAGCACCATCTCACAACATCCGGCTCTCCCCGGCATCACCTGACATATCGATCACGATGCCGCCAAAGTCGACGGTCAAGGTCGCGGACGCCCCCGAGGGCTTCACGCCCGAAAGGTTCGAAAAGGAGTTGAAGAGCCTCGCAGCAAAGGCCAAGGGCCAGACCAAAGGCAGATTCTTCAAGCAGCAGGCCTCAGCGTATCTCAAGGCCTCCATCCTCATCGCACTCGCCGCCACATACAGCAACGTCTCCCAGCTGGCCATGTCGCCCGTCTACGGCTCCATCCCGTCGTCGATATACCATGCCAAGCTTGTCATGGTCGCCTGCTTCTTCGGCTGGGCCGGCAACGTCGTCCTCAACCGCACCTTGCCTTTCAACCCGGCTACGCTGCTGCCGGTCGTCGCCCTTTGCATTCCCACGATCCAGTTCTATCTGTATCAGACGAGCGCTTTTCTAACTGCGTACTGGGGTCCGTTGGTTATGGAAGCCGTTACGTTGTTCCCCCTGATTTTGATCTCGGTGAGCTGCGTGGCGACTGAGATGGAGAAGGTCAACCTCTCCAAGCTACCGAAATTTGTCGCCGATGCGGCTCCTGGGTTGGGGTCTTGGGGACTCTTTAGATTCGTGGAGAAGCTGTCGGGCGACTACCTGCAGACCTACATTGGCAAGTCCTTCTTCCAGACGAGAATCGGCCTCGAGGCATTATTGGCTGCCGCTTACTCCATCTACGCCCCTTCCAAGCTGCTGCTCTTTGCCATCCCGGCCGTCCTGCACACGGCTGTTCTGAACCCGCATGCCTTGACGCCCATGGCCGCGGCTTCGCTTAACACCACTTTGCAAGCGGACAACTGGTTCCTGCTGGATCGCAAAGAGTCCATCACGGGATACGTCTCCGTATTAGAGAGTATCAAGCATGGCTACCGGGTGATGAGATGCGATCACTCGCTCCTTGGTGGCGAGTGGGTAAAGCACAAGGGCCCGCGCATTGCGGAGCCCATCTATGGTGTATTCGTCATGTTGGAGGCCGTTCGACTCGTCAAGACCTCAAAGGCCGTCCCTGACACCGAGGCCAAGGCCCTCAACATGTAAGTCGTGGCCAAAGCAGGCGATTCATAAAGCAAGTACTGACGAGGAGTAGCGGTCTCGGTATTGGCACTACACCTGCGGCTTTGGTTGCTCACGGTGTCGATACAACAATTGTCGAGATTGACCCCGTCGTGCATGAATTTGCTTCCAAGTATTTCCAACTCCCGTCCAACCACACTCCGATCATCGCAGACGCAGTAAGCTACACGCGCAAGCTCGCCGACGACCCGGACGCGAGATACGACTACATCGTCCACGACGTCTTCACCGGCGGTGCCGAGCCAGTGCCCCTCTTCACTCTCGAGTTTCTTCAGGGCCTCAACTCGCTTCTTAAGCCAGACGGCGCCATTGCAATTGTAAGTCGTAATTATCTCTGCATCCTCTTCCCAGTGATTCATTTATACTGACAACATAATCCATAGAACTACGCCGGAGACTTCCTCCATCCGGCCCCCAAGCTCGTCGTGGACACGATCAAGCAAGTCTTCCCTTCCTGCCGCATCTTCCGTGAGTCGGAGCATCCCTCCAAGGAGAAGATTGAGGAGGAGGGTCAAGACTTCACCAACATGGTCATCTTTTGCAAAAAGACTTCTGGAAAGCTCAAGTTCAGACCCCCCGTGGACGATGACTTTTTGGGCAGCCGCACCCGCCGCGCATTCCTGATGCCGGCGCATGAGGTCTTCCCCAAGCACTTCCTACAGGGTGACTACGGCATTTTGACGGATAACAGCACCGAGCAGCTGACTAAGTGGCACGAGAAGAGCGCTCTAGGCCATTGGGAGGTTATGCGGATTGTTTTGCCGGACAAAATTTGGGAGTTGTGGTAATCGCATGCTGAGAGAAGGTGCTTGCAAAAGCTGGATCGAGTTAGAAGACGAGCAGTTTCACCCGGAGACGAAAGTGCTTGCTCTCTGTACATACACCCACACATGTAGTTATACTGTAATGAGCCTCTACCACGCGCCTGAAATAGACTTGTTCACGACATTGTTTTTTGAGTTGCAGTCAAATATCGCCATTTCATCATCTTTCTTTGCGCTTCTTTCATCTCCCATCTGTAGTCTATCAGCCTATCTCTAATCTTTGCGAAATCCAGGACCAAGCGCACTCATCCTGGTAACTCTCACTCATTCTCGCTGTTCTTTTTAGCAACTACCTTTGTAGCCACCTCAACAGCCAACTGCTTCGTAGACGCATTCGAATCTCGCACATACCCCTCCAAATACCCCGGCACCTCGCCAACCTCATTATACGGCCCGGCAATCGGCTCCCCAAGAACCTGAAATACCGGCACAACCCCCGTCCAAACCCTCCCCGTGACCTCCCCATCCTCTTTATCGTGCCTCTCGTCGCCTGGCGGGCCCTCCCGGATCTTTGCGCTCCCTGTCGCGATCGTGACTTTGAGCACGCTCGTGGACGACATCTCGGCCCTGTTGGGCGGGACGCGGCTATGCGCCCAACGGCCCGGCACGACGCCGTTGGTGATGAGCTCCATCGCGTACAGGCGCTCGTTGATGTCCTCTACGACGGTGGCGTGGCCGAAGAGTATGGCGGAACGGTAGTTATAGCTGTGGGAGTTTGGGGTGAGGGCCAGGACTAGGCCGTCCAGGTGGGATGCTGCTACGCAGATGGGGAGTCCTGGCGGAGCATCGGAGGCGGAACCGGGCGCCTGCCGGCTTGTATTCATTACGCGCGAGGAGACGTAGCCGTGGAGGTATAGGTCGAGGACGTCGCCTTCGTCGGCTGAGGGGCGGGCGAAGGAGCCCATTTGGCCGAGCATAGGGAGGATGTTGGGGAAGGGGGAGCCTGGGCGTTGAAGGAGACGTGGAGGACGGGGCTGGTGTTAATGATGGTGTGAATTGTCCGGAGAGCGTAGGTTGCTTGAATATTGTTAGTTGAAGGCTCGCCGAACTCACGAAGAAGAGACGGCGTACCACGCGGGCTGTACCGTTTCACTGTGCCGTATGGCTCTTTGGGGTATTCGAGCTCTGTACGAGGCATGGTGAATTGTTAAAATGAAGAACAAGATTGGTTTATTGATGTGGCAGGAGAGTGTCTGTTTCGATACTGCTAATTGTTCCATGCTCGCGGCTTCCTGTCTACCTTTGTATTCTCCCCTCACCAACGTGATAACAAAACCGCCATCCAATGACGCGACAGAGCCAGATACGCTGTTTACGCCCACCTTCGGCCGCCCCAATCGACTCATTGGGCGGCGACCGGGCCGAGTGAGGTTCTTAGCGGGGTACCTTTCGGGCCCGGCTCCGAAGTGAGGGAAGAGAGATCATGCGGAGTGAGGTGATGGGGTTTAGCGGCGCGGCAAACGGCAACGCAAACCACGCCAGACTGGATCGAGTAGGTCCAGCCTGCTAGCCAACCCCAACGTGGTGCTTTTGGCTCCCGCTGTCATCAACACGTGCCACCAAGGAGCTAGCGGTCATGCAAGCAGGGTCTTTGCTAAGTGGCTCTTTCAATGATCCTTTTTTCAGTTGTCTGTGGACGAGCGGCGCGGAGGGCGGAACTACCGGATAAGGTGTGGAGGCGAGTCCCCGGCCGCATCTCGTCGATGCGGACCACGGTAGCGTTGGTCGCGGTGGGATTCCCGCGACCGTATTCATTACTTCGTCCAAGTGTCCGAGTCGCCTCGAGTCAGCGGCAAGGGAGAGGACATGTTCCAAAGCCCGCTCGGCCTGAAGGCCGTTGGGGAAAAAAACCTCAACGTCCTTCAAAGCCCGACGGGTTCGAGCCTGATCCCGCCACAGGAGGTGTCAGTCGGCGAAGTTTATTTCTCTCGAGAGACGCTTGTCCCAGACCTTGGATTGCTGCCGATACCGAGAGAGAAGGTTACCATGACGGTTGACCTGGATTACCTATGTAAGGTGGGGTAAATGACGGATGCCGATCGCGGACAAGCCCAGGAAGGTTGATGGGGTGTGCTTTGGTGCGTCCCCGAGTCCTTGAAAGCTGGAAATTATCGTCTTTGCAACTTCTCTCCAAGTCTCGTCAGTTGTTTGCCGCACTCCCTCCTGAAGCCGAGGCCCGTCCCTCATTGTGTTGCTGTTGTTGTTCTTGTGCAGCAGGTGTATCTAATTCCATTACTTTGCCTCAACGGTAGTACATCTTCCGGAAGCCCACGAGCATCGTCGTTAGAGAATAGGCTACTAGTGCCAAGGCTACTGCAGAGTATTTGACAGAAGTTGCACCAAGGGCACCGAGTGGAAGGGAAGCTGGGAAACAAAGGCGCATGCAGAAGCGGTAGAAATAATCTTGCGTAGGTAGCTGTCTGTCACTGCGTACCTGCGCCGCCCCCCGCATACCCGCGTGGAGTCAAAGAGTCGTGATGGAGGATTGGAGGTATGGAATTACAATACTGGGAAGTTGGTGTGTAAGAAGTTGAACAGGCCATTCACGAGACCGCGTCTCTGGTCGGATTCGGTAGCAGCCGAAACGCTAGACAACTGGGCGGCCAAAGCTTGATTGAATAGCCTATGGGGGAACAGCTTTCCCGTCCGACCTTGGCTAATCAACTGTGCTCTCGGTCTCTGCAGCACGCCCTCGTGGTCTCCAGCTGTCACAGGGAAACCCTCGTCACCTGTCCCCACTGTAGAGGGTGTGCCAAGAAACATTGAAGCCCCTGACAAATCTCAGGAACACTACGTAGTAGGCAGAAGGTTCTCTACTACTCGTACACAGGCACAGACACAAGGTAAGCACCTCAGCCCTTTTCTCTTCAGTCCCCCACCCCAAGTCTGGGCGGCTGCAGAACTGCCCCTGGCGCCACCGGCTTCTTCCCTGTGCCCGCCATCCGATTACCTAGCCTGCGGCTGGCTCTCCCTTACCTCACCTTATTTTCACACGGCTCGACCTGACTACAGGAGTACGGTGGCGGCGTGGCCTTGGTCGATGGAGAGTGAGAGTGAGAGAGAGAGAGGACAAGGACGAGGACGATGCGCGTGGCCGCATGATGGAAACACATGTCACCCTGTCAGAACTGAGGATGGCTCTACCAAATACGATTGCTCCCAGAGAGAAGGCGTTCGAGTCCTCATGTTTCGATCAACCAGGAGTCCAGGACATATGCAGCTTGAAAACGCGCTAGGGACGGCCGTTGCGTCGAATGAACACTCCATTTCCAGGTTTCTCCTCGGCTAAGTGCAGGTTCCTGATGCGAGGGATGCACCTCAAGATCTTCTTTCCCCTCTCACATGGCGAGGCCATGTTCAAACGAAGTCTTTAAACAGCAAGGGCTGGCTGCGTCCGTTGCCACGTACTGCCAGCAATTGGCTGAGTCCTGTCATTGCCAGATCCTCAGGGCAATGAGTCCAAGTCTTTCCAGACTGGCTAAGAAGAGCTAACAAAAAGGTCCGACGTTCCTGTTCCGATGACAAGAATAGGTGACCCAAGGGACAGGAGGTGAATTCAATAGATGAGCAAATACCTCAGACCAGAGAGAAAGCCACTGGACAAGGCCAAAAGACCAGGAAAAGAAAAAGTCAAGACGGAAGGAATGGACCTCTGGCCGGCCCTGGACCCCTCCATCCCGAACATCGTGGGTTTCGACGCTGAAACAGAGTCGACGCACGCCACGGCGTCCTGGTGGATAGAACAAGGTTCCAACCCCTGTCAGCCTTGCGGCCAGCCCAATCACCGCCCCTGGTTAGTGCCGGCATGAACGACGCATCGAGAAATCTCACACAACACCCTGCCCACGGCCGGTTTGAGACCCTCCTCCCTCCTACAGTCTACTTTCCAAAGTATCCCAATTTTGCATCTCGACTATCCGTCTGCGAGGAAGCAGAGACCATCTCACCGATGCTGGCTCTGGGATTGGCTTAGATCATCCGCTGAGGTAACATCTGGCCGGGTCCTCCAGGACTCCATGAGTCCATACCAAGAATAACCTTGGAATAGGCCATGTCCTATGAGACGAGGTCTGCTGCTGGTGGTGTTCTCCTCAATGTGTGTGCCTGGCGCTACATCTTCTCATTTTGCTCCAGCGCGGCAGCCCAGACGTAGACGCAGCCGCAGAACCACTATCTAATTATCCGTGTTTCTATCCAAATCGGCCCTGACTGACGCTCACTGTCTGCACCCCCCCTGGTCTGTCTGTCTGCCGGCTGCTCTGTTCCTCTTCCCCCTTCGTCTGTGCCCCCCGTCTTGCTCTCCACTCTGCTGCGTCCCCGAAGAGTATCGAGAGAACAGCCGCCACTGCTCGTCCTACCGCGCGCCCTCACATCCTCATCCTGCCATCTTTCATACTATCTATTTGCTGCTTCGTGTACGTCGTGGAGCCTCTTCCTGTCATGTTCTTTTCTGTTTGATCGTGGAATGCTACCATAGTTTGAGGCATTCTCACCATGATTCGTTTCCTTCACTGAGGATTTTCCCTTAACATTCCCCATTGACTGGGTTTTTTTTCGATTCTCCTCCCGGCCGGCCCGCGGCCCCGACAAACGAAATGTTCATTCCAGGAATTGTTCAGGCCTTGGTCTCAGCCCTTACCTTGTCAGTTTCTCATCACCACCTCCATCGTTGATGCTAGAGGAAGCCGGTCACTCGAGGCATGAGGCAGATGGTCACGGGGAGACAACGGAAGAGAGGAGGAATCGTGAGAATCGAGGGAGAACACTTGCGCTAACTTTTGGCAGTGGAATCGTCATCCAAGCCGCCACACCCGCCATCTTTCCTTTAGCAAAAGGCCATGGCTCAAAGATCTTTCGGGACGGCCTGAGGCTGGTCCTCATCACATTCCTTGTATCATCGGCCCTGTGGGCTCAAATAGACTTCACCGGCATCACGCTCGATCCCACCTCGACAGCCGGATGTCAAGTCGCCGTAATTTTTACTACAATCTTCGATCAACTGGCCCGATTCGCCATCGAGCAGTTCCTACTATGGGCTATCAACGCCAACGCGAGAGCGCCGGCCGGCGCCATCGTCTATCAGGCTGTTCTCGGCGTGCGATTCATCCTGGGGGCTGTATTTGTTGGGTTCCAAAAGGCACAGATTGCCACCGTTTGTGTAGCCAGGAATGATGTTCTGGCCATCGGGGCCATCGTCATGGTCACAGACTTTGCCGTAATTGCTGCGCTTGCCTTCAGAGCCAACTCGATAGGCATCACGAGTGTTCAAGCGAAGAAGGCCATTTTCTGGACCATTGGCGGCCTCGCACTCTGGACGGCGGTACGTTTTACACGTTATGGCCTCGATATCACACAGTACTAACCACGTGACAACTTTGTAGACAAGCATCCCGATGCTTCTGGGCATAGGCACGATTGAGCTGATATTCCGAACTGCTCTCCCTGCCACAGGCCTGTCAATTCTTATCAGTACGTGAAAAATATTCGACAGGCTGCCTCCAATTTGCTTACCCTTCGCAGGCATTCTTATAGGCTATATTGGGGTCTTACTACCCCCTCGCCAAAAGCAAGCGGTACATCCGGATGCCCAGTCACCGCGAAACATCAGTTCCAGCAGAGATATCTCAACCTCAGATTCCGACTATCCACCGTCGCGATATGAGGACCTCAAAGCAGGCACGATTACGACCGTCACGACTTTCAACCAACCTGTTGACTTTGGCGGAGGTGGTGGCGCTCTACCCACCATTCCTAGTATCGCTCCAGGTCAAGCATCTACCGGTGTCGGCGGCGTCCCCGTGCAGGGTCAGCTCTTCCCGCCGATGCGGGCACAGACGGCTCCCCCGAGGCAAAGCAGGAGCATGGACGCGAGACCTAACATCATGAAAGGGCGAAGTATATTCGATAAGATTGGGCCCGGTTCGAACATCAAGAATGCCATATCCAGCCCGATCCTCCAGGACAGCGGAGACCAGAACCCCCTGAGTAAGATTGCCACCGTTGACCTCGCCACCGCTGCAAAGAACGACAGAGAGAAGAGGGGCAATGACATGTCGTTAATGCTAAGAAATTCGAGCTTCAATGCGCAGCGCCCGGCTCCCAAACCCCCGGCGATTACTCCGGAGGAGGCTCTCAAGCGGGCACAAAGTGGCAAGAGGAAGGAAATCGGATTGAAATCGCCTCCTGCGAAATCTCAGCAACTCACATCGGTTGGGCTCATGTCCAATCCTCCCGCAACGACTTCATCCGCTCAGCTTTCTCCTGGCGTGGAGGAAATCAGACGCCGATCCCCTAGGCAAATGCCAGAGACCTTCCAGCAGCTGCAGAACGAGAAGGAAAAGAGACCGGTCACCCCCCCGCAGACCGCACCCGTTAGCAGCATCTCTCCGCCTCGTCCGCAACGGCCGGAAAGACCCCTGAGCCCCTTTGAGACGATGGACAAGTCAGCGAGCCAAAGTACCGTGGCGAGGTCCATGAACCAGAAGACGCAAAAGACACTCGATCGTTCCGTGAGCCAGAAGTCCTCCACTGTGACCGAGCTCACAATCACGTCACCGCCGCTTGGCCTGGTACCTCCACCTCCGCCCAAGAGCACCGCTCGTTTGATGTCGCCGAAGAAGCCGGATGTGCCATTGTCATGGCCCATTCAGACCGCAGTTGATCCGACTATCCGCCCATCGAGGCAGAATCCTCTTTCGCCGACGACGCCCGGTGGTAGTAGTCTGCAGCGAAGGCCGACCGGTGGCCTGCCGTCAAATCCGAGGGCGTTGCCCATGAGACCTTTGCCCAAGGACGCGGTTCCACAAGAGCAGACTGTCATGTTCGTGAACAAAATCCAGTACAACGACCCAACCGCAGTGCGAAGCATCATTGAGGGAGCCTCGAATCAGGCCGCCAAGACGCCCCTTCAGCAGTCTCCTGGGCCAGGGCTTAAGTCATCAGGCTCTATCGTTCATCGTCCTCGCCCGATCCCCAGACAGCTGGGCAAGGACCGTCAGATCTTCCCAGCGGAGAACTCCCCTAATCACAGGAGGAGCAAATCTGGTGGTTCCATCATGAGCAGGAAGTCGATCTTGTTGTCGAATCCTGGCAGCCCGACTCAGCTACCACCTCTGCCACCACCGCCTAAGAGCGCCGGGAACCATCCTATACGCGCACTGCCAAACGACACAAAAAGCATGACCTTTGACGAGAAGATGGACCTTTTCTTCCCGGGAGGCTTCGTCAACTCTCAGGCTGTCGTCCAGCCAAGAACGCCAGTTCCCGAGGTGCCCATGGTTCCCCTGGCATTCAAACCTGCAAGCAACTCGGCAGGTGATGAGAGGGATGCGTGGGATTCAAGAAGCAGCCGTGATCAGTCCAAACAATCCGATCGCTCGACGAAAACGTCCATCAGAACTCAGAGTATTCTTGATATCGAAGATTCAGTCAGACCAGACATGCCTCGAAACACCTCCAAATTCAGCGTCGATACCTCCGTCATCACTGGAAGACCTGACGAGCATGAGTCTTGGATTCCCGCTTTACCTGTCAACGACAGTGTGGGGGTCAAGCAATCGTATGATGGAGCGAAGCGCCAGTCATCACCCGTCATTCCGGTCCGCAACCCCAGTCTCTCTGAGTCCAGTGACACCAGGACGGTTAGGACTCGCGATGAGGAGACGACGACAAACTGGGGATCCATCCACTCACCTGTTGCTCCAGTGAATATTCAAGAGGTTACGCACATGCCGAAGCCGACATGGATTCAGCCGCGCGATTTGTCGATGATCAGCCACAATGACGGTAAGGAGGTGATGACAATCATGCTCGACGCATCTGTTGAGCACGAGAGAGATGTCGAAGCTCCTCAGGAGGCTCACGAAAGCCCTGTCGACCTCCCAGAGGTGAGCCTCGCGAACAGAGGCGCTCGCTGGCATCGCCGTATCGGGGACGAGAGCATTACGTTCACTGAGCGCAAGGAGCCTGTGCAGTCGCGCAGACAGCCCCCGCCGATGGCTCTCCAGCTCAGATCCCCCGTCAAGAAGAACACGATCGTGATGCATGCGACGGAACCTTCGCCGTTGGAGTCGCCGCAGCATGCTTACGAAATGATTCAAGCGCAACTCGAGAAACTGGAACAGCCGAGTAGAGACTCATACGAGAGCCAAGGGCAGAGAATTCGTCTTCTGGAGTCTTTGGAGGCTGAAATGGGGCAGCAAGAGAACCAATGGCACGATATGCAGCATGGTCTCAGCCGGGACTCCATGTCAACAGTTGGGACGACATCGGTCCGCAACTCGCAACACGAATCTGCAGTCGTCAACTCGCGAAGCCTTGCCCAGATTGACGAGTCACTCCAAGAGATCCCGCAGCGCAACAACATTGCGTTAGACCGGCGGAACTCCCGCCGCGCTCGGGCGGGCAGCATAAGCAAGTCGTCGTCCGAAGACCTGGGGACGCTAAGCGCCTCGTCCCTCTCCTCCGACGGCACCAACAATAACCGCACCAGTCTTTGGCAGCAGCGACTTGCGGATGCTCAATTGGAATATATGGAGAATGCTTCCGAACTATTGGCGAAGCGAAACCTCAACTTCTTGTCTGTCTCAAAAGCGCCCTTGAGTGCGACTGCTGCGGCGCTGCACCTGGGCAGTCCTACCCCACCGGACACCGACGAGGAGTCCGACGGCGATGAGAACGCTCAGATACTCGCGAGGCTCATGCCGAACGAGCGAGCTCCCGCACCCCCGGAATGTCTGTGGAAACCCGACTCGCCAGTTTATTTTAAGCGCGAACCACCGCTGCTTTGGGCTCCTCCCGCAAAACATGTCGCGACTAAGTTTATTTTCCCGAGCGGCGCCCTGCCTGGGCTCTCCGTCCGCCCTGCGACACGCAAGGTCTCCGATCACCTAAATATTGTGAGCTCGCAACTTTGGCAGCCGGATCATACTGCTGCTAAGAAGCTGCGGCCCACCTCCGGACTCTGGCGTGTCTCTTGGAGTCCTGAGCCCATCAAGGACAACCTTCAGCAGCCCCAGCGTCCCCTGACCCAACGTCCACCAAGGCGTAGCAAGCGTGTCACACTGTTGCCCGATATCCTTGAAAGCCCGCAACCACTTCCTGATAAGAGAGATACGCTCGGTATCTTCCAGTTCCCTTGGGGCGAGAAGTCGGACACCGCCACCGTCCAACCGCGCGGGCCAAGTCATATGTTTATGGCTATGCCTGGTACTATGTCTACTGGTGGACCTGCAGTACGTGCCGCGTTGGAAGCTCGTGCAAAACAAGTCGAAGCTGAAGAAAACTCCTCTTCCTTCTTTGACGACTACGACGAAGAAGAAGAAGGCGACGACGAAGTATCTGACATTGAAGAGGACGACGATAGCGACGACGGCTTTGACGAGACTACGCTCTGGGAAATCGCCAGTCTCCTCCAGTCCGATCAGGTGCCATCCAAGAACAGCCTGCTGCCTCAGCCTATGACATACCGCCCAGAGTCCTTCGCCGAAGAGTACATTTCTGAGCGCTCTCAATCGGAGTACGAAGACTCTGACGAGGAGAAGACAGCCGAGGGCAACGACGACACCAAGCACGACTCCATGGTCATCACCATCGCCGCCGAGGAGTTACCCTCCTCGCCGGAACCCATCTCCCTTCTCTGGGCACCAAAGCCAAAGCAGTTCGTGAGCCGTCGCAGCTCGACAGGCCTTCCGCGACCCGATCCCCGTATGTGGGGAAGCTACATCGAGAAGATGAGCGCCCCTGCCCGCGTCCGCGAGCGTCTCCCAGAGCCCGCCGTCATCTACAGTACTGCTCTATGGAGTCCGGCGGCGAAGAAGCCGACGGTGGTTAAGTCGAAGACTTCTCTCTGGAGCAAGCCGCAGCAATGCAAGAAGAAGACGGCGACTATGTGGGCTGCTCGTCCCGCAGTCGTCTACACCGAGTCTACTGGCCTGTTCAGCCCCAGCCACAAGCGTGCATGCTTCAGGACAACTTTTGCTCTCCCCGTCGGCCTCGGCATGCCCTCTGGCGCCCGCGTGACTTCCGAGGAGCTGCCCCAGCTTGAATCGTTCAAACTGTGGGCTCCTACTACGGTAGAGTCCCGCGTTGAAGACTGGATGTCCCTCTCCATCGCAAGACCCAGCTCCCGCGCCACATCCGGCCGCTCCACACCGTCCCTAGACACCGCATCAACAAAATCTTACGACGAGGAAGTTGCATCCGACTTTGAGCCGCTCCCAGAAGTGCCCGTCAAGCAACCTACGTGGTGGGATTCACTCGAGTCCCAAAAGTCCGCTACAGCGCCCACCTCCACGCAGCCCGAACCCCTTCGCCGCACAACCGCGACGTCCGCGCAATGGGTGGCTGCCCTGAACGAGGCCATCGGCGCGATCCCCTCTCCACGGCTCGTTCGCAAGACATCCACCCCATCGGAGTGGTCAGACGCCTTGAACAAAGCAGTCGTCTCATCCTCTTTTAACGCAGCAATGTCTCACCCGGCCTTTGCAGGCTCCGTGACGACAAACACTGTCTGCGATCCCGCCGTCGCAAACCCCGTCTTCTTCACCCCTTCTACCACCAACTCCGTCGAGGAGCTTCCCCTGACGTCAAGCGTGCCCCTCTGGGCCGCCCCCGTCGTTACAGTGCCCAAGGACACGGGCATCATGTGGATTCCGCCCACGAAGCCCCACCGCCACGCCCACGACACGACGCCGATGAAGCCCGAGGATCCGGAATCCCGTCGCCTGCGCATCAAGCGCGCAAAAACGGAGACGAGGACCGATCCGTCCACGCTCAGCCTCGTCAGCTTTGACGGCCAGGCCATGTGGGACGGCGTGTACGGCGCCGAGCTCAGACACGTCACGCCTTTGGGCGGCGGCCGAGACTGGCTCGAGGATGCGGATCAACAGCTGCCTACGGAAGAGCTTGTTTTCCTGCTCTGAGCGAGAAAGATGTGACTTGCGGCAAAGCCTGGCTGAAAGGAGTCAAAAGAGACGAGGCAGGATTAAAGGGCAGAGACGGACAAAGGGAACTGGCGACGATGTACGAAAATCAGCGGTCCTTCATAGCGTTGTTTCTGAGATTTGGGAAATCCCTCTTTTTCCCCATCACTTTCACCCACAACCACACACACAACCAGTGTTTCTTTTTCTTGTCTAGTAGCAAAACAACTTCTTATATTCCCAAATTCCCCAGGGTACGATGTGTGTCTCCTGGTTGTCATGTTATGTGTCAAATCCCACCTTTCCCAGATTAACCCTCCTGTCCCCCCCCAAAGTCAGACTGTTATATCCATGGGAGGGAGGTGTTACAGAAAATTCAGTACGCAGAAATAGAGGAAGTAAAATGGAAGATCCATCTATCCTTGTTTTGATGTGCCACTTTCAAGTAGGTGAGCTGTACGTTTAGTCTCCTCTGTAATGTAATCATTGAGGCCAGTGATGACACAAAGGTAATTGTTCGTCTACTACATCGCCACCAGATGAGTTCAGAAATCGGACGTCGGACAAGAATGACTCCAAGGGTTTGTGTGCTTGATACGGTGACGTGAGCCGAACACTTGGTCTGCTTCGTTGATAGCCCACTTATGCGCGTGTGTATGAGGCAAAAACTTTTCACCAACCAATCTCCCCTTGCCGCCTCTCATACGTTGAAGCGAATCTAATGATTGCCAGTTGAGTAATCGAATAACAATTGGCCCACAGAATCCTGTCATGCACACGCGTCCCAGCAACGTTCTCTGCATACCAGCAGTCCGAAAGAAGTCGAAAATGATGCCTTTCATTAACCTATGTACACCTCTCCATCTTCCTTCGCACGTCAATATCCATCCCAAGCTCATCACCACTCCAATGCCACGTTTTGCGACTACCTCTTCTGGGAGGGAGTACATGAGCGTATGAGGGAAACGGGGGAAAAAAAGTCAACCCTCCCCATGTTCCCATTTTGAAAGCCAGGTATTCCTTGAATTATTTTAGCCGTCGTGATCACGTCCCTTTCCGTCGTTTCCATCCCCGGAGTGTGCGTAAGAAGTCGCCTTGCCCGGTGTACGCAAATGAGAATAGTAATACTTGCTCGTGCCCGGCCGTCATTGGGGTGCCCCGAGACAAGTGAGGAAGGCACGTGCCTGGGCGAGGGAAATAAGCATATGTCCACCCGAGTCTTCTGATGATGGGAATGAAAGCAACAAGAATACCGCCGTGTGCGAAAAAAGAATTTTGTACGAAAAGCCGAAGGTTCCAGCTTGTCAAGGTTAAAGAAAGCCGTGATATAAGCAATGGACCGACTGATGACCTGATCCTGTCTGGTTGTTTTTCCTCTTCGTCTACCATAGCGCAATTCCAGTGCAAGAACTAGCTGAAAGAGTACTAGGTCTCTATACGAGATAGATGTCTGTTTTGGCACATGGCCGGCTTCACAATGTGGACCACGCGTCGTGTGCGTTGCTTGGTTCCAAATTCCAATCCTCGTCATTTCCTTCCCTTTCTTCGTTCGCATTCCCATTCATCATCCACCCGTTCCATCGCCAGAGGGTGATTGTCCTGCCCGGCAATCCATTAACCCGGGCCGAGGAACTAACTAGCGAAATCGTACATGATTACGTCGTCATAAGCCTTCTCTCGTTGGTAAGAAAATAATAAAACCGTCGGGGAAACCCAGCAGGAAAAGCTGGAGGGTGTCTGTCTATAGAGCTTGTTGCCAGCCACAGATGTCGCAGTAGAGAAATTTTGCGATTCGATCGATTCAGCCGAGTCGATCAAGTCTATGGAAGTATGTCTGGGCTGTCTTTGTGTTGGATGTCGCATCAAGTAAAAGAAAAGGGTTTAAAAGAAAATCCCAACTGTAACCCCCCCAAACCGTCGCTATGCAGACAAGAAAATCAACAATGTTCGTACATGTACAGGGCTGTCGTAGCCCAATAGGGATGGACAAGCCGTCGCGTCATCAAGGATACAGACGTTGGAGCTCAACATCTTTTTGCCTCATCTCAGCTGACCGTCATCATTTGCATCCTTTGTAAGCCACTTGATGGTGAGGCGTCTACTGATCCGCGACCGAGTCCAGAGTTTGTGCTTCTACTGTGAGGCAACTTCTTTGGCGGACTGGATGGGGACGGGGTATGCTCTGGGGTGAAGACCCGCGTGAAGGCTGGGCTATCGCTATGCTGCCGGGGTGTTCGGGCAGGGCTCGACGTGAGTTGATCTGCACGACGTATAACCTCTGACAAGATGTCCCGAAGATCACCTGCGCGTTTGACGAGAGCCTTGAGGCTGTTGGTGCCAAAGTGCAACTTGTCATCGCGGGCAGCGTCAGAGACAGTTCGTTGCTGCATGGCGTCTAGGACGGATCTGACAATATCGGTCACATCGTGGCCACCCATATTGATATTATTCTCCGGTGTTCTTGGTCGGGGCGGAGGAAGCTCATCTGGAGCGGGGCTATTTCCGCCAAAGATGTCGTCGTCTGGAGAAAAGACCGAGCGTCGGCGACCAGCGGGGCGTTCGCGAATGACAGCCGTCTTGGAGACATTGATCTCGTGCACTTCATCAAACGGATCTTCCTTCTCGATGGGGGCGGGCGACGCAGCATCGAAGCCGCTCATGACGGAAGAAGAGTCCACGTCCATGCCCTCCAATTCATCTTCATCAGGTGATGCGAGTGCGATGATCCCCTCAGCTTCCTCCCAGAGACCGGCATTGGAACCGCCAAGCATGTCCAGATCCCGACCATGGCGACATAACCGCTTGAGGTCGTTGACGAGCAGAGAGAGCTCTCTGATGTGACCGGAATGCTGCTTGAGGCTGGGTTGTGACGCTTGAATGGAGGCGGGAACAACCATTGCGAATGCATTTTCGGCTTCCCTGTCTTCGCTCTCATTGCCACCAAACTCAAAGTCATCGTCCCAATCCTCGCTGACAGTCTTGCTGCTCAAACCCCAGGTGCCGAACTTGGGATTGACTGGTCCTTTGTCTGTAGGATCGTGGACCACTGGCACACTCTGGCTGCGGACGTGCATGGCCGAAGGTCCCTTCCGGATAGCGGCACGACCGCCTCTGATGTCGAGTTCTTGCTTTCCATAGGCGGTCTTGGGTCGGAAAGAGCTGCCCAGTTCGGCCTTCTCTTGGGTTGGTTCGCTCCAGTCGAATATGTTGCTTCTAGGCCTCTCACTGGGGTCGTGCGTTACGTCGGCATTGCCATTACCACTAATCCTGGCAAGCGCCGTGCGCAAGTTAGGGCTGACGCCGCGCGAATTCATCGAACTTGGAGGCGAGAGCTGGTTGCTATAAGCCATTTCGTCTTCGCCGCGTGCCCAATCTTCGTCGAAATCGTCCTCGATAGACAGGCGACCATAGTCCTTGCTTCCAAGTGAGTACTCATTCGAGGGCCGTTCCAAGCTGTAGCGCGGCGCCATCGTATCTGAATCGGTACGAATCCTAGGTTCGTGATGGACACGCACCGGTGTCGGCATGTTTTCGTCCTCTTCCACAATTCTATCATCGGCATCCCAAGAGTGACCGAGCATTTCTTGGATGGACAGTCGCTTGGTCTTGGGATGACCAGCAGTGCTTGGGGGCGACTCATCAAACATGTGGTCGAGCGGGGTTTCCGCTGCGCGATTGCGATCGGACTCGGCAGTTCGCAACGAGTCGAAGATGGTGTCGCTCTTGAAGTCCGTGTCATCATCGTCGCCAGAGATAAATCTAGCATCGAAATCCGAACTGTTCATTGTCGAACTGCGGTCCGTCGTAGCGCTGCGGTTGTACGCAGCCAACGCTGCCGAGCCCTGAGAACTGCCAGAAGGATGTATCGAGCGGGGAGATGGAGTAACGCCTCCCGATGAGGAGCCCAGTCTAGAAACGTCGACGTTAAAGCTGGAAAGACGCGAGAGCGGCGGCAAGGGCGACGAAGAGTTACGGCTGCGTGTTCTGAGGTGTGTAGTCGTTGTGGGGTCCAGGCTGGCGACAGGGTGATGGTTTGGCGACATTTGAGACTCGTCTGCAGGCGCAGCAAGGTTGTCCTGCGCCTGAACGGGGGATGTCGTCGCAGGCGCAGACACATGCCGCTTATTCCCACCGCCTTTAGATTCCGCCCCGCGTTTTGTCCGACGAAGGCTGCCAGTCCTTGGCATCCAATTCGGGGAGTTGAAATGCATTGAAAGCGATCGGCGCGTACGCTTGGTCGGGGTGTCTTCTGATGTTGCCAGGGTATTATCTTCTTGTGTTTCTGTTTCCACCTCCTCCTCCTTCTCACAATGAGCTTCGTCGTTTGTCTCGTCGAGGACTGGCGGATCTTCAATGAGAACCGGGGCTTCTTCGACGGGCGCAACTGAGCCTCCTAGCATGCCGCTGTTAATCAAATAAATATCCCGTTTTTGGCCGTCGGGTGCCAGTATGCGTTTTGTTGTCGCGGAGGTCGATCGGGCGCTGGGGCTGCGGTCAATCAAACGGTCAGGCGCGCTCCGCGCAATGATAATTGCTCTGCGATTGTGGAAAAAAGAGGTCCACTTGGTAGTTGACTTTGGTTTTTGCAAAGTCGAGTCGCCCTTGGGTCGCGGCGGCACGGGGCCCTCTCCTGCTTCCTGGAGGTATTGGTCAAAGGAGAACTTGGGTTCCGCGATAGGTTCGACAAGATTTCCGTCGTAATGGATCTGGTGCAAGGTGGCGGATCTTTGGTGGCTCGTTGCTGGTCGGCGAAGACTGGGAAGGTGTGTCCTGGAGCGGCGGCGCATCACAGGCCCATTCTGGTGTGCCGAGGGCGGTCGCTTCACCAGTTTATTCGGAGACAACGGCGGAGGGATGGAACCGGTAGGCGACAGGATCGGAGCGGCGGAACCGTGTGAAAAGGCGACGGACTGGTTATCGAATCCCAGACTAGACCTGATGCTTCCGTGTTGTGACAAAGGCCGTAGTGACAGGCGCCTCATCCATGACCCACTGGAAGAAACAGAGTCTCTCGAATCCTCCGTGACTGAGGGCGCAGCGTGGTCTCCCTGCTTCACGTAGGACGCTCTCCTGCTGTGCAATAGGGAAGGCGCAAAGTTGAAGTGGGAGCTGAGAGGACGGCGGGGTCGCGCAGAGGGTTCGGCAGGAGAGTCGTTCGAGTTCGAGTTCGAGTTGGAGGTAAAGGAAAAGTGGTTGGGAAGTGCCGTGTAGCGGGCGTCGTCAAGAGTCGGCAACTGGGCAACAGAACTGGTGCCGGGCCGCGAGGAGACGGGAGGGCTGCTCAGTCGATGATTCGGAGGAATGTCTTGGTCTGAGACTAGTATCCTCCTGTTGGAAGCAGAGTGTGTGGAACTCGAAGCGTCGGGATGAGCAAAGACCAGACCGACGGACGCTGCAGCAACGGCAGTGCCAGTTCCCACGAGCTAATGAGGCGACGAGTCAGCAGGAGAGAGATGGGATAAACCAGGCAAAGGAGGGTAAGATATCAGGGGACACCGGTGCTGAGGCACGGGAATGGAGGAGTGTATGGGAAATGAGGAAGCCCCATACAGGGCGGAATTGGTGTGTCTACTATGGGAGAAGAAAGCATGCGCAGCAACACGGTATCGGGCGGTCGTGATCAAAGCAGGTGTTGGGGGGATGCCTGTCGGGGTGGATGGTGAAAGCTAGTAAGCAAGCATGGAGGCAATCCAACTTACACTGGGAACGGTCTGCATGATTTCAGAGCCTTTATTCGACGCGGGAGAACCAGGCTACGAGGCCCAAGGCGGGCATGCGGGCGAAAGAGTCGTGGGTGCTCTCGAGAGGTGTGGTGAGCATCGTCAAGACATATGGGCCAGTTTCTCGGGTCGTATGGCGAGGAATGCGCGTCGAGTCTTGGTGTTTTGAGAGTGCGTGGGTGGCTCGCGGCTGGACTGACTGGGTTGCGTACGTCGGTGTCGCGGTCTCGGCGAGCAGAGAAGACGGGTCTCGGGAGAAGGAGAGAGGGAGCGAAAGTGAGAGACAGAGGGGATGGAGACAACAGGGGCGCAAGGTCGAAACGAAGTAAAGGAATCCCAGGCGAGGCCGTGGTCAAGCTGGTAGTGGTGAAGGGGGGGAGGACGTCTAGTTGAGCAGCGAGAGTGAGGCCCGAGACAGAGAAAGGGCTGTAGGGCGAAAGAGCAATCGCAGTGGGCGACCCTGATCTCGCACGGACAGATTGGCCCTCGGACGTTCAAGTATTACGCCCAATGGGTCCAGGAAAACCCCCCATGTACCAGAATAGAAGCCGAATGGAAAGAAAAAGGACGCTGGGGACCGAAGAGAAGGGAAGAGGAGGAAGCGCGCAAGCGGGTTGAACGCGGTAGAGGTCGATCAAGCCAGACCCGGACACGCTGAGGTGTAGTAAGGTCGGGTGGATAGGCGCAGGTCAAGGTGAGGGCGAGTCGAGAGTGGGTGAGGAGGAGAGCAAGGTGGGTGGAATTGGAGACGGGATGGATGGACGGGGTGGGCGACTGGGTGTGGTGTGTGTCCGTGTGAGTTCATTCGTTCTCTCAGATGGTCAAGGTCCAAGTCCGTGTCCAAGTGCAGGTCCAGGTCCAGGTGTCGGTGGTGTCAGTGCTGGTCTAAAGTGTCGAGGTCGGGGGGGTTGGTTCAAAGAGGAATGGACGATTATGGAAGCAATGCACTGCAGAGCAGAGAAGAGCACAAAGCAGTCTCAGTGTGCAATGGTAGAGTACAAGTCGAGGAATCGCCAGCTAAACCAGGTACAGAGGGCGGATGGCTAATGAAGAACAAGAAGAATGGAAAGAAGAAGCAGGGTCGTCGTTCCCAGAGAGGATAAGACCGGGAAGGACCAGGCTAGCTGAGCGAGTCTCTGACTCTCTGTTGATTGACTGACTGTCGAACAGGGTGGGCGTGGATCGTCTTGGAGAAATCGGGAATTTGGAGACCCAGGGAGTTAGGAACTCAGGACGAGGAGAGAGAAATGGGTTCGTCCGAGTCTTCTCTTTCGTCGTGTGTCTAATCGTTGTAGACTTGTAGTTTTGTGTGGTTGTGGCTGTGGTTTGTCTTTGTGTTGTTTACTACTTACCCCTTCCATGGCTTCCTTTCTTATTTTTCCTGTATTTTTTTTCAAAACCCCATGTCAAAAGCAGGAAATGGCAAAGGCACAGACACAGGCAAAAAAGAGAGGGAGAGAGAGTGTGACGGGAGAATGAGGTGAGGTGGAGCATTGGGGGAACGGGGAATGGCAAGCGGGCCAATACGTGCGCTAAGGTACCTTACTGCGTCGCTGCTACCGTACGGAGTACCGAGTACAGACTAAGGTGCGCGCAAGAGCCACTGGGCATGAGCCATGAGGTGGGTGATGGCTGCTAGCTATTCGCAGTAACCTGAAAGGAACGGGTGTCCACTCCCAGGGCATTACCCATGTTTGCAGATGCATAAGGCACCTACGACGGCGAGTGGGCCCTCCCCCGTCGCTAGGTGGCTCTCACTCTCCAGTAGCCGTGGACGCGTGGAGCAGCAGGAGATGACTGCTGAGCCCTCCGAGCCAGTCGCTGCCATGGTGAAATGACGGACCTGCAAGCCGCGCCCAGGGACCTGCCTGCGATGCGCTGCACCACCCATTGGACCGTTCCTTGCTTTGCTTCCATGTACGAAGTACATGCCTCATGTACCTCCCTCCTGCCTCATGCTTTACCTTACCTTACCTTATATTATACATCAATGTGTGGTCGTTATACAAAATACGACATTTAATTCTACCGTTAATTAACCCCTCTGTCCAACTTGTGCCTGTTTACTACCTTACACTCTATCCGTACGAATCTACCAGTACAGAAAGAGCACTCTGTACAATGACTAAAGTCTGCCACACTCTTTTCTTCTTGTCCCAACTTACGGATACCGTGATATGACCTGCCCCCCGGGCAATTACACGCATAACCCGTTGATAACACACCGCAACAGGACACAGCCGGCACAAGAGCAAACCACTTGCTATCATACTCACAGCAGCCCGACGGAATCCTTCCTGCAACGCACCGCTGCCTTTCATTGTCCTCGCATCGTTTGTTCCTCCTCGCCCGCTATTTTCGATGGTGAGGCAAGTTGCCAACGCCAACTACCCGCCACGTTCCACTTCTATTCCGCTTCTCATCTTCCACCACACCCAAAGTAGCATTGGCATGGCCATCCAGGATGACTTATGCTCATCCAGAATGTTCAACGAGTTCCTTCTTCACTCACCTGTACAAAATCCAAGTCTAAGCCTCATTGCTTCTTTGTTGCTTCTGCGGCCGCCCCCTCCTCTCCAAACAACCCAAACGGACCAGCTCATGCTACCCTCGGTGCCTCGCCACTGCCACCAGGCCGCCGGTACCACCCCCTGCCACTTCATACAGAGGCTACCTTGCCCTAGAAACCAAGCACATCAAGGCAGGCTGGGAAATCCGGCTGCCGTGGGTGCGTGGGAAGAAGAAACACCGGAAGACAACCACCTTTCCTAGCGCGAGATCGGCTGAGACCTGCTATCTCACGTCCTTGGCACAGTCCAGCAGGCACCATCAGGGCCCCCCAGAAGACTATTTTCCTTTCTTCCTCAAATAATACCAACCTTTTGTGTTCTCGACCGGCCTGTAATGACAGGAAAAAGGGACACAGGCCATCTCGCGGCCCAGCTCAACACACGTTCGTCGTGCCTCGCCATGTTGCCAACATGAACCTGGTCTCACTTTCACCACTTTGCTTTCATTACCACCACCATAACCCTGCCCGAATCTCGCGTGGTTGCTTGCCGATGTTAGGGGGAGCCGTGCAGCAACAAAGTTGCAGCTCCCGTCGCTTTCAAAGAGCTGACGGAGGGCTATCCTTTGCAGGGGCCATGCCTGAGCTGAGAAGCGCCCCCTCACTCTCGGGGAGAAACCCAGCCGTATCGATCCCCGGAAGCGCCGCAACACTCGCTTGCTTGCTGTTACTCGCCTTCTTTTTAATTCAGGCTCATCCAGCGGCAGCCTACCATTGCTAGCGGATGGCATTGATGGGCCCGCCTGTGAACCCGTTGGGAACACGCTCAAACCATCAAGCTTGCAGGCCGCATGGCGGCGGCGTCCCGTCGACATTCTATCATTGTGGACATTGTATCCGTACCACGCACAGTATACCTATGAAGCCTCAGCTCGTGTCGCCGGCCACGTTTGCACGACGTCAAGCCACGCTCACTTCACCACTAACACATGCAGCAAACCTGTCTGTCTCCCATATATAACTCACGTTGCCAAGCTTGCCCTTGCCTCGTGTCGGCTGTCGTTGGCCGTCGCCCGTTCAGCCCATGGGCACCAGCATGCCGCCATTTTCCGTTGACTTGCCTCATGTCGAGACATGCAAGACTATCTTGGGCGGCTGCTCAACTGAGTGTCCGGGTTTCAGCAGGAAGGTATGGTATAACCATGACCACATCAGCTCATGCAGGTAAATGAGTCCACGCCTAGGAGGTGCACCAGAAAGTCTGTTCCCTGCACGTTGGCGTGCGTAGGGTAAATGAGCGGACCGTGAAGTCAGTCGATAGTATACTTGTAAACACCGGCATCCCAAGCCTACCCCGAGCCGTTTCCTATCAAGTCAACCAAGGAACAGCCTTGGATCTCGCAGGAACCCGCTCAGGTTTTACTATTTAGTAACTTTTGTCTTCTGCGACCGTCTTTGCTACACTCCACCGCCATCGCCACCATCGCCACCGTCGCCGTCTCTTCCTCCTCGTCCTTCTCCCACTCACCAACGGCTACGCCGCTGGCACCGGTCCGGTAGTCAGCCATGGGAAGAGAAGCAAGCAAGAGTATGTATACCGGAAAGGATGGGGTTTTGTGGTATGATGTGCGGGATGGAGCTGAAGCATCAGTGTTGGAGATCAGCAAGGCCTACAAACAGGTCTCCAAAGAAAGACCAGACGATGCAACTCCATCTGACATCCACAGAGCCATAAAGTTCGGCACTACGCACGGAGGAAGTGTCCCTCGTCCTGCTCCCCGCCTCCCGGTATCTTCTTTCAGCTGGTCCGAGGCATCAACAAGCCGGGACCTTTTTCTTTTTTTTCTTTTTTCTCCCCCTTACCCCTCCTTGTCTGTTTCTTGTCATCGCGTCTAGTTAGGTAGGCCACGTATCTCGCTTTCGCGGTATCGATTCTGCCACTGATGATCTCTGTGAGACCCTGGTACACATATGTACACGCACACATACACAGCGCGTGCAGCTTTTTATCCCAAGATCTTGTGCTGCGCCCAGCAGCAGAAGCCGCGTGGTTGAGCAATACAATACAGATGGAAGAAGAAACGATCCCCCCGCAGAGACAGAGAGACCCAGCTGGGTGGCCGCCGGTCTGATGTTGTGATGAGATGGGATCGAGTCTTGACCACCGGTTGACCCCGCCCACGGTGACGAGGTGACATGGGGGGTAAGAAAGGAACCACGAGCAAGGGCCAGATGGTGGGCCACCTGCCGGCCTGTGTTTTGAGTTGCGGTTCCTTGACGCCCATCAATGACCAAACAACCAAAACAACAACACACACTCGCACACACCAAAAAAGAAAACAAGTAAACAATCTACCCGAACCGGCACACACCATCATCTCACACAACTACCTACCACACACCACGACACACAACGTTGAGATCTTACCCCCCCCCCTCCTCGGCAGGTACAGACTCACAGATAACAGGAGGGGTCCTCGCCATGTTGTGTGATCATTGCCTGGCTGTTGTTAGGTGATACCGCAGACCCATCGTTGCAACATGCGCATGCCATGTCTCGAGACAGACCGAGATGGAGGCACCTAGTTGGGTCCTCAACTTGATGCCTTGTCCCAGCCAACGTCAAAAAGTTAAGCTTGCCAAGACGTTCCATTTCTTGCTCCGCTCCTTCCATCTCACCATGGTTATTATCCCTATCGCCCGTATCCATACCTCCGTATAGCTGTGGGAAATGGTAACTGGGGAAAGGTCGGTGGTTGTCAATCAACAGCCAGATGTCTCAAAAAGAGCGGGCGCGAGAGAGGCTCACTCATTCACCCCTCCACAACACCTCACCAGATCAAACATCACCCTTGCCCCACCGACGCAATACCTAGATGAAGATGTTTCTGCCTTTTTTTGGAACCACTCGTTCAAGGTTGCAGGCCAATCAGCGAGCGTGTCGCATTTCGAACTGTGTTTGGGACATACAAATACCCACAATGCATCGTTCCCCCGCTTTCTCGGCCTTGCTCATGCCGTTGGCAACGGCAATCACAACTTGAGCGGCGGGGGCAGAGGGGAGGGAAGGAGGGGAACAAGGTCGAAACAGGACGACGATCTCCTCTGAGGCTCTCCGAGTTCTCCGCCTGCCCACCAGCTGAGCCTCACTTCGATTCCGCTGGCATCATCTGCATAGAAGACTATTTGCAAGAAATAAAACCCTACGGTGGCTGTTTGTCAGCAGGTTTGCGGCCATGGTGTCGGTACTCTCCCGCACTACTGCCATGTTTTCTTCTTGAGTAACAAGGGAAAAAACATACGGGACTACATTGTAGTTCCGCCTAGCTAGCTAGCAAACTTTCCAACTTTCGGCATCCCGTCATACCGCAATCCGCGTTGTCCATTCGTCAACCACGCACTCTCCCACATTGGAGCGGCGTTATGCCTAGTGTCCAGGGCGTCAAGCCGGTGCTATAGCGCAAGCATGGCTTGGTGGCGGGTTTCCTTTGCGAAAAGTAGGTACCTTGCTTTCGTACATTCGGCATCCCCTCAGAAGAACTTCAAAGTAGTATTCGGGAGAAGGAGAGCAGGAGTGCTTACGACATGTGGCCCACCATTTGCATCTGCAAATAGCATGGCTCAAAGATTACCCGTGAAGCTCCGGGTCCCCTGTTCTCCTTCACGTCCCGATCTCTTCTCCACCTTGGGAATCCGAACCGGGGAGGGGGGTTATCTGACAAAGGCTTGGCCAATTCCCATCTGCCGCTGTTGCGAAGAGCTCTTGAGCGTTGGGAGGTGATAAATGGTTCAAAGCTTCTTTCTGGACGTTGACTGAGGTCTTGAGAGCACCTCTTCGTCCCAAAAAATTGAAGAAAAGGTAGAGCTATTCAAGTGTGAAGCAGCCAAGGGTCCAAGGCCAGGACCGCCATCTCGCCGCGACTTGGACAGGCCGGTGAAGCTCTAGCGATGGTGCATGACTATAGTGCGGGAGTTGAACTCGACGACAAGCTACTGTATCGCCGGCGTTGCAGCCGTTCAACTAGAGCCGGCAATGAAAGAACACGAGCGAGCAGTCTGGTGCCAGATACATTGGCGCTGCCCGATAAGGTTAACTTGGTCTTTTAGATGGTCTGACTTTTGTTGCACATCAGTCAAAATTCGGAAAGAAAACCAGGTAGCGGATGCAAGGAAGGGCGGGCATCCGTAATATCGAGTGTTTTTCCTCGGTTCACCGAACAAGAATCGAATAGCTGCGCCATGCACCACGGCTGGCCGACTAAGCCCGTAAGCGAAGTTGACCGGCAGGAGCTGCCAAAACATGCTTCGAGCTGTTGCCCCGTCACTTGGTCGACGCCTAGACCGGAAGTCTGGGTTATAAGTTGACAATTTATGAAGGAGTGGCATCAACATCCGATGAGCTCATCTCACCTGCATTTTTCATCTGAGAAAGAAAAAAAAAATCAGAAGAAAAAAGAAAGAACAGCATGGTGCAGAATAGCCGCAGACCAGGGTCTCGAACCAGTTGGGATTCATTCATCCGGGCAGCGTGCCAGGCAATGTCGCGACTTTGAAGCTAGCCATATAACTAGTGCTTCGAAACGAATCGTGGCCAATGACGGAGGACGTCGGTAGGCTATGGGAAGAGAAGACGTCGTTGGCGCTCGGGGCTCGACCAGCACACACAATCCCACACGGACTGTTGCCCTGCTAGTCTTTTTAACCGCGTGGAACTTGAAACCATCAAAGCCTCTCTTGTCTCGCGGGGTTCGGTACGAGGACGTGGGAATCGGTGTGGGGATTCGGAAGGGGGCAGACAATGCGACAAGGCCAAGTTGTGGTCAGATCTGCCGACGTCCCGGTGGTCGCCTGTCCACAGTGTAGTCCGTAGCCTGCGTCGGAACCTGTCTTTATGCCACTCCCGGGGAACGCTATGCAGCTAGACGACCAGCTAATGAGTCTGTTCTGCAGGTTCTGCAAGATTCCTGCACGACAAGTTGGAAAAACCTGCCATTGAGCCTTGTGCATGTGGTCTCTGCATCGTGCAGAGGAATCACCGAGGGGCTACTCAACCAAAAGAGAAAGGTTCTCACCGATGGGACCCCTTGACGCTGCCGTTCCGACTCTACGATGCCGTCGAATCAGAAATGTCCAGGTTCTGGTGTCGACAGACTCCAATGACGAAATCTCGACAGGCAGATGCAGAGTCGCCCAAGTGGGACAAAGGTGGGTGCTTGCCTGATCCATACTCGGAGTCTGAGCAGGGAAGCCTGGTATAGAGCCGTATACCTATATCAGAGAGAGAAAAAAGGCGCGTATTCTTGATTTAGCTCCGCCCCAAAGAATTTTCCCGCAGGGAGTCGAATAGCCAAAGTCAATTTAATGTGACCTTTCCCAACGCGTAGTATCACCGTTGATTAACTTTGAAGTTTGGTGTGACTCGCGTGCCATCGTCACGCTCATCGTCAACCTCATCGCGGCGGGCGTGTCCCGTTGGTAGGGGCGGATGTCAGATAGATCCCGGTATGCCATCTCGCAAGTACGAATGCCCCAGTCCAGGCAGACAATCAGCATAGCACCGAAAGGGTGGTGGAGGTATAAACAACATGCGCGCCAGCTTCCTCGGAATCAAGAATTTGCTCCCCTAATGCGAAAGCCCTGTGGGTGCCCAATCTTGAGCAGTCCCAGCCTTGAATGTGAGCAGATGTACCTACTTGACTGCAGCGTCCAACGTGATACTGAACTATGGAATTGAATCCCACATTGAAATTGGGTTGGCGTCGGGTCCGCACTGAGCTCTGAAGAGACGATGACTGAGCCGTGACTTGATAGGATGACGCGGAATTGTCCCCGAGTCGAGGCCAATTGTCTTGAGGTCGAAGTTTTGGTTGCTGTGCTGCTGCGCCGCTTGCCGCCGTCTCGTTTTCACTCATTTCGGTGTTTGTTTTTTCCCTGAGAATCTCCATTGCTTATTCCCATCCAAGACACTGAATGCGGCGATGATGTCCCATTTCGTCCTCGCGCGTCCACCCTGGTGAGAGTTTGCACAGATTGTGCAATAAGCATCAAACGTCGGAATAACTTTAACCTGCTGCTGGGATCCCCGGACGGATCTCCAGCGCATGGCGGACGTAGTATGGCGCGAGCAGGGCCAAGTCTCTCAACGACGCCCAAAACTCTCACATGTTGATAGCTCTTTTTTTTCCTCTCCAAGTGTCAGAGAGTGATTGGTTGCCATGCAATACGTGAACAGACGATCATCTGCAGGTCGTCGCGTGCGTCCTACAGCTGACGCGATTACATGCAGCTGCGCGAAACATTACACGCTGTTCGCCCATCTCTGCAAGTCGCGTCGATGGCCCAGGGTACCCAGCCCGATACTCAAAGATCTGCGGCTCCCCATTCGCTGGTGTTGGCTGAGCTAGGCTCTGTGAATGCTTTTCAGCTGGCCAATGTCAAATTGAGACTTGCGGTTTCACCCAATTTCGGCGAAGTAATGTCGGTGACGGCGGTGGCAATAAAACCCCATTTCGATAGAGCATTCCGTCTAGAGCGTCGAGGATTGCCGTTCTGCCCGTTTGTCTCAGCCCACTCCACGGTGTCAGGTCAATCGCCGATGGTATCCATGCTGTCGGGACTTCAAGAGACAACAAGTCTGAATCGGTCGTTGGAAGACGTGGGGATATCGAGCCTGCATAACATATGTACAGGCTTGACAGAAAAATATGATGCGATTCCAGTGAGGAGCGGAGAGCATTTGGCGCGGGAGTTTGAACATCTCTATCCGTCCTACCTGTACCTACCTTTATTGGCAGTGCCGCGATGTTGTTGTAATACATCTAATTGGTTAAGATAGGCACTGAGACATGAGTCCAAAGTCGCTCTGTTGAGGTGACATAAGCAGAGTAATGTGAGTGTTCGCGGGCCGAGCTTTATCCCGATTTGGACCTCGAAGGTCAGGGCACTCGGCTCCAGGTCCACAGTTTGAGGCTCGCCGTGAGTATCGCATTTGGGTCACAAGTGAAATCGTCATCAGGCAAGTGCACTAGCCTGACAAAGTGACAACTGCTTTGCTTGTTTTTACCCACTTGGCCTCACGACAAGTCATCTCTCGCAGTGCTGTAGCTCTGCACTGCTGAAAGTTTGTTGTCGCAAATTTCTTCCGACCACTACTACAAGCTTACAGCTTTTGCGTTGCCACGATGGACGCTGAGATCAGAACTGTTTTGCCGAATATCGATCCGGTACTCTCCGAGTACTCGGTCGGTTACTTGACGCACGCATCGACAATCTATTCGGATGAGGAAGAGCAGTCTGGCTCGTCACCTCTCGCTGAGGCAGCCGCCACGGTCACCGAGTTGCTGCTCTCTGCTTCGGGAAAGCCTGACGCTAAGCTCCAGGAGAAGATTGAGAAACTCGTCAGAAAATGGGTCGAGAAGTACACCGAGTCAAACGGAGGACTTCGCAGCGGCCCGTTGGCCGTCAGGCGCCTCGACGAGACTTTCCAAGTCTCTTCTCAACGGAATATGTCTTCCACCCTGGCGGTGTCCACGGGAGCTGTCGATCTTGAGTCTGCAAACGCTCGCAAAGTTGAATCCAAGGTTGATCGAAAGAAGCTGGAGAAAGCCGAGCGAAAGATTGCAGCCAAGCAACAGAAGAAGACCTTCAAGACGGTCGAATATGAGGCTTCCAGATTGCTCGACGAGCCTGAGTCCACGCAGTCATACGAGGAATTCTACATGGCGGTCAACCCTCTCCAGATCGGTGGTTCTGGCGCCAACAAGACCAAAGATATCAAGCTGGACAACATCGATGTCTCCATTGGTGGCCTGCGCATCGTGACCGATACCGACTTGACCCTTTCCTATGGACACAGGTATGGTCTTGTTGGACACAACGGTGTTGGTAAATCTACGCTCCTCCGCGCTCTTTCTCGCAGAGAATTGCCAATCCCGCCTCACATTACCATTCTTCACGTCGAACAGGAGGTAAGGATGACTGTCACAATGCCAATTCTGATGTGTACTAAGGCGTATTTAGCTCACTGGTGACGATACTCCTGCAATCCAAGCCGTGCTTGACGCCGATGTGTGGCGCAAAGTCCTTCTCAAGGAGCAAGCTGTAAGTTGTTGGCAATTGTGACACCATATGTATCGTTACATCATGCTCATGACTCGGTAGGAAATCACTCAAAAGCTGGCAGAGATCGAGAGTCAACGTGCGGGTATGGCTGATACTTCAGCTGATGCCGCCAGACTTGACAAGGACAGAGAAGCACAAGACGGCAGACTCGGTGACATCCAGGGCAAGCTTGCAGAGATGGAATCTGATAAGGCTGAATCAAGAGCTGCCAGTATTTTGGCTGGTCTCGGTTTCTCGGCCGAAAAACAGCAGAATGCAACCAAGACCTTCTCCGGTGGTTGGCGTATGCGTCTGGCGTTGGCCAGAGCCTTGTTCTGTGAGCCCGACCTGCTGCTTCTCGACGAACCGTCCAATATGTTGGACGTCCCGTCTATTGCTTTCCTTTCCAACTACCTTCAAGGATACCCCAGCACCGTTCTCGTGGTTTCTCACGACAGAGCCTTCCTCAACGAGATTGCGACGGATATCATTCACCAACATTCCCAGCGACTCGATTACTACCGTGGAGCCAACTTTGAGTCTTTCTACGCCACTCGCGAGGAACGCAAGAAGACGGCGAAGAGAGAGTACGAGAACCAAATGGCCCAAAGAGCCCATCTTCAGGCCTTCATCGACAAGTTCCGCTACAACGCGGCTAAGTCTTCCGAAGCCCAGTCACGTATCAAGAAACTCGAGAAGATGCCGGTCCTTGAACCACCCGAGACCGAGTACAGCGTACATTTCAAATTTCCTGATGTGGAGAAGATGTCACCCCCTATTATCCAGATGACCGGCGTAACTTTTGGCTACACAAAGGAGAACATCTTGCTGCGTAACGTAGATCTTGATGTGCAGCTGGATTCTCGCATCGGTATCGTCGGACCCAACGGTGCGGGTAAGACAACTATTCTCAAGTTGCTGATCGGAAAGCTGTCGGCCACGTCGGGTATTATTTCGCAGAACCCCCGTCTGCGCGTCGGCTTCTTTGCTCAGCATCATGTTGATGCCCTAGATCTGACCATGAGTGCTGTTGGCTTCATGGCCAAGGAATACCCCGGACGGACGGACGAAGAGTATCGCAGGCAGCTGGGTGCCTTTGGTATCACGGGCACAACAGGTCTGCAGAAGATGGCGGTGCTTTCCGGTGGTCAAAAGTCTCGTGTGGCGTTTGCTTGCCTTGCGCTGACCAACCCGCACATCTTGGTTCTTGACGAGCCTTCCAACCATCTCGATATCGAGGCGATGGACGCGCTCTCTACGGCCTTGCAGGAGTTCCAGGGTGGCGTTCTGATGGTTTCTCACGACGTCACCATGTTGCAGACAGTGTGCACCTCTCTCTGGGTGTGCGACGGAGGCACGGTTGAGAAGTTCCCCGGTGACGTCCAGGCCTACAAGAAGAGAATCGCGGCTCAGGCCGATGCAGCTGGTGTTGTCAAGGCTCATTAAGGGGATATATCGTGGCCGTCATAGTTTACGTAGCTACCATGAATCCGAAAAACCATGCCTCGATCATCAGTCCTTCATTCCTCCAGTGCTGAAGCCTGAGTGAATGAAGTCGATCTGCCTTTGATAGCTCTCAGGCACACCGTTAGCTCATTTGGCAGCGATGGAGCCCCCTGGCAAATGTTGAGCTCCACTGGCAATTTAGCATTTCCGGTCAGCGCCTGGGGTCAGTGCCGAGCAATGCCCTTCGCAGAGGCTCTGTATTTGACATTGGCATTCGGTATCCGTACGGCTGCCCGGTGTGGGTGCCGCGCCTGCTCCGATTGTCAGCGAGTCCGTGGCCTCCCTAGCCCGTCGCAATTGCTGGTGGATCAGGCCCTGATGATGCCCTTCGCATGGAGTGGTTGGCACCTTCTCAAGACGTGTCGTTGGATGTTTGGATGGCTCAGCAGATAATTAGTCGGTCACCCCGGGTCTCGGATCGGAGAGAACAGAGGAGACCAAAGACAGGGATCTTGAGGTACGTACCTTCACCTAATCGCCCTGCTTGCCAATCTGCTGCCACCTCAACTCATTCAACCCCACCTCCAATTGGTCTTGGGGGGGCCACTCGGAAAGACTTGGGCGGCGTGGGCGGGTGCCTTGCACTGGTCTTTCCCCAATCGGGGTCGTGCACGGGCCTAGCTAGCACTTTGCAGTAAACAAGCGAGCTGCACCCCTTCCCTCTGACCTGTCGCTGGCCTGTCGCTGGCCTGTCGCTGGCCTGTCTTCTGGGCGTCCACCGAGCCGTGGCGGTGAACAAAATCACATCTACCCGCAAACAAAAATCAACAACCTTCTCCCCTACCTAACCACACCTTACTTCGCCCATCCTCCACAACACCTTTCGCCTTGAAGCTTCGCATAGCTCTCGAGCACTCTCTTCATCCTCTTCATCGCTCATCGTCGGCCCAGTCAGCTTCAGAGCTTCCCATCATTCAAAATGCGTGAGATTGTAAGTCGCTCTCTCCCATCACAACAATTCTGCGACGCGTCGGACCACCATTATTCGGGGTTGCCCCTGAGCAGACCCCGCCGATATTCCCATCCAAACGATACCCGCCAAACACAACCAGACTTGGAGATCTCCAACGCCTCTACTCTCGTAAACATTTTGCTGACTATTGATTTTTTTTCCACAACAGGTTCACCTTCAGACCGGCCAGTGCGTGAGTATCCCCTGATCTCGACCCAACAAGCCAGAGTGCGGGGCTGACTTCTTTGAACAGGGTAACCAGATTGGTGCTGCCTTCTGGTGCGTAGCCCAGCGCCAACAACGCGGCGATATCGACCCTTGAGACGATTTAGTATTGACCTTGGTACAGGCAGAACATCTCTGGCGAGCACGGCCTTGACAGCAATGGCGTGTATGTCACCACGTCTTACATTGCGGCCACCCGTAGAATCAACCGCTAATCATACAACAGGTACAACGGCACTTCCGAGCTCCAGCTCGAGCGCATGAGCGTCTACTTCAACGAGGTTTGTTGTCCTATTACCCCAGTTTGCAGTCAATCCTATTGACGAATGCTGACCTTATCACCCAACCAGGCCTCCGGCAACAAGTACGTTCCCCGCGCCGTCCTCGTCGATTTGGAGCCCGGTACCATGGACGCCGTCCGTGCCGGTCCCTTCGGCCAGCTTTTCCGTCCCGACAACTTCGTTTTCGGCCAGTCCGGTGCCGGCAACAACTGGGCCAAGGGTCACTATACCGAGGGAGCTGAGCTCGTCGACCAGGTCCTCGATGTCGTCCGTCGCGAGGCTGAGGGCTGCGACTGCCTCCAGGGCTTCCAGATCACCCACTCTCTCGGTGGTGGTACCGGTGCCGGTATGGGTACCCTCCTCATCTCCAAGATCCGCGAGGAGTTTCCCGACCGCATGATGGCCACCTTCTCCGTCGTTCCCTCCCCCAAGGTTTCCGACACCGTTGTCGAGCCCTACAACGCCACCCTCTCGGTCCACCAGCTGGTCGAGAACTCCGACGAGACCTTCTGCATTGACAACGAGGCTCTCTACGACATCTGCATGCGTACCCTCAAGCTCTCCAACCCCTCCTACGGCGACCTGAACCACCTCGTCTCCGCCGTCATGTCCGGAGTCACCACCTGCCTGCGTTTCCCCGGTCAGCTGAACTCTGACCTGCGCAAGCTGGCTGTCAACATGGTTCCCTTCCCCCGTCTGCACTTCTTCATGGTCGGCTTCGCTCCTCTGACCAGCCGTGGCGCCCACTCCTTCCGCGCTGTCAGTGTTCCCGAGCTCACTCAGCAGATGTTCGACCCCAAGAACATGATGGCTGCCTCTGACTTCCGCAACGGTCGTTACCTGACCTGCTCTGCCATCTTGTAAGTTCCTCTCGATGACTTTGAAATGCGACTACAGGCTAATTTTCCCTACTCTAGCCGTGGTAAGGTTGCCATGAAGGATGTCGAGGACCAGATGCGCAACGTCCAGAACAAGAACTCGTCCTACTTCGTCGAGTGGATTCCCAACAACGTCCAGACCGCTCTTTGCTCCATTCCTCCCCGCGGTCTCAAGATGTCCTCCACCTTCGTCGGTAACTCTACCGCCATCCAGGAACTCTTCAAGCGTGTCGGCGAGCAGTTCACCGCTATGTTCCGTCGCAAGGCTTTCTTGCATTGGTACACTGGTGAGGGTATGGACGAGATGGAGTTCACTGAGGCTGAGTCCAACATGAACGATCTCGTCTCCGAGTACCAGCAATACCAGGACGCTGGTGTTGACGAGGAGGAGGAGGAGTACGAGGAGGAGGTTCCTCTTGAGGAGGAGGTTTAAGCGCAGTTCGATTGCACTTTCACTATGACCTTGACTTACGCCAACCCACCTGTGGTGGCGTTTCGCTTCGCGATTCTGGCTCCTTGCCGGAACATGGGCTTCTAGATATACCTCTCTTAGTAGTTCGCCTGACGTATCAAATGAGTACGAAGAATCAGAGATTACTCTGTACAAATTATTGGCACAAACCACAACACGAATAATCAAACCCCGTCTATGTGATGAAAATAGCCCATTGTTCATATATCGTTCACTAAAGCTGCCCGAGTTCGAAAACCATCGGAAGCAGTGAGCTTGAGCCAGCTTGCTTTAACGTTCCAGCCAGATAACCTAGTGTCCCCCTCAAGCTATATAAGCAGGGGCCAATCGGAAGTATCCATTTTGTGGATCGTGTATGGCTGACTAAGACGTAGAAAAGTTGCTGAGAGTCCCAATTCCATCTGTCGAGCAGAACATGAGCGAGCGCGCATTGGGAGGTGTAGTTTGCCAATTAACGAACACAATGCTAGCTTCCACACGTGGAACGGCGTTGAGGCGGGCATTTGCCGCTTCGCCAGCCACGACGATACCAGCTTTTCTTGTGCCAGCTCTGCAACAGCCTCTGTCGAGATGCCAGTTCTCCTCGACACCGACACGGTACTCGAAGCTCGGGCGGACGCCGGTTTCGATTCCCCCAGGCGTCAAGCTAGCTATCAGCGAGCCGAAGCTGAAGAAGGACCCGACTAGCTACATGAAGATTTACAAGAGGACTGTCACCGTCACGGGACCTCTGGGTTCGTTTTGGCCTTGTCTGGGAGCCAAGCCAATGGCTGTCGAAATGGGGAAAGAAAGGAGAAAGCTAATTCTGGGTTGTGCTAGGCGAATTGGATCTCGAGATTCCGCCGTTTTTGAAGATTGACTACGATGCAGAGGGCAGCACGGCAGTTCTCAGCGTAGAGGATTCGAACATTAAGGAGCAGAGCGAGATGTGGGGTGCGTTTTTTTTTTGCTGTTTCCCCTTACTGCCTTTCGAGGGAAGCTCGAGTTGTGAACTCGTTTTCCTGATATGATAAGTCTTCCAATTGATGGTCGGGCTGGTTTACTGATACTTGTCATTTTCCCACAGGAACGACATGGGCATACCTCCAGCGCTACATCATGGGCGTCTCCGAGGGCCACACGGCGATCCTCCGCCTGGTGGGCATCGGATACCGCGCGAGCGTCGAGCAGCGCGGCCGCCTTGAGGAGTTCCCCGGCCAAATGTTCCTTTGCCTAAAGCTCGGCTTTACGCACCCGATCGAGATGGGCATCCCGCGCGGCGTCAAGGTCACGGCGGCGAGCCCGACGCGCATCCTGCTGGAGAGCATTGACCGGGAGGAGATGATGAGCTTCGCGGGACGCGTGCGCAAGTGGCGGCCGCCGGAACCGTATAAGGGCAAGGGCGTCTTCATCGACGACCAGACAATCAAGCTGAAGCAGAAGAAGATCAAATAGACAAAGGTTGGAGGTGGTTTGGTGGATGCGTGCTGAAGGTGGCGCCACTACTGTGTGGCCTGTCGCAGAGTCGACCATGGTGCGTGTCGACGGCGGAGCCGGTGGAGGGCTGTGTATAGCTGTATATCACTCACTGTACGGGAGGAGGGAAAAAAAGACAACATTGTATACTATCCATTTGCTGGTTCTTCGAGACAGCCAAGAAGAGAGAAAAATCGCAAAACCCTAATTTCTTTTAAATTTTATTATTTCTTCTGAGTTTAGCCAGATTTTGAGCTCAACACATCTTGGACGACCTTCAACACTTCGCCATGTACTGCGGCTGGCGCAGCAATGACGCCCTTGTTGTTCGCGAGCGTCCGTCCAACAGCGAAGTCTAACCTCTTGCCCCGGATATCCGTAACCTGGCCACCGGCCTCGCGCACGATGAGATCGCCCGCGGCGTGGTCCCAAATCTTCTCCTGGTACGTGGCCTTGACGGGCAGACGCAGGTAAATATCGCCCGCGCCGCGGGCGATGGAGCCGTACTTGCTCTGACTATCCATGCGCACGCTGGGCTTGGTGATGCCGAGCTTTGCGGCAATCTGCGCCTGGTCGTCGTGGGCGCTGTGGCCGGCCTCGACGCTCTCGCAAAAGGTAGCGGCGGACAGGTCGGTGACGGGCTTCATGGAGATGGGGGCGCCGTCGGCGATGGCGCCGGTCCGTAGAGGGCGCGAGGTGGCGCCCTGGCCGAGCACAGCGGAGAAGATGACGCCGTATCCCGTGTCGTCATTTGCGTTGGAGCCGATGTCGGCCGTCAGCGGCGCCTTGTCGTCGACGGGGAGGTTGGGGCAGCCGAGGACGCCGACCTTGACGTCGCCGTCGACCATGAGGCCCAGGCAGACGGCGTATTGTCCGCCGCGCAGGAAGCCCTTTGTGCCGTCGATGGGGTCGATGGCCCAGATGCGGCCGCTGGCACCGCCCTCGCTGTTCCCCTGGTCGATTATGTCCATCATGCTCTCGGCGGAGCTGATGCCGCCGCCAAGCGAGGACTCTGCAGCGGCGTCGTCGAGCTTGGTGGTCTTGACGAGGTCCCAGATCTGGTCACGGAGGTTGGGCTCGGAGCGCAGTTGAGCGGCCTCCTCCTCGGCGACAATCTCGTCGTCTGGGAAGTGGTGGCGGAGGGCGGCGATGATGAGGGCCTGGGCGCCAAAGTCGCCAATGGTGACAGGAGACTTATCGTTCTTGTCGACGGTACCCTTTGCCTTTTCATGGAAGACGCGCTTGGTGAGGATGGAGGCGCGCTGGACAGCCAGTTGGGCCACTTCGAGCTCCTTTGCGTAGGCTGACATGGCGGGCGAGTTCTTCTTAGAGGAGGAGGCAGAGAAGAGGGCGCGCAGTGGGGTTGTGGTCACGGTGGTGGTGAGAGGGGAGAAGTGGTTCGAAAGGAGGGTGAGCCGGGGAATAGCTCGTAGAGATAGGATAGCCAGCGTCGCGACGAAGACGGAAAAGATGAGGAGGAATTTTACGGAGGAGAGAAGGCGGGTGGGTTCTTGTCTCGTTTTGTTGTTGCCGCTTGCTGGTCGGACCTTGGAGGGCATGGAACTCTACACGTACAGAGGAGGTCAAAGGTGGTTTGTGTGGATGCGCGATGTGGATGTGGAGGGGCAGTTTGCTGTGAAAGAGGCAAAGCTCTTTTGCTCCTTGTTCGTTCTCTGGCTCCAGCATGTGTTTAAGACGGCGGCTGTTGCGTCATGGGATGGGCAATTGTGGACGCACGAACGAGTCAATTCGCCTTGGGGGACTAACTTGGACGACTAATGGTACCTTGGGGCTAGGGTAGAGCTACCGTCTTTTATTCCCTTCCACTTCCTCTTCCTGCAGATTAGGTACTTACCATGCGAGAATTAGTGAATAGCATTAAAAAAGTCAGACGGGCAGAACAGACGCTTGAGTGTGGTGGGAGCTTGGGAAGCACTTGCTGCGGCTCGGGAGCTGAGAGTGGTTTGTCAAGGAGGGGTCAAGACCCCTCCATCCGTGCCTGCCCCGGTGCCGGCGCCGGGAGATGGGACCGATAGCCGCCCGATGCATGACTGCTGCTGCAGGAAGTACTTGGAGTTATGTAATTCAAGGCGCTGCAAATGCAGTTTTAGTGCCTGAGGTGGCACCATCCACGGCAGGAATCTGGAAGCGTGAGGTGCGGAAGGGCCCGCCAAGGACGGGATCCACCCGCCCAGCGCATCGGGAGAGCTCTGAGGAGAGAAAGCCTCGCATTTCAATGCTCACATTACAAGCCTCGCTCCAAAAATTCCCGTTGCATCGTCAGCACGATCAACACCACCTTTTCCTCCGCCATTGTTCCATTTCTCTGGCGCCCGCATCGACTCGAATGACCACAATCGATCGAACAACTAAAGAGCCGCCAAAATGACGACCGTCCCCCGCCTCCGCTCCCTCTACCGCTCCCTCCTGCGCGAGCTCCCTCCCCGTCCCGTCCTCGCTCGTGAGCGCTCAGCCATACACAACCGTCTGCGCGCCAGCTTCGCCGCCCATGGAAACGTCGCCGCTGTCGCGGATGCGACCGCGAAACCGCGCGCCGAGGCCGACGCCGCAGAGGCCGAGCAGTTCGCCGTCTACCTCCGCGCCCAGCGCACTTACGTCACGCTACTCGAGCGCTACAACCCGGGTATGAACATGGATGAGGAGGAGCGCGTGCGCTTGACGGCGCGGAGAGTCGGCATGGATTTGCCCAAGGAGTTTAACGACAGATTGAAGAACTGAGTCTCGATGGGCGGAGAGACTTGCCACGGTTCCATTATCTCGCGCTTTCTCGAGAGACTCTAAGTGGGAGACGGGTGTTTGAAAGATGGGGGCGGTCAATGGTTAATTACGAAGCTCGTTGGCATGAGCAGGCCTCCGATTGATTACCGACGAGAAACGGAGAAAACCTTCTTGATGAAGATCATGGGGGCGGCACACCAGGTCTTTCACCATCAGGGCGATAATTGTGCATCTAGTCTGTAAATGTAACATACCGGGCGTTTGGGTGGGAATGTATTGTACGACGCGTATCGCTTTGTTAAAGGGACACAGAGAATATCTCTCACCAACGTGGAGGGCTTTCGATGCCAAACCACTACGATTCACTTGGACTATCTCAAAAACCTCATGCCGTTGAATGTCGTGTCTAGCTACAACCCGGGTCGCAATTCCCTCAGGGTTCTAGAAGTATGTATAAAAAGTATAAAAATTAGTCGTCATACGCAAAGGGGTATCAACGTCTTCGTAGCCGTGAAGATTAATCATAACCATCCTCTTCCTCCAAAGTCTTTCCCGCTAACGTAAATTCTTAGACGCTGCCGACACCGCCTTCCTCCAAGGTTTCGTCCCAACCTCCCGTCTCCAGCAGATACTCTCCCAACATCTGCTTAACATTCTTAATATTCTCACCCAGCGCACTCGTCCACTGGTCTTGCACGACGCGGACTTTCTCCTTCAAATCATCCGTCAGCATGCGGCCCTCTTCGTCGCGAAGATGCTGCGCTCTAGCGTCGCGCTCCTCGGCGCTAAACTCTCTCCCCTGGCCGTCGCCCATCTCGTTCTGGACGACCTTGGCTTTGGCATGAGTAACAGCCTCTTTGACCTCGTGCAACAGGCAGAGGAGGTTCGTCTGCGACTCGATGAACTGGTACGTGCTCTTTTCCATGTGCAGGAGAAGACTGAAGAGGTACTGCAGCGGATGTCTCCTGTACGACGGGTTCTCCTCGTACTCGGCCGACGGGATCTGGATGTTGAAGTCCTGCGGATTCGCAGGGATCTTCTCAAGCAGTCGGCACAGGGGCGGTGCGATGTCCCAGAAGGCGGACAGCTGCACCTCGACGCCGCGCATGACGTTGCGCTCCATGACGTCCTGGAACTCCTGCGTGCGCGCAAACACCTCGTGCGTGAAGGCCAGCTGCCGCTTCGCGGCGTCCTCGGCGAAGAAGGCCACGGCATTCTGGAGTTTCTCTTCGTTTTCGGCCAGGCGGTACGGGGTGAGGACGACGTCCCGGTAGCGGTTGTTGCGGTCTGTGAGGACGTCGAAGATCGCCCGGTGTAGCATTTCCCTCGCCTCGAAAATCCATTTGAGAAGCGTCACCTTCTCGAGCAGCTCAGGCTTGTCGTCGCCTTCTTCCTGGGGCATGTCTGCCGCGCTGGCGACATCGTCAAAGAGGCTGCCCGCCAACTTCTCGAATAGAGTCGTGGCTTGCGCAATACGGCCGGTGATCAGTTCGTTCAGAGGCATAACTACTTGACTTTGGAACTGCTCAAACTCTGTCTTGCCCAACTCTTTCAGTTTCTCCTTCTCGGCTGCTACCGAATCCTGTTCGATTGCCGACGCCTCGGCGAATGACATGTTGCCGACGTCTATTTCCTGCTGTAAATTGGAACGCAGAGCATGTCGCCGCTCAGCAGAGGCTTTTGCGGCCTCTTCACGCTTCTTTGTGCTGGTGACTTGGAATCTCTCTTTTGTAGCTTCAATCTCGGACAGGTCGCTTATCTGACGAACTGCCACTCTAGTCTCGGTCAATTCTGGGTGGTTGTTGTTCACAGCTGGGTGATGACGAGGATATGGCGGAGGAAGAGTGACCATTCGAGAAACATCCAGGTGGGCTGGGTTCGGTGTCGTGGGCGAAGCTGAGGACCCAAGGGATTCCGATGAGTACCGAAGTGGCTGCGGTGTGACCACAGGCTCTAGCTCGTGCCAGCCTGTTTTCTCGGCCGGATACTCGTTTGAAGATCTCGGATTGCTAGGACCTGCCTGCGGACTGTCCACCCATTGCAGGGCTTCGCGAGCCTCCTTCGGTACGCCCATGTACTTGGACTCTCTCTTGGACCTCTCAACAAATTTCCCTCCTGCTCCTGATGAGTCAGCCTCCCACCACCTACTGGCAGGCCGACCCCGGGAGTCCCCATCGTCATGATTGTCGCTCACACTGAGACTCAATATAGGGGAGAGTGACGGCATATAGTTTGAAGAGTAGTTGGGGTTGTTTGCCGAAGGTACAATGGGCGAGCCCGGAACGTTCGCTGACGTAGAGGCGGAGCTGGACTCCCCGGGCATCTCGCGATAGACTGAGTTCATCGATCCGCGATGAGACCGCGCTGGCTCAGATGACTGGGGCGTCCACTCAGCCTGTGAAGTTCCCGACTCACGTCGCGTGACCATGGGGCGAAACAGATCCCTGGTCAGATCAAAGATTTCCGAGCCCATGGCGCCGATCGCAGATGAGTATCTTTCTCGCCTGATCCTGGATTCGTTGACGATGAAGTCGGCAAACATGCGAACGCGCTCGGCGTCGGTGGCCGCAGCGGATTCTTGGGTAGCGAATGCCTGAAATCGCTCAATTGTCTCACAGCAAAATTGATCCGCGGTTTGCGTAACGACAAAATGTTTTGCGGATGAGATGGATGCCGACGGAGGCCCGTCGGCAGGCGTCATGGAGCTGAATCTTGTTTGAGAGCTCGATGCCGATCGAGTTTGAGGCGGCGGCGTTGGCAGTGCCTTGGGCAAGACGCGAGGTGATCCGTCCATGACGGGTGTTCCTTTTGACGGATGAGGTGAGAACGGCGGCGTTGCCGCTTCGATTCGAGTGCGTGATGATGATGACCCAGGCGCCCGCGGCGTAGTCGACTGCTCATCAGTCCGGGGCGTGTCGTTCGACGTCAGTCCCCCGCTTCTTGGTCCTGATCTATTGATCGTCAACCTGCGAGAAAGTGTATTTTCACCCGGAACAACAATGTCGTTGAGTTGGACTGGGTTGATGGTCCCGTCTATCGAGTTATGTGGTCTGCCATGTCTGCTTCGGCTCTCAGCACGACGTTGAACGATGGTCTTGTCGTGGCGGACTGCTCTCGCCCGACTCAGACTGCCACCAGAGCTCAATGCGCCGGAATTGCTCGAATCTCCAGTCTGCGCAGAGCTTGCAGCACTGGCAGTATCGATGGTCAATTTCGGAGAGTGTCTCCGTTGTGAGGAGCTACTGGGTTCCTCGGGTTGGTCAACCCAGTCTGCAGGGGTCGGAGGTACTGGTCCAAGGGCCGCAACACCGGTTGGTGGAGGACGCCTTGTGGGTGGTGAAGCCACAGGTGTAGTCGTTCTCGGCCCGCTCTGCACGCTCTGTGACCGAGAAGAAGCTGGGGGTGGGACTGGAGGCGGTGGCGGGAGGGGCATTCCCGGCTCCCATCTTGATTGGGACGTCGACCTTGAGCGAGCTGAAGTTGGTGTCTCGACTGCACTGGCAGAAGCAGCTCTCCGAGCAGCGGGCGGTCCGTGAGATGAGTTCGGGTCGTTGTGGTGTGGCATTGGATGTGGGATCTGGATCTGAAGAGGAGTTTGTCTCGATAGCGGCATAGGCGGCATTGGCTCTGGAGGACTTGACTCTTGGGGCTCTCTACTCCGTCTCAAGGAATGAAAACCAAAACGCCTTTCGCGAGAGCTTGTCCGACCACCGGCTCCCGGCGGGGGAGGAAACGAGGTGTTCGTTGAAGGCTCTGGAGACGGCCTATGGAGATGGGTAGGGGGAATGCGTGCCGCCGACGTATTGGCTGCTGGGGAAGACTCGAAGAAGCCGCTTTGTGGTCGCTGGCTTCGAGGTGGACTATACGGAGGCGGAGGTAGTGGTGATCCTTTTGAGACTAATCAGCAAAGCCGCCCAGGCCCAATTCCAGTTTTTGGCACTGAATACCTTGCTCAGGAAAGTGATGTGATTGATGGGATCTCTCGGACCCAGCAGCCGGTGAAGCTATCCATTCTTGCGGGTTATAAGGCTGTATTGCGCTTGCCGGCGTGTGAGCTGAGTGTAAATGCGATGAGGACACGGCGGACAGCGGCGTGTTGACCTGGCTGTGGTATGCACCCAGAGACTGAGTTAACAGCGGATTGAGACCCTGTCGCAGCCGGGTTGGATCGCGAGGGTTGTTCATTGTAAGCCAAATGACTATGCGCTGAGCGTCTCCGGCGACGTCAGGAATTTGAGGAAGCTGTGGGACTCGGAATGACAACGGAGTCGGTCGCAGAGATAGGATGACTTAGACCCTCGCTGAAGTTAAGGATACCTCAGCCAGTAACTTGCCGACCTCTTCGCACTTCTTCCTCTCTATACCAGCCCATTCAACTTGACTGATGGGAAGACAGTCTCATGTCGCGGAACACACCGAACAACCGAGAGGACGGACAGGCAGCCGGCAGTAAGGTCGTGTCACACCTAGAGGGGGGAGGGCGCGGCTGAAGCAAAGGGAACGAAAGTTTGGGTGGGAGGAAGCAGAAGATAAAAGAGACGGTCATGTCTAGGCCGGGTCTGCTGCAATGTGGTCAACCTCCTGCATGAGAGGTACATACCTCCCACCCACGTACAGGAGGGTACCGGGGTCGCTGGCTCGCTCTTGGCTCACGCTTGATCGTCCACCGACAGAACTGCACCCCTGTGGCGCCCCTACTCTTGGGTGGCCGAGATTCAAGACATTGGGGTGAGAAGGAGGGGCACGGAGGCAGCGGGCTCTCGGGAGCACGAGGGAACGACAGAAATAGCAGCCGGGTCCCGGAGCAAAAGCGCGGCGGTGGATCTGAAGGCCGGTAACAAGGCAGTTGATGCTCGGCGCTGAGTTGTTGCAGCAAACAGAGTGACTAGCTCGTTTCCCGAAATCGCTGCAGAGCACAAATGTACCTCATAGCGGGAACCAGTACATGACAGGGGATTGAGCTAATTCGGAGGGGGTGTCAAGGTACGGTCGTCCATTCGCGAGGGGCAGCACTTGCTTGTTGGTGGCATGGGGTTGTGAAAGCGAGCCGTACACCAAAGTAGACCGGCAACATCCCATATGGTTATCGCGACTGCATGACAGGCGTGCAGATGCCGACAAAGCTAGGGTGCTGCTATCCGCGCTGCTGTTGTCTCATCTTGGGTCCGTCGTTGCAATCTCTGGCTTTCTTCTGCCTCTTGAGATTAATGAAATGGCGTGGTACTGCTACGACGACCATCGACCGGAACGGCATTATAGAAAGTAGGGAGGCGAGCTCAGAGTCAGGGTCGCAGTCTCGACTCGACGTAGCTAGCGGACCTTATCACAGTATACCTTAGCATTAGACAACCAACGAGAAGAGGCGAGCATGGAACGTAGCGTACGGAACAGCTCGTAGCGACCTGCCACGGCCCAACAACAGGAAAGATGAGTGAGCATCGTGCCAGGGTCCGGTCCAAAATGGCCTGTCATTTTGATGGAGCCAAGCGAAGAGACTCGTGGAGACGTTGGTGGGCGGCCGCATCAATTGGTTGGCTTTCTGGTGGGAGGTAAATCTATTCTTGGAAGCATCCTTAGACCCTGGCTAGTCAAAGAGACCCCGGGGTCGTGATTGGTTGATGGCGCTGTGAAAAGAACGTGGAGGTGATTGTCGGCGCTTAAAAAGCCCCTCGATTTGTTCGACAGTCTGAAAGCCTCAGTTGCCCTCCCGGCCCTACTTCCTCTCCGCGCTCGCCGTCTCCCCGATGAAGCCGGACGGGTGATTCGTTTGTTGGACTGGCAGCCTTGAGGAAAGGCAGGCATTAGCGTTTAGCAAGCTTTGGTCCTAGTCAGAAACCAGACCTCGGAGATCTTGCTCACCGACTCGTTGCATGTTTGGCGGTTTCTGGGGTTTATATCGGGGGTGGGGCCTGGGCCTGGGCCGTGTCCTGTGAAAGGCGCTGGAGAGCTTCCACGTGAATGATGAACAAAGCTCCTGTGGGCAGAAAGAGCTGCGGGGGTGAATGCAAAGAACAAGTATGGAAGTTCTGAAAATCGCTTGAGGCCATCATTTGTTGATTACGGCTTCAGCTCTGCCGAGTATCCCTGAGGAGCTCGTCGAGCTCGTCGAACATATCTTCGACTAGATGCATGCCACGATATTGCAAAGCGCATCAGCCATTTCGTACCTCATTAGCTTGCCACGACTCCACGAGGCAACTTGGCAGGCTTCGGCACTGCGGCAGCCCGTCACTCGAGCAGGCTTCATCCGTTGAGATCCCGTGCTTAGGCCTCTTCACGGTGACATCGTGTGAACGCAATGGTCAGAACGTAATCACTCAGTGGCATCGCAGACTATAGATAACCCTGCCCCAGATAGCACGGAAATAGTAGGTCAAGCGCGGATGTTGGCCGCACGGAAGCGACCACATCCGGCTTCCAGAAGACGGCTTGGAAGACACTCAGTTTGCATGTCAGCCTGCAAGCCGGCCGTTTCATTTGTCGTGGTTTGAAGTCGACGGATAGCAAGCAGTGTTTGCATCTGTGCGAGATGCACTTGCTCAGCAATGACCGGCGATTTGCGTGGAGGCATCGCGGTCTTGGTCTTGTCGAACCGTATCTTTCTTTGGCTGCTCGAGATTCCGCAAGAGAATGGAAGAAGAGATCCGGGTAATCCAGCTGACAATAGTGTTCGGACAGACCGAGAGAGTTTGTGGCAAATCGTTTGCCTGGTGAGTCGGCGTCTGCAGTTCCATGTAAAGTATTCGTACCGGCTCCAAAGCATCTACCTAGGTTATTCATCTCGTCCAAGGATCTGGTACAACGCGAGGAGAAAAAAGAAAGCTGCAGCAGCGATGCAGCTTGCACTCTTCCCTGAAACTCTGACCAGCTAGGAGCCTACATTGTAAGACAAGCAAGAAGAGTTGAGTAGTCCGACTCGGGCTTGTAGACCCGCTATTTCGTGGATTTTGTGGTACTTGACATTGATTTGAGCGAATGATGAACATGTCCAGCTTTCACGAATCACGACTGCTCAAAGGACAGCTGCTCGTGAGGCAGATGCTGCTATGAGCACAGGCCACACTCGGTCTATTTGCTTAGGTGACCTTGAATACGTAAGCAACGTATCTCAGGTATTACATTGTAAGTCGGAAACGAGGGAGAGGGACCAAAGGTGGGGTTGAGCCGCAACTACGGGTAAACCAATCGGCCGATGATTTACCGCCCGCCAACGGAGAGACCGTCAGAATTCTAGAGCTTTCTTTCAAAAGAGGTCCCGCGCTCAGATTTAATCTCGTCTTCCTTTCCTTTCCATGTGCAGCACTTTCTTGGACATGACACTCCAACGCGCCAATCCGCACTGAGGTAAGGGCAAGCACCCAATCCCCTTCTTTATCTACCCCGCGCCTTTCCTTTCTATCTATTCCCAACATGATGATACACCAGCTGGCACCAGTCATAGAGTGATTTGTACTCCCTTTTTGATGAAAAACGCTGCGGTCTATTGACCAACCACTGATCCGGGACACCGACAACCTATTCCTTCAACCTACGCAACCACGCGACACCTTCTAGTTCCTCTGCTAACCGTGCAATTGGAATTTGACAGCCACTCTTTTCCTACCTCGCAGCCTGAATCAGAAACCGAGTCACCGCCGACAAGATGGTCCTCCACAATCCCAACAACTGGCATTGGGTCAACAAGGATGCCTCGGCCTGGGCGAAGCAGTACCTTGAGGAGAGCTTGGCGAAAGTCGAGACTGCCGAAAGCGGTGTCACGGCAAAGATTAGTAAGGTTGTGAGCATGGATGGCGACGTCGACGTTAGCCAGAGGAAGGGCAAGGTCATCACCATTTACGATGTTAAGCTCGTTCTAGAATACACCGGTAGGTCGTCAATGCAAGCACATGTACTTCATCCCGTAAAATCTCGTTCAACCGACAATTTCTGCCTGACATTGTACCATCTTGTGAACTCGTGTCTTCTGGAGCCTCGCTAACGTAGCGCAGGCACCACCTCCGATGAGGCTGAGGTCTCGGGCACCATCACTATACCCGAGGTCGCCCACGACACTGAGGAAGACGAATTTGTGGTGGGTCTCTGGTGAAATCTCTGCATCATTAAAAGGACACCGGTTTACTGAGATTCTGCCCTCGTAACAGTTTGACATCGACATTTACTCCGACTCCAAGGAGAAGCAGCCTGTCAAGGACCTCGTCCGTTCCAAGCTCGTGCCCGAGCTCCGCAGGGAGTTCCTCAAGCTCCCCGGGGCCTTGATCGCCGAGCACGGCAAGGACATCCAGCATGCTCCCGGATCCAACCCTTCCAGCGGCTTCTCCACGCCCAAGTACCAGACACAAACCACGGCGGCCAAGTCTGCCACTGCCTCGACGAGCGTCAAGGGCAGCTCAGGCAAGGTCGTCAACACCATGACTTTGACCGATACTGCTGAGTTCCGTACCACGGCCGAGGAAGCCTACCAGACCTTTGTCGACCCCGCACGCATTGCCGCCTTCACCCGCGCGCCGCCCAAGGTCTTCCAGGGCGCCATCAAGGGCGCAAAGTTTGAGCTATTTGACGGAAACGTTACCGGCGAGTACCTCGAACTTGCCGCCCCCAAGAAGATTGTCCAGAGCTGGCGCCTGAAGCAATGGCCCTCAGGCCATTACTCCAAGCTCAGCATCGAGTTTGACCAGAACGATGTCGACCACGTCACCCTGATGCGTGTTAACTGGGATGGCGTCCCTGTCGGCGAGGAAGAGGCCACGAAGCGTAATTGGCAAGAGTATTACGTCAATAGCATCAAGCGCACCTTTGGGTATGTCTCAGATTGTCGCCGCAGCCCTTTTTAAGAAACCATTCGCTCTGACATCAATTCTTTCTAGGTTCGGCACCATTCTGTAGTTGTGCGCTCAGGATGACATTAGACTCCAGAAAGTCGGCAGCCATGTCAAGACGTATACCTACTTAAGAAGTGGGAAGCTTCCCACTGGAGGCTGGCATGAACGGGCGGTACGAAGAGTTCTGCGACATGCATCACTAGATCCTCAGATTGGCTATACAAGCCCTGAGTAGCTGGGGCGTCTGAGATTCCTTGGGTCCAGCAGCCCCAGGTACGAATTAGATGAGACACGTTAAAATGAAACAACAAAGACAAATTTCGAAAGACCCTCTACGCATGCCATCTATTTGATTATGTTATTCCCAAGCCCAGGCCACGTGATTTCGACATGATACTGTATACTGGCTACCTCACTAACGTATGTCCATAGTGCCAAAGGCGTTCCTTATTAGTGATTGCGAGTTACATTATTACTACACACTACGAATACCAAACTTATTTTACGAATGGATGAAGAATCAAGCTTTGGGTGGATGCCTCTGTCGTCCCAGGGCCTCTACAGATGGTTGGTCTTGTTTCATGTTGAAGTCGTAATTCGACACAAAAATGTCTGCCAAGTTGTCCCACAACCCCAAATCATAAAGGTTTTCGACATCTTTCAGGTTCCACACGCGCTCCCACTCACCATCTCCTGGCCCATGTTCCGGAGGGGGCATCCCATCATCGGTCCTCGTCAACACCTGTTGCGTCTGAAGAGGCCAACGAGTCCTCTCCGGCTCAAAGCGCTTGTCCTTAACGCGGTTTGCGGGCATGCTGCGCTTGAAAGCACAGCCGTCGTCCATCTCAGCCTTCCAGTCGGACCATTTCAGGGATTCGTTGGTCGTGGTGCCGCAGTAGATCAGCCAGAATGTGTAGCACAGCAGACCCCAGACCAGAGGAGAGGTCATGGCGGCGAGGAGGGTGACGGCGCCCATGCCGACGTTGTCCTGCAGGGCCCAGCTCCAGATGAGCAGATATTCCTTAATCTCCATACCCTGCGGCGGCCACAGCGACCATTTGGCGTAGTTGGAAGCGATCTTGCTAGATAGGAGGGAGAAGCCCAGTAATCCGCCGTAGGAGGTGAGCACAGCCGTCGACAGGAGGAGGAGGACAAAATAATGCTGGTTCTTGTAGCCGACGCAGCCATTGATGAAGATGCAGTGATGGTCAAGTTTCGCGACGCAGCGCTTACAGATGCTGCAATGTTTGGACCGGGGCGGCTTGATGAGGTTGCACGTGCTACACTTCTGTCCGGGGTAGAAGATTGAGTAGTCATAGGGGTAGAGTGACATGTAGTAGGCATGGTTTTCGGCGGTGATATAGCCAGGGTCGGCCATGACAGACAGGTACAGAAACCAATAGGGGAAGAAGATGGCGACACAGCCCGCGATCTTGTGGAAGAGGGAAATCTGGGGCCACGCTCCAGGGAGATACAAGCATTCCGATACCGAGAGGATGAGCAGGAAGAAGACCTGAAATGTGTTAGCCTGTTCAAACGTTTCTCTGATACAGTTTCGAATTCGGACACTTACGACGACAGTGGGATGCCGGTCATGCATCATGAAGTTGCCGAAGCGTTTCATGGAAGTTGAGAAGCTCCCTCCCGTTACAAGTCGGTCTATAGCGAGGAAGCCATTTGGAATATGGATCCACATTATTCTATGCATCGTTGCGATTGGCGTATGTCTGCCAAATGGTAAGCCCATGTATCTGATGGTGAGATGCTTCTGCTCCCCAGCCAGCGATCAAGCACGATGACGAACCTCAGAGCCGGTAGTCGGCCAAAGAAGGCGACGAAGACTGTGAAGGAGACAGCCAGCACGAAGAGTGCTGCATTCCTCAGGGTGCTCATGATATAAAATATAAGTATTATGGCTTCTCCGAATTCATGATCTTGAGGAGAACTGAAGCGTGAGAACGCCAGCAGAAATGGCAACTTTCCACCTTTTCCGGGCTGGATGTGCCGGCTGGGGCGGGTACAGCAAATGGATGAGAAGCCACTCTCCGTTGCGGTGGCCGGTAGCGAGTGGATAGGGCCTGAGCCTTGGGGCGTCAGCCTAAAGTAGGCCCACCGACCTCGCCTCAGTAAACTGCCTTAGCCAGCAGCAAAGAAGGGGGTTCAAAAATTCGAACACTTCGGAACGTAAGGTAGTTGCAGTTGTTACTCAAACACAGTGTACACTCGCATATGAACGAGAGTTTGAAGTGAGAGCGTTGGCAGGGCACTAAAGCATACCAAAGTATCGTTGTATCGAACAGTGAAGGTCATAGCACACCTAAAACCCAGCCGTTTGTCTGCCTCGTAATATGTATAAGCATGCATCGTTTAGGTTGCACACCTTACCTAAACTCACTTAAGCTGCCCACACGTGACTACGCGGCATCCCTTCCAAGAAAGCGCGTCTCACTCGAGCACCTGCGTGCCGTCTATTATGTTACCTCAGGTTCCTTTGCGCGGTTCACAAAGACGAAGCTGCAACCCGGTCTGTCATCATCATAGGCAACCAGACCATTCCACCAGACGAAGGCTCCTGGTTTGTTCCTGACGCTCATGCGGAGGGTGGGCATTTGAGCGTGCCCGTCACACGTCTTCTGAGTCGAGCCCTCGACTTGAGCAAGCGCGACGTCTCCGCGAGCCCTTCATTTCCGTCAGTTTATCACGCTTTCCTAGCGCGTCAACACCATTCTCAAATTGGTCATACTTCTTCAAGAAAAGTCGTGACTCCATGGTGTTCATCCCGAGTTTCGCACTCAACGACATCAGCGGCTTTCGAAGAGCGGTGCATCATCTATAACAAGCTTATGACATCCACCGGTGCACCAAGGCCAACTTCAAATTTTGTAGCAACACCTCTAGCTTCTACTGAATATGTCGGGAGGCGGAATCACCTACCATGGAGTGCCTGGCGCCCGCGGCACTCTCTTTAAGGATTTGAAATTCTTTGTTTCAATGCGCGTTCCCGACAGGCTGACCATCCTGGATCTCATCAAGGTAGGCAATTGCTCCGAACTTCCAGACTTCCTGTAAGCTTAACGAGGTAGCAAAATGGCGGTACAATTGCCAAGTTGGAAACCCATGCAGACCACTACATTACTCATGACAGAGGGCCTACTCCCGCTGGGTCACTCGATTGGAAGTTTGTCAAAGACTCTGTCGACAACGGCGCTATACAGGAAATGGATAAGTATGAAATGCATCGGACACCCAGAGCCTCGAGGCCTGTTGGCGGCCCTCGTCCTTTAGCCAAGTCTGCCCCTGCTAAAGGAACCCGCACCCCCTTCACCGCCACCGACGATGCGATTCTCACCAAATGGGTGCTCTCGCATGCGGCAAATAAAAGAAGCGGCAATGAGATCTATCAGGTATTTGAGGAGATGGTGAGTTCAGGTCTGAAGATATACGTCGTCGTCACTGTCACTAACGAAGCGCAGAACAATCGTCATACCTTGCATTCTTGGAGGGACCGATGGGTAAAGAAGTTGTCCAAGTTACCTCCAGCCGAGATCGAGAAGTTGGCTGCTTCCGCTTCACAGATCGCACTGCCGGCGCCACCAACAGCAACAACCTCTTCCAGCAGGCGTGAAACTATGCGACCTATAGAGAAGAAGGCACCTCTTCCGGTTGCCCAACATACCCCACGATTACCTACAGTGAAGGCAACGGCGAAGCCCAGCTCCTCTGCTCACCAGCCAGATGTCAAAGCACCATTAACTCCGGCGAAAAGAACCAAGTTCACCGGAGCAGAGGATGATTTGTTGATACGCGAGGTCGGCAGATTTGACGGCACGCCCGACACCAAATTCTTCAAGAGGTTCTCGGAAAAAGTGCGTCGAATCTCCCTAGCAATGATCATGGCATGAGACTAAACCTGGGCAGCATTCTAATCACTCAGAGGGTGCATGGAGACGGCATTGGACACAGATATTGGAGCCGCGACTTCGGGAGAGCTCTAAGGAAAGCCTTGCGGAGAGCGGACCGTTGCCAGAAGAATCCCCCACAGTCGACACAAAGGCTGGACCAGGCACAGCTCCTAGCGGCGAACCGAGCCGACAGAATAAAAGCGACCAGAAGAAAAGGCCAAACGATTCAGACGGCCGGCCCACGACCCTCAACAAGGAGACTACCGCACCAGTGGTCGCTCCATCAGGGGCAAGCACAGTAGGAAAGAAAGACGACGGAAAACGGTTGCCAGAGACCAGAATCGAAGAGTCCCAAGCTATTTCAAGACAATATTTCTTCGACCATTTGGAGGGCTACCGTGAATTCAGAAGGCTCGATACCCAAATCAAGCCCGAAATCAATGATTTGCCTATCGACTTATGGCGATTGTGGCAAGCTGTGGGAGATCAATACCAGCAAGGAGCAATCGAAACCAACTGGGCAACAGTGGCAGATGTATTGGGTCTCGATGTTGGCACTGCTCAGTTGATACAACAATGCTACGCAGACTACATCGCCGACTTCGCCGCCAGTGGTGTTTTGGATGAACCTGACGTGGAATCCGATGATGATGAGGGTTCACAGTCTGGGGAAGATGACGCTGGACCGGACGTGCAGATAGAACCCTTCCAAACACACCTAGAGGTCACTCCCAGCGCTTCTAGAAAGAGGCAGGCAATCATTGTCGACACTGCTGGTCTTCCGTCGACACCAAACAGCAGGAAGAAGCGACAGCGTCTAGGCCCAGACGACGAGATCCCATCTACTCCCGACGATAGGCTAGGTCTTGCAAGCTTTAATAACTTAGGTCCTAGCCCCTCGCTAAGCGTCAGACGGTGGGCGAATGGTGAAGGGCAAGTTGGGGAGGTCGAAGAGGTGGCCGCAGAAGAGGAGGAGCCTGAGCAGATTCCAGCTGGCAAACCCCGTCGTTTGGAGCCCGAAACACAAGACTTTGGCTTCGATGATGCATTCAACGCCCCTGACAAATCGCAAGGCAGTGATGAGTTCGACATTTCACCGTCACAACAGCTTTTGGGTGAGATAGAGTCTGTGACGCCTTTGCCTTTTTCTTACAAGAGAGATAAGGGGAAGGGAATCGACCGGGACCAACTAGCCCGAGGGTCACCCACCGAAGGGAGAGAGGTGGAGGGGGAGGAAGATAGAGAGGCAGTCGAAACACGGGACGAACCGGGAGGTCGAGCCATACCCGATTCTCAAGATTCAGCGGATAAGACTGTCGAGCTCGAGGACCTCATGGACCGCTTCATCTCATTTGGCTACCCGCGCGAGGATATCGTCTTGGCGTTGATGGCTACTTCGCTTTGCACGCCGTTAGCTACTAGTCTCTTGAAGCACTTGATAGAGCACAAACAGCTCCCCAACAATTGGCAAGGAGTCTGGACGACAAATGACGACGCAAGATTAAGGCGCGTTGATGCTGCTGGCTCAGAGGGCGGTCCAGATGAGGCGAAGGTACAGAAATATTGGGATTACCTGGAGTTGAAGCACACAAGGCTCCGGATCGATCAGAGGAGAACATTTCTGGCTTATCTGGATGATACCGGGCAGAGCTCTCAATAAACCGAGGACAACGCCTCTTCACTTACCTGCGGTTGTCAGGCACACTGGAGGAGAGGGATGCTATTGATACCCGACTTTCGCAGTCAAAATTGTTGATCATGGTCATACCTCGGTCAAGGTCCTCTGCCGTCTATACTCATGTTCTGTAAACCGTCGCTGTCTTCTGATCGCCGTTATTCCTTAACGATCGAGTACCCATAGTGCCACCCTTCCTTCCTCATGTCCTCCCTCACCTTGTACGCCCCCTCAGCAACATCCAACAACCCCAAATCGACCTCGACAATCTCCATCGCCTCTTCGGCGCCCAGCTTGCCGAGCGCGCCCACGAGCGGCAGCGCAACCTGACTGACGCCACAATAACGGACTCTCGCCCCGCCCTCCCTAACCTCCACCCCGCCTCCCCCTACGGGCCCGCCCGCGTTGACGAGAATGACAGCCGCCGTGTTCTCAAACGCTCGCGTCACCGTGACGTTCTCGAGGAAAACCCTCTCCGAGTCCCGGTTCACGACCTCCGTGGTACCCGTCGCCCTGTTGTTGCGCTTATACTCGTCCGCGAGCCAGAAGGCAGGACAGATGATGATCCTTGCCCCGTCGCGGATGAGCTCCCTAAAGGCCTCGGGGAAAGCAAGGTCCCAACATACCAGCATCCCCGCCCTCCCCAGCGGCGTGTCGAAGGCGCCGTGAGGTTCCGGTCCCTTGGTCAGGTGCGGCCTCTCGTTGTGCCATAGGTTCTTCTTTTGGTACCGCCCCAGCACGGCGCCGTCGGGGCCGATGAAATACGCGACGTTGAGGAGGTCCAAGTCGTCGGCGCCCTCCTCACCATCCGGCTCAACAATGGTTCCCGGCACGATGGAGACACCTAGTTCCTTGGCCAGGGTCTGATACCGTTCAAGGTAGGTCCAGGACTGCGCGCAGGCGGACACGAACTGGGGATGGTCGGGGACCCATGATGTGAGATGGTACTCCGGCAGAACGGCGAGCGAACAGCCCTGGGAAACGGCAGTGCGGATAAATGCCTCTGCCTTGGTGAAGTTCTCCTCTTGCGCGACGGCCTGCGATGCTTGTCAGAACTCTGTTTCCAGTAGAGGCATTTCCCCCGCCGAGAACCTCGTGAGCAATGGCGCATGAAAAGGAGCGCGGGAGCTAAACTGGGCTAAACATATTCGATGAGGGGTAGTCCCAGACTTACTGACCTTAGGGTGCATTTGAATGAGCGCGATCTTGACCTTTTCCGCCATCGCCGCTGTCTTCGTCTCGTCTTGAGTTAATCCCGCAGCTTCAAGACAGTCGGGTGTTTGGAGACTACGGCAAAGTTTGGCCAGCGGTCGGGGTCAGGCTATGAGGGAAGACAGTAGTATGCCTTCATGCACTTCCCCGCAGTCAGTCTGCCTTACACTGCGATACAGGCACACAGCATAGTAAAAGGGGAGATGAATGGATGAGAATGATCAAACTCCGGTTAATTGTGCATAGCCCCCGAATAGGCGATTTGCTAAGTCCATATGCGAGAAATGATGTCAGAGCCAACCCATTTCCCTGTGCTAATATCCACCGCTTTGCAACGACCATGATCCAGTAAACCGTCCCGAAAAAATCAACGAAAAGTTTATAGGAAAGTAAAAGATAATATCACAAACGCCGCAAACGCCACAAACGCCGCAAACATTTTCGCCCTGCCCAGATGTCATGAGCTTTGCAGGTGTTATGTATGCCGAAAGTCTATCTCCACTGGCACCGCTCAAGTCGTCTTTGATATCCGGATCTTGCGTATATTTAGCGGCAGGTCTCTGAAAATGTCTTTTTGTGCCGCCGTGGGGATGAACGTCGTGTTCACAACGTCGGGCAGTGGAGGTGTGTATCGGTTAGCCTCGAGAAGGCTCGGAGTGAGATATTTGGCGTAAGACATGATGAAGCCAGCAAATTCGCCTATGAAGCACACTTCAGTCAGTGTCCTGTCCTCCGAGAAATACATCATCATTTTCATACCAAGAGCAATGAGTCCCAGATTTCGTGCTGCTGATGGTGGAAGACCGTACGAGCCCATAAGCAAAGACGCGGCCGGGCACGCCACGTATGGGATCCAACTCGTCCAACCTGGTCGATGGTCAAAAGAACCGCGAACTTCCGATGTCGATGTAGCCATATTATCCAGTGTCTCCAGGAGGTCTCCTGAAATCCGAACCGCGTGTGACAGCCTTTCAGAGTGTGACTCGTATTTTGAGGAGATATCGTCGGTGGTGTCTAAAAGTTTTTGCAACCCCTAAAATCCTCAATTACATACTCAGGGCTTCAGAAAGGCTTGACTCACCTTCTCGAGGTAATCCTGCCGACCAGCCATTTCAACCACTCGGAGATGTGATAGTTCCTTGGCTTGATGTCAGCCCAGTAAACAATCGCACGGTTTAAACATACTTACCAACTGATCATGAAGAGTCATAGACGATGCTACAGCTGTTGCAAGCGCAGCCATGACAACCGCTATCTCATTTCCCGTTTGGTCTTTGAAGTCTGCCAGTGCAAGCTCATGCGATGCTGCAACCTCGGCATTTCTGCTGAGGACCGTTTTGATGAGTACAGTCAGTAGCTGTTGCAGGTTCCGGGCATCTTCGAGGCCGCCTCGCATCGCAGAGTTTGATGCCTTTTCAGTTAGTGTCGTGGCATTCCTCAAAAAGAGCAACTATAAGCCCACCTGAGCCACCTGCATCACGTCCTGAGATATGTATCTGTCTAAATCTTGTAAGCTATTTCGCAACTGATAGATTTCTGGGGTCATGTGGCGGAGCTGCTCGGTCGTCTCGGCTGCTCTTAGGTTGATCGCGTGGAGGTGGGCTTCAAGCTCTTGTTCGACTCCCTCTGAGAGTTTAGACAGGACTTCTGTAAGGCGTTGATAAAGACGAATGCTCTGTGCTGTAGCAGGTTCAGAAGAAATTCTCGACATGTGAATGGTATTTACCTTTATCGTTGTCTGCGCGGGCAGCTTCGCAGAACCTCAAAGCTTTATGTCGGTAGCTAACCCAGGTATTCCATGCGGAGTCAGATTTGGCCAACCCCGAAAGACACGAATCGATCTGCTGAGATGAGACGTGAAGGCGAGCGACCTTTGAGGCCGGCAAATTAGCCAAGGAATATTCTCTGAATGGTGCACAGCCCGATGGGATGACAAAACTGCCTCTTTCCAAATCACAGATTGCAAGACTTGCGGCGTAGGAGTCCACAAAGTCACGGATTTGTCTACCGCTGTCAGTAAGGACCGTAGCGTCGTCTTTGCCTTCGAGTAGCTGACAGTTGTTGACTAAGTGTCGAGCAGCAATTCGATGACAAAGAGGCTCGGATTCAAGTTGTTGAAGCTCCTGCATGGCGACGGCGTAGATATTCGGCAAGCGTGATGCGTCGTGAACTGTAACCGAGGGGTTTACCAGATGTTCTTCCAGAGACGTGAGGGTATCTGCTTTCATCTCGACGTCGCCCCAAGAGAAGGCGTCAACATTGGCGACCCATGTGCGCATCAACAACAATCCCACGAGGATTTTCGGGATGCTGCACCACATTTTGTCATCTGCGCCGTCTAGGCGTTGTTTGTTCCAGGTAGGATTGGAAACAGGAGACTCAGAGACGGGGATCGTGGAAGTAAAGTTGTAGCCAGTGGGATATGGTGATGTGATCCTGGGCCAACTGGAAGGTTGAGTGAAGAGGAGAGGAGCAGGCGTAGAAGAACTTCACCAGTCTCGGCCGTGGGTAGGTGGAAAAGAAAACGAAACGCACCTACCTCCAAGGCTTTGTACTTGGGATGAGACAGAAGACAGGAAGAGGAAGGTACCTACCTATGGAGCGTGGGGTCTGGGTTGTGATCATCAGGAAGGTGCCTTACCTAAGGCTTGATGGAAGGGGGAAAGAGCCAACCATCAGCCCGCGCTTTCCCGTCGACCATGATCCCCTCTATGTCTCTTGGGCAAGAGCACGGTACCTCTTAGGCAGGACTATGTGTTCGAGTATTATCTGCGCTATCTTGGGATGGAACAGCAAGCTTTTCCAGGGTCGAAAGCATCATTACGCATCTGCATCCCATTGGCGATGGATGTAGGGATAATACCTAGGTATTGCGAGAATTATGTTCTCAAGCTCAATTAGATCTATTGATGGCCTAGAATTGAAGTGCATGAGTATCAGAAGACGTATCGTTTCAAGGCAAGAAAATGCACTGCTATGGAGATGATCGAAATCTTCATCTGGAATAGAAAATGTTGGCCAATGAGTTTTCTACGTGCGCTTTTGTAGATGCCAATAGGGTACTTCATGCCACATGACCAGGTGTCATTGAATGCTTGTTAAACATAAATCTACAAAAATAACTCGAAGTAGAAAACAAGGCCTACAGAAGGTTAGATGATGTCTTCGTCACAGGAGAGGAGCAACGATAACAGGTTGGCATCTTCGGCTCTCGTTGACTAAGCCATGAGGGTTAGCCCCCGGGTCGATTCTGATAATCATACGGCCACTAGATTTGGAACTGTCGTTAGCATCGAATTTACTACCCAATTATGATGGTTCTCGATTTTCAGCCGAAAGCTAATTCAGGGTACCTTTTTCGACAAAGAAAGATGGAGTTGCTACCTAGCGGTTTAACCGATCTTGCAAATCATATTGATTTGAAGGGAAAGGTTTAAGTGCGCGGGCTACGAACTTGCTTATTCCGTTACTTTGTGAAAGCCTACGACATATCTGATCAGTTTTCCTCGAAACGCTAGCTTGCCGTCCCTTTGACCGGATGTCCACGGTATCGTGGCTTGTTAATTGCATCAGGAGGTTTCTAGTGGCAAAGCCAACTACCATCTTTCATTTTCGCAAATTCGACAACTCACCCGTAGCTACATGACCCCTCAATGGAAAATAATTACCTGTATAGTATTCGAGTTACAATAAAGGACCTCATCAACTCAGTCCACGGTCGTCAAGGACACCGTGGCGTACTTCCGGAACGGCGTAAAGGAGCAAAGGAGTGGTCCTGCACAGTACCGCATAATTGAATTATTAGTGCAAGGGGAGCATATCGCCTCCCACTCTAAAGTCTGCTGTCCCAGGCATGTCGTGTTGCCTATTGATGTCACTCAGTGGTTGGTAAGAGGCACATCTCGTCCACTTCGTATACAATACCCTTCGGGCGTCAGGAACGTTCCTGGTGCCAAAGCAAGAAATCATTGGGATTTCTAGCCACACGTATCCCAGTGCCAACTGAAAGCAGAGGGTATTAGCTTTTGAAAACCGACGCCAGTGTGGATGTAGCCGGAAACATCCTCAATCAACTGTTAGGTCCGGCATCTCGATGACTGCTCCGAATAACCTAACCCGAGAGACCCAGCCTAGGCGCCAGTTCCAAGAGACTCGAGTCCAAAGAAGCATCTTTACATGGCAACCGGATCGTCCTTACGACCCTGCAGCTATTAGGGCGTCAGCTCCTCCACTAGGATGGAGATTCAGCCAGAGACTATTCGCTGCATAAGAAGGCCTGTCGTGCGATGTATGCATGCCTACTGTGTACAATGTGCGTCTGACAAATGGTGCAAGCAAACGGCCATCCACATCAGCCCATTCGCGCAGCAGCTCGCAGTAGCGGGGTCCTTGGGGCTTTTCTCGAGAAAACTTGAGGGGGATATCGGCTAGGAAGCGCGCAATGTCACTGCAATAGGTCTCCTCGGAAGTGTCCAACGTTGTATCCCGCGCTCTGTCTCGCATGAAGCCTGCGAGGTTGCTGAGGGACTTACAACATCTCCTTGGTATGAACAGTATGAGCAGCGTGGGCAGAGAGCGTCGTGACTTTTGACGTTTGACACCCTGAGTAGATCACATATCAGAGAGTGACAGTGCGTGATAGGGCCAGGACGGGGGGCTTATGGTACCCCGGAGGAGTCAACAGGGATCTAGGGTCTTTCGAATATCACCAGAAGTCCAGGCCCCCACCTTTTGACAACAATCTTTATTGCTCACTGCCTTGGTTCGAATATCCATCTTCTCGGAGGACCCTTCTTTGTGTCGACGTAGAGAGCGCGTAGCATTCTTGTTCCCTAGAAGAGTGTCCGAGGTGAATCTCGATGTCTCACAGGGAGAGAAGGCGAGAACGCCCGTACCCTTACCCACCGCCTTTTCGTTAGCATACAATATGCTTCTGCAAATAGCCGGGTGAAGACCCCAACACCGACCACCGTCCGGCGTTGATAGGTTAAATGTCGAGGCCCACCAATCTCTTAGTTCCTCGAAGAGTGACGTCGGTTGTTGTCCACTGGACAACGGACATCGGTGGGATGTCCCAAAGCTGAAATGAAAGACCAAGTCCCGACTCCCGGTCCCCCATCCCCCATGCCCGCCCATCCAAGCTGTCAAGTCACCCTGCAGAATTCTGAGATGTGATGTACCGACGGGATTCTGCTCTTCCCTTGCTACCTGCATCTTGATTCGTCATTCCCAGCACCGCGGAACGCGGCAGGGTGTCCGAGGGGTCTGGTCCACATGGCATTAGTTGCACATCGGAAAACGTCAAGTATTCCCCTTCGCCGAGAGGGGCATATATTGACCTTCTTTTGGCCTTGTTCAGTCCTTTTGACATTGTTCAGTCCTTCTCATGATCTTGTTCAGTTATGTGTTGCTGAAATCGACTATCCTGGGTCATACAACCAGCCTGACTGGTGTTCCATAAAACCTACCGAATTCATACTCGCACTTTGAGCACTTTTGTTGCTTGCTTCCTCAGTCAGAGACTGTCCTCTGTAACCCTCTTCCGCGAATCCGATTCCTTGAAATTCTTCCTCGAAGTGCCTTTTCCGTCTCGGCTTCCTGCTGTTATTAGACAGCCAGCGACCTTGGAGTCCGAAGCAGAGTACACGAAAAGGCAACAGAGCAACCCATTCATATAACCGATCCTAGAATCACGAAGCAACGGAAGATATCTGGAAGAGCTGAATTGTCGTGGATAACCACCTTGCAATTTGTATATAAGGCTCTCCGAAGCCAAGAATGCTGGCATAGAAGAGTATAAAGACATGCTAACAAGCAAACATAGCAGGAATCATCACTGGCAAGAACGAGGGGAAAGATAGCAAGCCGCTAGATATAAAAGCAGGGATAAAGAAAGATGTGCAAGCAGATTGACAAGAAGTTCGACTGCGGTCATACTGGCTTCCATAATATCAAGTGGTGCTCTGATGTAGGCAAGGGCTGCAAAGGACCGAAACCCAAGCATGGCACGATTGCTTGGGCCGGCATTTGTAACGACTGCGCCAATCGAGCCGCCGACCCCAACCCGCAACACCGCTGAGAAGTTCTCCTCACTTGGTTGTTGTCAATTCGCCATCAGACCCAGATTTGAAGAAGTAGGAACGCGGCTGCATAGGAAGAGTTGATGTAGTTGATACTAGTACTTTGTGGCTAGCGTGAACCGGAAGGAGCACTCGCCGGCAATGTTGATAACGTCTTACCAAACTGATTGGGATGTGAAGCCTGGCTTGATCTGCATCCTAGGTAGTCTCACTACTCCCGTCCTTCGCCAGTGTGAAGTTTACGCAACCGGCGAAACTGATGATCTTATGAAAAAATCTTTACCAGCCCTCTGGCTTTACACAGTACCAGTACGCCTCAATGATATTGCCCATCTGGCATCCACGCTGGCCGCCGATGCCCCGGTTCAGGCCCATGATGTCGGCGACTGTAAGGTTGTTTTTGGAGGCAAGGGACGCACAAGTCTCTCCACGGGTTGCTTGGTAGAACTTGGTGCATTTCGACCACATTGGCTCGATGTGAGGGTTTGGAGTGGCGATGGGCTCTGCTGGGAGGGCTACGACCGAGGTCGAAACCAGGACAATGGTGGCGATAGCCGTAATAAACTTCATGGTGGTTGGGAAACGAGGGTCGATCAAGAAGGCAGAGCGAATGAGAGGATGAAGTGTGTGATGCATGAAGTGTTGTAGAGAACAGCCGCAGCGAGTATTTATACATACTAGCTGGCTAAAGTCTGGCATTGTTGAGAAAGAACACCGATGCCCTCGGTCACCGTGGTGAAACCAGTGACTTTCCCATTCCTGATGTTCTTTGACCAAAGTTCGTATTGTTCAGCCCTGGTCTATTGGCAAGTGCAAATGATGCATTAACCTGCTGCACTTGCAGCAAACGTGAGAGGCATACCCAGCTTGAAATCGAACCGAATTGAAATACGTAGGAACCTCCTGACGGGACCCAAGTCGAAGACGCGGGGAATGCAAGGGAGGAAATGCATTCAAAGGATGTATCTCTGCGCCTACTCATATCCCTGATAAGGGCCAAATACTCCATATTGCATATCCATACGTAACACACTGACATCATCTACTAACTGCTGGTAAACTTTTAAGATAAACCTCCTCCTCATCCAGGTTCACAGCTAACCTGAATAGCTTCATCCATAGATGAGAAAACTTGGACAGATATGATACCTAGATGGCTAAAGTTGTCAAGTACTTAACGTGAAGAACTGTGACTAGCAATCAAAGGATGTATTCAGTGAAGTTCTAGACGTCTCTGCACATTGCTGACCGAACGGCGCCAACGGTGTTTCGGGCACTTGTCTCTGTCTTGGCCGTTCCACGTGGGTGGCGTCGCCACAAACGGTTTTACCACCAACAAAGTCCTCGGGATTGCGGCAAAGCGTATGTGCCTGTCTGTTCGAGGCAAGATGAGTTATCTCGGCTGGGGGTGGAACAGGGCGATGGATGCGACGGCGAAGGAGGGGAGCCGAGGGCAATATGTCATCTTCCCTGACGTTTGATGACTTCTGCGCCGGTGCCGCCCCGGCGACAGACGGCAAGCATGGCCTTAGGGGAGGTTATTCACGTTGCAGCCACGGTGCAGCTTCAACCCAGAGACGGCACAAATACATCAAAAAAGGAAGGGGGGTGGAAGGTGGACGCGAGCTGAACTGGACCGACACCGATTAAGGAAAGGGGGTCTTGGGATTTGAGGGGGGGCACCAAGCCAGAAGAAGCCGGACCCTAACGGAGCGGGAAGTCTATTCTGGGGCCGACGCTCGGGCCAGCTTGCAAGGCTGACAATGAGGGCGCGGTGTAGTGGGGCCGGATCGACACATGTCCAATGAATAACCCCTGTCCTGGAGCTCGGCGCCCATCGCACGACTCCCCTCTAGCAGCCTCGTTCATCATACGATTGTGAAGATGAAGTGGTCGATTTTTGATACGCTCAGCCAGTGTGCCCCGGCCACTGGCAAATTCGATGTCAGGCCATTCCGCCCGATCCTGCATCATTCTTTCCCGCCCAATTGGCAAACCTTTGCACACTTTTCTGCCAGTGTAGTTTTTTTCCTACTCGGCCGCCCTGGCCCGAGTCAATTCGAGTCAATCCCCCCCTCCCTCACGGAACCCGGCGCGGGTCACTTTTCCTGTCTTTGAATATCAGCCGACTCTGTCTCTGTCCTTCCGGTATAGCTCCCGCTGCCTCTTGCGAGTTGCGATCCCCGGTCTGCTCTCCTTTCAACTGCCGCCGCTTCCAACACAGCAGCACCACCACTATCAAGTCACCTGAACCGCTCAACTTTTTTCTCCCACCTCCGTAAACCTCCTGCAGCCTCCCACAGGTCCCTGGCTGGATACGTAAGGTGTGACCAGTCATTTTCGTCCTTGCCTCCACTTATTCCTCCCCAACCCTTAACTCTTTTCTTGTCCTTCCCCGTGTTTGATGGATCTTGTTGTCTGTCCCCGTGCTTCTCGTTTGCTTCCTGCGTCCTCAAGCCTGCTCGCAAAGCCAAACAGATTTTTGAACGATTCGAACCTTGGCTGATCTTAATAAGCGAAATCCCCGCCTTCCTGCTGTTCGCGAGCGACGCAATCTTGACGGTACACGAACGCGAACGACGTCTCTGCTCATCCACTGCGTGCAGCCTCCCTTGCCATCGCCGACCCCGACGACTGTTGCTCGCTGCTTGTCCCCATCGCCTTCGCTGCCATTGGATGACAAGATCACCTTGATTGGCTACACGAGGTGGTACGACTGGCCATCTTAAGTCGCCAAACTCTTTCCCCGACCAAGAAGCGTACGAGGTCTGGGCCTCGAGTGCTCAGGAATACTCGGCAAGCGATCGAGCCGCTGTACATCCACTCTACATTGCATATATCGATTTCTAGATCGACGACCGCCGACGTGTCGGGGGCCGAAATGCTGGCGTTGTGATGGACCCCAACTTTCTCAAAAACCTCGATTACTTCGCTGTCCCCAACAACCAAACAACAAACTCGGCCGAGCAGACCGCCGAGTCGTCCGCTACAGGTGCTGCCAGAAATGCGCCCGATAACTCCTTGTGGGAGTCCTTAGGCGGCGATCCTGCAAATTCTGAGTCGACGTCCAATGGCCCCTCTGGTTCCCTGCCTTCTTTTGCCCAGGCATCGCCTAGCAGCACGAACTTTGGCCTCGGCTCCATGCCAGCTCAAATGCAGTTCAACCATGGTCAACAAAGGAATTCCGGCTTGCCGAGCCGCACTGCGCCGAACCAAGATCCCCGGCGGAGAGATGGTCATGCACGGAAACGAACCAAGGTCGATTCAGAGGCTGCTGCATTGGAGTCGGTGGACTACTGGATTCAATTTGATGACGACGAGGAACAGAAGCTAGGTGGAAGCTTCGAGATCGACTTTTCAAGGCGTAGCAACTCTACTCCGAATTACCGACCCAGGTAACATACCTTCCCCCCACGAATATTATTCATCGAAGAAAACCTAACGTACTGATGCTTGCTAGACCCGCTGCAAACCGTTTAAATCCCATGTCCACAACACCTGGCTTGGGTGCCGGCTTATACACCAATCCTGTGTTCAAACCGGAAGACTTTATGGATGACACCGCCCTTGACAATGCTCTCTCTGAAGATGAGGACTTTCTGGAATCCATGAACCTCGGCGACCAGCTTGGGAAGATTGATTCTCAGCCGCCTCAAGAGGTTCCGCCTAGGGAGGGCCTTTACTCAACACCACTGAGTTGGGAAAAGCCAGCACCTGGGCTAAGGATGAATCCCCTTTTTGGAATGGGCGCAATGGGCGGCATGGGCGCGCCCATGCTCGACCCCGAACAGCGACGCTTGCTAGCAATAGCTCTCAACACGGGGCGATCTTCAACCAGTCTGGGGTCTGGCATGGGATTTGGTGTCGGAGCAGATTTGGGTCCAGAGTTTGCGAGCTTGGAAAACTTCGATGCTAGCATGGCGTCAGGCAGTATGAACGATATGGCCAATGACCCTGAGCAATTGGCTCATCACAAGGGCAAGCAAAAGGACAAGGCCCCGGTCAAAGAGGAGCCCGGCACCCAACGGCCGCAAGTGTCACGGACCAATACCAATGCCACTGGCATATCTGAGAAGTCTAAAGACAAGGTGAAGGCGGGCGATCGAACGGCGCACAACGACATTGAGAGAAAGTATCGTACCAATCTCAAAGACAGAATTTCGGAGCTGCGCGATGCGGTGCCGTCACTGAGGTCAATACCTGAGGAAGCTGGTGAAGATGCTGAGGTTGACAGCCAATCGCAGCGCGGCCCTAAAGTCAGCAAGGTAAGATCGAGTGGTGTTCCCCGTCCGTCAAAGGTGAAATCTCTGCTTACACACGAGCACAGGGCACCGTCCTCACGAAGGCGACTGAATATATACACTACCTAGAACGAAGGAACAAGGCCATCATGCGCGAGCATCAGGAACTTGCGAGGCGCCTGCAGGCCTTTGAGCAGCTCTTGAGCGCACAGGCTCGGCAGCCATTCCCCATGCCGAACTACAGCAGGACGCTGTTCGATCCAAGAGGTTTCTGTTAAGAATCTCCCTCCTCTCATCATATGACGCATTACGATTGCGAATTGTACATATTACGTTTTCATGGGCTGCGATTTGCCCCAAAATATACGATTGTGGTCAATCTACGAGGAATGAACAGGCATGTTAAGAATAACCATAGGTTGCCAGACCTTCAATGAAGTATTGTACTGCGTTCGGAATTATCTGGAGCCATTTGGGGAATGAGATAAAAGGAGTCGTCGACAACCAAAGTGATTCATATGGCGTCGTTCCTGGTGATGTGTCGGATAAGAAAGCTTTTCAAGGCTAGTTGAAATTCAACCTGCATGAGAATAAGGTAGGCTTGAAGGTAATAGTAGTCTGTTTGAAAAAAGACGCATCGATTCAAGAACAACCACTGTTACCCAAGGCGACCCCACGGCTATGGTTTTTGGCACGTTGCTGCTGCGATGTTGAGAATGATCATGAGAAAGGTTTAATTATTTCTTCCCATCGCTAGTGACTGGCCGCGCTTGAACCGGGCTGCGTGAAGTTTCAGAAAACGGAATTCCCATCAGTGACTTCTGTTAGACCGGGTAATTAAAGAACACCTCAATAGTCACCCTCGTCTCGGTGAATTAGTTCTAACGATCCGGGCGTGTTGTCGATATTCAACCGCCACTGGATGAGTCGGCAACCACACCTGTGGCGCTAGCCATTTGCACCACAATTGCGGTGATCTCATATTCTTCTGTATCAGCTGACCAACAAGGCATTTGGCCAAATGCTACCTGAAGACTCAGTCCCGAGGAAGCAAACAAGGCCAGTGCTGTGACACGCAGCAGGCCCCGCCAGTTCTATGCCGGCAACGTGCTTGAGGAACCCCCTCCTTTGGCCTTCAAAGCTCCGAGAGAAACAAGGGTCCTGATCCCACCTAGTCGAAAGAATGCTGGCACAAGATATCGGCCCAGTAAAGAACACGCCGCGAAATCACACACGTCTCATCTTTTGCGGCTTTTCAGGTGGAGGAAGTGGTGCGTTGCGCAGATGGTAAAAGCGGGATGGCTTCTCTTGTGTAACGACATCTGCTATCGTGCCACTTTGTTATCGTACTTTGTTATTACATACAGCGATGGATACATGGGTTTACAAGTTTCACATGTTGGTACACCGCCCACGCCCCTGCTACAGTCTCTCCTAGTCTCTCAGAGCCTCAATATCAGCAACTTCCTTGACGGCTTCCGTCGTGAGAATGTAGGGCGACTCTTCGTCAACGCAGATGCTGTCCTCGATCCGCACGCCCATACCCCGGAAATGGTCCGGCCACCGGTCTGTGTCCGGAACGTAGATGCCCGGCTCGATGGTCACGCAGTGGCCCTTCTTCAGTGGCGTCCTCCTACCATAGCCCGGCACGTCGTGCACATCCAGTCCTACGTAGTGGCCGACGTGATGGGGGAAGAGCACGTCGACGTCGCGGGATGTGATATCGAAGCCGAGGCTCTTCAGCTGCTCGAGCAGGCCCGCCGAGGTGTGTTCATGGATCTCGTCCAAAGAGAGGTAAGCGTTTTCGCGGCAGAGCGCGACGCTGGACCGCTGAACCGTCAGAACGGCCTCGTAGAGGTCTTTCTGCGCCGGTGTGAATTTGCCGTTGACAGGCCAGGTGCGGGAGATGTCGGTGATGTAGGTGCCATACTCCCCGCCGGCGTCGACGAGGACCATCTCGCCCTCGTGCATGACGTTGTTGTTGACGACGTAGTGAATACAGAGGCCGTTTTGCCCACCCGCGACGACGGGGACGTAAGCCGGGCCGTCGCAGCCGTCTGCGGTGAAGCGGTAGTCTAGGAAGGCGTGGAGGTCTTTTTCCTTGGTCCACGACCGCCGCATGGCGTCGGTGATGACGCGCCCGGAAATCTTGCCCGCGAGGCGCATGTTGGCGATCTCGGCGGGGGACTTTATGGCGCGGAGCTGGTTGATGACGGGGGACAGCGGGATCCTGACGGAGGGCAACCACGACTTGTCCGAGTTCATCAGGTTCGCCAGCTTTCCCTGGTTCTCACCACCCTGGCGCGTCGGCAGTTGGATGTCGGTATAGACCCTGCTGGCGCCCTTGAGGATCTCCGGGAGGCAGCGGTCAATCTTTGCAATGTCCTCGGCCTTGTCGGCGTTGAAGATGTCGAGTGCGGCCTGTACGCCGTTGCGCGGGCCCATCCATTGCTCAGCGACAGGCTCCTTAGGCTTCGCGAAGAGGTGAAACTCAAAGTTGCCGTATTCCTTGCCCGTCTTCCGGATCACGGCGACCGAGTCGCCCTCGTTCCAGCCGGTGAGGTAGAGAAAGTTAGAGTCCTGTCGGTAGGGGAAGAAGACGGCTCCTGAGCGGTACTTAAGGTCTGCGGCGGCGAGGACCGCGACGGCGTTGTCCGGTAGCTTCTCGGCGAGTCGGGCACGGCGGTCATAGTATTCTTGGGCTGTGATGCCGGGCGTGACTGAAAAGGGGCGTTAGGTTAGGGTTTTTTTTTTTTCAGACGTCTTTGTTCTCATAAACCAAACATGAGGAATAGGTAGCCAGTCATGAGACAAAGGTGTGTCTATATGAGGATGGTGAGTGTTTACTTACTCTCCCCGGCCTTAAGAATATGAGGGTGAGTCTCATGCACCGGCTGGCCGAATTGTAAGTCGGCGGCAGAGACGTCGGAGTAAGGCCGGAGCTGACGGCCGGCGGCGGAGAGCAGAGGCCGCCGCCATGGCGATGCCGGGCGTAAACTCAGGGCGGTACGTAGGGCGCGACTCACCGGCCGTGAGACGTTCATGACCGGGTCTGGTCACTTGTGATGTGGGTGTGTGTGTGAGGTCAGAGACAAGGGAGGTAGGTGGACGGGAAGGATGGACAGGACGGCCTCTACAAGTCGGATGAGGTCATCCCGGAGGTGCTAGCTGTATCTGTCCTGTGTAGGAGAATTTCAAGCTGCTGACTCGTCAATGGCGAGCGCATGCGGACTTTGCCTAAGACTGAGACGGGGTAGACCTAGATGCTCCCCCTTTTGGGTATTGTGCCACAGTGACGAGTGGATGAGAATTTGTGAATGAAGGGTGAGAGTGAATGTATACGTTGTCTTAATGTACTTAATGAAGGCATGCAGCTCTTGTACTGCACCTGCATGCGTATTATTAAACATCCCATACCCTATTCCGTCCAAACTTCCTGCAACTCGGTAAATATACGGTACGAATACAACATCGGTAGGCATCCAATCCGTTTGTCTTCCCAATTCTCTGAAGCGTGACAGAATACCTGACAGAATCTGAAAGCCCGCCATTCACACATGGTCCTCACGGTCATCAGCGAACATGGGCAACTTGCAAGCCATTGCGCACCTAGGCAGATGCAGATGCACCAGGGAATGGACCCAACGGGGCCCCAGAAGCTGCAAGATTTTCTTTTTGTTTTTCCACACTGGCAGCTCCATCCAATTTCCAGCATCTGCACGCCTGTCACCTCATCCACCCTGGGCAGCCTGTCGCCCAGCACCCGGGTGCCTTGCCCGAGGGGTTGTTATTGTTGACGGGAGGTGGGTTCATTACCCAACCTAAGGTGAGGTAAGGTAAGGTACCATGGGCGGGTCCAGTGAGGTTGGGTACTTAACCTACTTACCTTAGGTTACCTACCATCCTACCTCCGGCCTAGGTACCTTAGGGGTCATGCCCGGAATTACAGTGATCCATAGCTTTACCACAGCGGCAACACCCACTGTGACCGCCCACTGTGAAGACGCGCTGGGCCAAGTAAGTTTGGCCGGTTGCTGGAGAGAGGCCTGGCCCGTGCGTGTTTTCGGCCGTGTCCAACTGGGATTAGCGCTGTTGTTCCCCTCCCAAACTCGTCAAGCGCGACTTGGGTCCTGCCATGGGTCCTTGGGTAAGCCCGGGGGGCCACAGTCTGGTAAGAGTGGACGACGGGGGGACATCCTCCCACACACACAACACCAACCACGCTCTTGATTAAGAAACCTCTTTCCTCTGCACATTCACCACACACCTCGCAGGTGCTGCCTCTACGACGACCCCAACGACGATACCCTCCCCCTCCTCGTCTCTCTCCCGTTCGTGTGGTTTTGCAATTTCTTCAGGCTTCAACGTCGTCCTCAATGTCTTGGTGAACCTGTCGACACGGTCTCTGTTGGTACGCGTGAGCGACGTGTAGTAGCCTCCCACGTCGCGTGCTCGTCCACAGAGCAGAAACCCCCCGCCTCTCGCAACCACCACCAACACCATCACCACCACCACTCATACTCACGCTCTCTTTCCTCTCTCTTGGTTGCAGCGCCCCCGAACGGCTCAGACCCTACCGATATTCCCAACAGACACCCGCTCCTTTTTCCACGTCGAGCATATTGATTGGGCATTTTTTATGGCAGCCATATCCCTATCACCGAATCCTATTCCTCCTCCGGCCATGTCTGCCAGACGAACGCCTTTGTCTAGCAACCCCAATGTGGCCAATTCACCCTTGAGAGCTGCCTCTGCTCTAGCCCACGCTAAGCAGAAGCGCTCTCATGCAAACATCCAACGGGAAGAGCTCTACGCCCAGCCACCGCCGTTCAAGAAGCAGGTTATCGAGAATGTCGGCTCGCGCCAGCTTCGATCGCCCTCAAAGGTCACAAAGGCCTCCCAGCTCCCCCAGCGAGTCGGCCGCCCCATCGCAAAGGAACGATCAACACATCACGATGACTCTAGTAATGTCGAGAGGATCCGGCAATGGCAAGCCGAGTACCGGGGGAGGTTTCCCAAAATGCTCTTCTACTATGACAGTGTCCCAGAAGACCAGAGGGCCAAGCTTGCCCGGCAAGCACAGTCTCTTGGAGCCGTATGTTCAAAGCTAACCGGTTTTGATTTTGTTGGCCCTTGTCCACTGACGAACGATCTTCCAGAGAGACGAACGATTCTTCTCGAGCAGTATCACCCACATTGTGACCGCCCGACCGATACCTGCGCAGGAGGACGTCCAAGCCTCTGCACACGATGCCGAACTCGAGGAGCAGCCTCAGACTATCAATCCCTCCCTTCTCGACCGGTCTACCGACGCACGAAGACGTCTTCTGCTAGAGACTACATCGAGGCGAGCTCAAACCCAAGCTCATGACGACAGAACCAGACGGACAAGATCAACCCAGAGCAACGATGTTCTTCACAAGGCTCGCGACATGGGAAAGAAGATTTGGTCTGTGGAAAAGTTTCAAAGGATACTGCAGTTTCTGTTGGAGCCTGACCCGCACGTCGTCGCGGCATATGGCGCCAATCGTGATTCAGCGAGGAACGTCGGACCGAAGAAGGGTATAGAGGAGCCTGGTCTACTGCAGTTGTTGCAGCATGAGAGGCTGAACGGCCCCTCCGATGCTGTGACCAGCCGGGAAATGATCAACTTCAAAGGGCCGTACGTTTACGTCTACGACATCGACGAGAAGCAGAAGCCCATCATGGTGCGGGAGTATCCCAAGGTCAATAACAAGTATCATGGCGAGTGGCCGCAGTTCAGGACTGTAACCGACGGCCGATGTCCATTTGTCGAAGAGCCAGAACCGGTTGAACGGCCCAGCCGGAAGCCATCAACGCAGCAGAAGGATTCAAAGGAACACAAGGAGCGTGCCGCCAAGCCTGCAGTGAAGGAGCGTCCATCTCTCCAGCCTCCTGAAGTCCCTGCGCCCAAGGCAGCCGCTGGCAAGCGCTCGCTTTCAGAGATGCAAGACGGACAGAACAAGCTACGGGCTGCCATGAAACCAATGGACGTGTTCAACCCTCCCAAGGCCGTGGTATCGAACCCTATAGATTTCGGACGGACCCAGCATGCTTTCACAGGACGGACCGGCAATGGGCGTTTTCTTGCTGGCGAGCCCGTGGCCTCTGGACTGCAACCATCCAACGTGACTTCGGCTATCCGCTCGAACATGATCTCGTCTACCTCTGGCATCAACGGGGCCAAGGCTGGTACGAGCAAAGAGGTACATGGTTTGCAACGCAAAGTGTTGCAACGAGGTGCTCCCACTCCGCAAGACGCCAGCTCGCGACGGCTCACTGAGATGTCTCTGGAGGCAACCTCTACCAGATCTACTAGTGTCTCTCGAACGACTAGTAGGCGTATGGAGCTCATTGAAGAGGACGTCGAGAAGCATGGCTCCAAGCTCTCCAGAACCAGCTCCAAGACACAGGCCATGCCCGCTAAGAGCAAGCGCGACCTTAAGCCGGGCTACTGTGAGAACTGCCAGGACAAGTTTAAAGACTTTGACGAGGTATGTGGAGAATGGAACGCGAATAATGCTGTGCCACACTGACAACCCGAAGCACATTCTCACACGCAAGCATCGCAAATTTGCTGAAAACACTGATAACTGGGCTGAGCTGGACGACCTCCTCAGTCAACTGGACCGAGTTCCCAGATACCGATCTAAACACCTACGTGACGACGAATACACGGATGACTCCTTGTAGACCAGGCCAGCCCAAGGACTCCTCGCCATGTCGCTCAACACTTTGATACCGCCTCTGCCCTGCTTTCAAATGCTCTTCTCGATCCCCACTTGCTGGTGCCACCATCTTCAGAGCACGGCGCATTATCACAAAAAGCTGCACATGTTCCACGGTCGTGGAACCAATGATACCAGTAGACTGTCCAACATGACACCATGTTTGGTTTCCGGTCATGTTTGTTTTCTCTTCACTTCGTCTTTCATTAATAGGTCGGCTCGCATTGATAACATTGCATGCACAGTGGCGTTCGGCATGGATTATCTTATACCACGACGGCTCATTTTTTCCCCCATGCTTTTGGAGGGGCTCGGGCACGGCGGCGGCACTTCGTCGGCCATCGTCATCATCATCAGGGGCCGGGGATTTGATAGGAAGAGAGACTAGGACGGCGCGTCTTAATGAACCACGGTGTAGATATCATATTGAACAGTCTATGCTTGTGTATAATGTACGTTGAACACGAACAAACCTGCATGGTTTGGGAAAGCACGATGCTCCAGTGTCGTAAAGCAGCCCGAGGCGTCGTGTCATTCAGAAAAAGGCGTTAAGGAGAATTCAAGCAATATATATCCTCCCAGATCCTTCATCTAAAAGAACACATTCGCTCACAACATGCCTCGGTTATGTCATCAGGCCTTCTTGGGCAACAGATCAACATGAGTAATTATTCCTTCGAGCACGCAACTAACTAAGCGAATGGAATCTCCGGAGTCCGGAGGTGTATTGACACCCACCATCTTGACCATAAGAGCTATTATGCTTTGATTCCAGTCCCGTCACGAGAAGACACCGTCTGCAGACCAGTCTCTCGCGAGCGGCCTTGAGCTAGCTACGATGAATTGCCTCGACCATGACATATGTCCTGAACAATCGTATTCTAAATGAGTTAGGAACAATAAAAAATTCCACAGGAAGGGACGAATCGAATTAGGTTTCGACGATGCGGAACTGACAAAGCTTGGAAGGGGAAAAGTATAGTTTCCCACGCGTTCGTTCGGTTTTTACACGTCAGGCTTGCATCTGCGCCACCGTCCCATCCCCTTACTTGACGCAGCGCGGGCCTACTGCAATGGAGTTGGGCTTGAGCCTCCTGAGCTTACTTATCCACTTTACTGGCAACTATTTTCCACGCCTCGTCTCTATGGCTCAGTCGGTAGAGCGTTGGTCTCATATTCATACATATGACTCTAGATCATCTAGGGACATCCAAAGGTCGCAAGTTCGAGCCTTGCTAGGGACAGTTTCTTTTGCCTTTTTGGCATTTTACCTGCACGGCTTTTCCGACTGACATATTACTTATTATTTATTCATTTATCCTTCGATGTAATCTAATCGGCAGTTGATTTTCTCATCACATGCAAAGCAGCCCGCCTTTGTCTTCCTGTCAACACACTGATATCAAAGTCCTAGAATTGTGTCGCAAAGTGTTCCGCTACCTTACCACTTCACTCATTTATTCACAAGCGGTCTACAACAGTTCTTGTATTCTACAAGTCCATCAGAAGCATATTCTTCTTATAATTGAGTGGGTAATGAAGAAGCTGTGAGGACTGTGATAGTTTTACACATGTTAGTTAATTCAACTACGCCAAGCAACGCTTAGTTGGCCCTCGTTTACTGCACGCAGACTAAGAGAGCATTCAGCATTCCCCTTACATGATCAGTTATTTTTTAACTACTTTATTATTTTCGTGGAGCTGAGTCTATCTGTGTTTGGCTTATTTACAAGCGATCCCAGCCACTGTCTCCATGAAACTTAATACTCCACCCGCTTCCTATTCTTCAGTTGTTCTTCTTCTCATTCCCGTGATGCCATCATCATCACGGACCGCGCATCCGGCGAGGGCGTGCCCAGATCATCGGGAACAGCCCACGACTTGTCCTCACTCGGTTTTCTGAAAATCTATGCATTTATACCCTCGACATCGTGAAGAAGGCAGGGTAACAGTGCCGGGACGACGGTGCCATGGCGGATTGCCTCGTAGATTCTCGAAACGCTGTTACCGATCGTGCTGGGCTGCTCTTCCCTGAGGCCTTGGTGGAATTGAATCTCCAACTTGCCGCGCACAAGGTTGAATAGTGCCGCAGAGCCCCGACCTAGCCCTTCAAGGCCTGTGACGTGTGCGCCCGTCGAGGTGGGGGTGTTCGATGGCTCGGCGAACCACGCTTCCATGCTTTGTCGGAGCTCGTCTCGGACGCCCAGGATGTCTTTCAGCGATACGGAGCCAGGCTCTTCCTGGGCTATCAGATCCGTGATGTGAGCGGCAGCTTTCGAGGCCACGATCGAACAGCGCTGCATGTGGCTGAGCTTGTTTGCGTCGTACCACCACACCCTGACCAACTCGTCCAAATCGTTCGTTGTCATCTCCATTGTCTGGCCATCGCTCGAGGCGCATTTCTCTGCTAACAGGGGAATTATGGCTGACATGGAAGATAGGGACGACAAGGATACGGAGGAGAGGAATTTCTCGTGGTAGGCTCTCAAGTCAGCCGCCTGACAACACACAAGGATGTGGGCAGCACACATGTGCGACAGGATATCTACTGCTTCCATGGTGCGACGGCCCGAGAGGAACGCGAGAGAGTTGATGCCCTGGTTGTGCATCTCGGCCGACTGGACGTGAGAGGAGACGGGATGCGCGAGAGCAGCCAGCTCCGACATGTAAGCGCTCATATTTACGTCGATGCCCTTCATGGTGTAGGACTGGCTAGGGTCTCCAAAGACCAGGTTTGGATCGAGACCGTTGTTCGTGGCCGGGTTGATCAGCTCGGAGCACTGCGAAAAGAGCATGCGCCCGATCATCTGCAGCGCCGTTCTGGTCTTGTCCATGGCGGAGGTTATAGCCGTCGCTTGGAAATTGCCTCCTGAATACACGTCCCCTGCGAGCACGTCACCGCCGGCGCCTATGTCGATGACTGGGTTGTCGGACGTTGAGTTGAGCTCGGTCTGGATTTGCCTCTGGGCCAGAAGGAGGTCTTCGAGATACGGGCCCATCCACTGGGGCGCGGTCCTTGTCGAGTATCTGTCCTGCCATAAGCCCTGACCCGTTCGTTTCTTGCTCTCCAGACCAGCCACAAGCTTGGAGGACCTGAGAAAGTTTCGAATGTTGTTGGCCACCTCGACCTGTCCGTTGTGAGGTCGGATTCTGTGGATGAACTCGTTGGCCCACTCGACGTTTCCGAGCAAGCACTCGGAAGTGAAAGCAGTCAGGGCTTGGGCGAGAACTGCGAGCTGGTTCGCTTCGTGTATGACCAAACTAGCCAGGGCGGCAGAGGGTGCAGTCCCATTGATGAGGCCTAGGCCCTCTTTTGGTTGCAGCTCAACAGGCTGGATGTCGTATTGTTTCAGTGCATCGCGGGCAGACATGACCTTTCTGCCGGTGCCTGATCCGACGGTGACGAACATATTGGGGTCCCCGATCAGAGTCCCCGCGATGTAAGATAGAGGCATCAAGTCCCCAGATGCCGAGATGGTTCCTCGCAAAGGAATCAACGGCGTGATGTCATCACGGAGGAGGCTGAGGAGGGTCTCGATGACCTCGATCCTGACGGCACTGTGACCGCGGAGGTTTTGGTTCGCTCTGATGACCATGGCGGCTTTCACCCAAGCCGAGGGAATGACGTGCGACTGTCCATCCTGATCAACCTGGCCTTGGGTCAGGTCTGAGGATGCGATGATAGCGCTTTGGGTATGTTGGAGCAGGGAAATTTGTAGTTTCTTGAGCTGCTCTGTCCGTGAGTCGGCGCTGCCGCCGAATCCCGTGTTGACGCCGTACACGACCCAGCCGTTCTCGATATGGTGGTCAAGGACGTTGATGCTCTGGCTTACTCGCTCTCGAATCACCGGGCTATCCTTGACGCGAGGAACGAGTTCATGACGTGCTACGGCAACGACGATGGACACATCGAGGCTGTCACCGTCTAAATTGACGACCCAAGGGAAGCCCTGCAAGTTTTGAACATGGCTCGCCTCTTTATGTACAAGCATAGCATGCGTTCCTGGCGATGGTGATGTCATTTTATTGAATCTGCGAGGGACCAGGGTAGGATGCGTTCAGCGGTCCAAATCAACACAAAAAAGTCGAGGGCTTGGATATTCTGCAGATAAGGTTAGAAATTGAGCTTTGCTTGATTTGAAAATATGTCAGGAAAAGAAACAATCCAAAAAGCACAAAATGTGCCTTATAAATAGCCTCATGAACATAGTGGTGACCAACAACTCGTTTGTGATTGTGTGGCGCAGGAATAAGACAGTTGGATTGAATCGGATCCTGTTACTTGCGTTTTTGTCACATCTGCATGTCTCCTTTACAGTACCAGCCAGGTAGGCCTACAGAAGAAGTGAATAACCTCGAGTATCCCGCCTGCGTATTGGCTCACCGAGGCAGAAAGCGTGGTCGTGAATCATTCACTGGCTTGAGTGTTGCCCACGGCGAAAAGTGCTGTCTGTACTTAGTGAGCGCGGAACATGTGGTGAGAGTACCAGACGCCGATTCAGTGCTACGCGCCTGAGGCCGAGGGTGGTCGCATTGATTCCATGCATCCTTCTCTCCTTCTAACCTTGCGACCATCGTGCAGGTTGGCATCCAGATAGCCTACCGCCCGACTTTTTCCGGTCTTCGGACCTGTAGGTCTCCTATTTCTCAACTGCACTTGCCTATAGTGTCACGAGTTTATGATGAAATATTGGCGTGAGACGCGGGACGGTTGATGTCGGATCTGTGAATGATGCTGGGTGTTTTGGATACTGTCAGCCAAGAAATTAGCTGCTCAGCGGCGGAGCAAACTGGTGGTGGTTTCCATTAGGTATGGATACTTGGGGAGCCTACCCAAGGCGCACTGAGGCAGCGACCCTGCACCACTCACGGGGCTCCGGTCAACCACCTCCACTGCCGAAGCAGACAATGACCCGCCTCACTCTTTCTTCTCCAACCTCACTTCTTTTGCTCTGCCAGTACTTTGAACAACCTATGAATATCCCATGAGTCGGCCAGCTGGACGATGCTCCTCACGAATGTTAGCCTATTAATTCAAACAATAATCCGATTACGCATAAACTACAGACATTCACACAGCATCTGAAAATGGCAACTCCCTCATCGCCTGGCATCCCGAGGTCCGACTCGGCGTCACCTCCTCCCGCAACCATCCCGGATCGTCCTGCCTCACCGGAGGTGCCACTCACCATGTCCGCCTCAGCCATCCTAATAGCTCAACCTCGCGATGTGGCTTCTGCCCTGGCCAGCGCTGGCGAATATCCTTCGGAAAAGGTTGTGGTCAAGTTCAAGGCCGTCGGAAGTGCGCCCTCGCTCGCTCGAGGGGTAGCCAAGATCTCCTCCACCCAAACTTTCCACACCGTTATCTGGTATCTCCGAAAAAGGCTCAAGCTTCAAGAAACAGACAGTGTCTTTTGTTACGTCAATGACTCTTTTGCCCCATCTCTCGATGAGATCGTCGGTAACTTGCACAGTGTACGTCGCAGGAGCAGACACAACCCACGGCAAATTCAACAGCTAATATGCTCGCAACAGTGTTTCAAAGATTCAAGCGGCCAGCTTGTGATTTCTTATGCTATGAATCCAGCATTTGGCTGAGATCAAGTACGCTATTGCATGATATCCTGCGGCTTAAAAACGATGAGAATGCTTCCGGCCTCTAGACTCCCAAACACCGGTGATGCAGCACGAAAGTGACGCAAAGCAATGATCTAACAATCGCTGAACGCGAACGACACCTCACAACTTTTCCAAAGCAATGGTAAACTCGTCAAGCGCCTCCTTGGAAATGGGGTATGTGTGCTCTGGTGCAGGATACTGTCGGCTTTTCACCTCGTCCCGATAGGTCTCGATGGCCCGAAGACTCTCGCTCCAGACGTCGCCGTACTTCTTGACGAACTTTGGCAAGAATCGGCCGGGAGGGAAGTTTCCGGTCATATCAACCTGCACCAGAACCTGGCCGGAGCAGCCATTACCGGCGCCGATGCCAATGGTTGGGACCGCCAGCTTTTCTGTAACAAGTGCTGCGACTTCAGCGGGAACAGCCTCGATCACCATGGCGAAAGCGCCGGCCTCTTGCACGGCTAGTGCATCCTCGAGTAGCCTGAGTGCCCCGTCTGAAGTTTTCCCCTGGACTCTGAAGCCGCCAAGGGCGTTCTGTCGTTGCGGTGTCAGTCCCACGTGAGCCAGAACGGGGATACCTGCAGACGTGATCTTCTGGATTGTGGGCGCCATCTCTTTGCCGCCCTCGAGCTTGACACCTTGCACCCGGCCCTCTTTGACGAAGCGGATGGCGGTTTCCAGAGCCTGTTCCGGGCCTATTTCATAGCTACCCATAGGCAAATCGCCAACCTGAATTTGGTTCAGTAGGACGTTTACGAGTTGGATCCGGAGTACACTTACTGTAAATGCGGACTTGGTGGCTCTTGCGACAGAACGGCAATGAAGCAGCATTTCGTCTACCACAACCTCACTCGTATCTTCCATGCCAAGCGCAACCATGGCCAAGCTGTCGCCTACAAGGATGATGTCCATACCAGCATGGTCGGCAACGTGGGCACTCGGGAAGTCATGCGCTGTCATGACTGTGATTGGCTCGCGCTTCTTGTACAGACTGCGCAAAGAACCAATTGTGATTTTCTTTCTTTGGTTCGCAGAAGTTGTACCCATAGGAGAATGTGAGCTGTGACGCATTTGCGCTGGTCGCATTACAGCGGGACACATGGGTCGCATCAGAGATGCTGCTGTCGAGGGTCGCGTGCTTCTCAGTACGGAGGCACACGACCTTAGACAGGTACTTCGGATTGCAGGGAGAGACATATGGGCAAACAAGTACCTTTTGTCTATAATACCAAGTAAACGTCTGGATGGGATATGTGAAAGCAGGAAAAGGGAGAATGCAAAGATGAAAATTTGGTCGTGTTGACGGTGAGGTTGTTAGTGTGGAGAGAAGAGTTTGAAAGACTTTGTATTGAGGGCGAAGCGCAATCTTTTATTATCCAAGTCATGATGGTTTTTGCTGCGTAGAATTGAGTATCTCCAAAAATTACCGGTGGTGTTTCGTTCCCGCCGCTTCGCTGAGAGAGATGAAAAAGCGGGTCTATCTCACAAGCTGACCACACAGGTGCCGTGCTGGGCGCTTCGCAGGGAAAGTCTCCCAAGTAACGGGGTCCGGTCCACCGTGAAAAACCTCCGTGATTGGACGAAGCGCCGAGGCACGTTCGCTGCCCCTCCACCGCCGCCGCTCAACGCTACGTTCTTTTTTTTGGGAAGGGATTAGTGAGCCGTGCTAGGCTCTGCCTTTCCGTCAGTGCTAAGGTGAGCTAAGACCGAGGCAGAGTTGCCTCGGGCCCGGCGGTTTCTGATTTCGGCCCTCCACAAGGTCGAGCATTGGGAAGTCCTAGGTTTCCGTTGGCCTAGATCGGCTTGCAAGCTGATTAGCGAACTTGGGGCCTGGTATGATCGCGCTCGCGTGACTTGATTTTTGGAGTCTATCGTTGTTGGTTTAGCCTCTAATCTGGCCAACCGGCACAGCTTGTAATTACTACGTGTAAGATAGATCCTCAAGTTGAGTGAAGTTGACGGACGGCCGGCACTACGGATAATTCCCCCCCATGCGAAGACGGCGTCTCCTTCCTGGCTCGTGACAGCACAACCTTGCCCACCCCGACAGTCTATCCGGTTCGTGCTTGCGTGGGACGATAGGTTGTTCCTTGTAGAAATGTATCAAGTGCTCTCGGATGCAGGCGGCGTCGTTGTACGGAACGGCCCTTTTGCTACTGCCTTTGTGTACTGCCCCAAGAATTTACATCATTCTTGCGACCTCTGTGTGTCGGAACTGTCGGTTTCTGTTGGCTGAACTGGCTCTAAATGTGAGTTGAGTTCAGTCAGAACTACATGCACATAGCCCTAAATGCCTTTGCACAACCTGGGACCACCAAGGTATAAGTACGTTGTGTACTGAAGGTAGCTGCGGTAATTCCAGGTAGTCAGTCCATCGACAGCTGTGGAACATGCAGCTTCTCCAACGTCGGCCTGCAATTTGGACATTGTCCTGCGATGAATCAGGCTCGCATGGTTTCGCATTGTCTTAATCAGGCAAGGTACAAGGCAGGTAGGAACGGATTAGGTACTTACCTAAGGCACCCTAGCAAGCAATGAGGGAACCTGGCTGGCTGGCAACATCCGCGCCTAGGTAAGGTGGTAAGGTAGCCCGCCTAATCCTCGGGCCCACTCTCCCCTTATCGTTGCACTTATCCCTCATGGTCCGGGATCGCCCACATCATCATTGCGCGTGACTTGGCGTCAGGAACCCAACCCGACCTTCTCCTCCTCTCTGTAACCACCTGCAACTCTCCTCCGGATTCCAAGACCAACACCGAGTTACATCACGAATAGGAACCGAAGAGTTTGTACTCGGCGGTGACATCTCTCGTATACGGGGACTTTCACTGGAACAGCCAACCAGCTTTCTCCGCAAAACATCTACAGCCCATCTATAGCCATCGTCCGAACGCCCCGCGCACAACCGAGAAGATGAGCAGCCCGCGTAGAAGAATCGAGACAGATGTAAGTCTACAACACTATCAGAACCTGAGTATGGGAATGGTGCAGCAGACTTACGCCCCTCTCTTTTGTCTAGGTCATGAAGTAACAGCGCTCCAAGTCACGCCATACCTCTGACAGCCAGCTAACCTGACCCAGGATGTGCGATTCGCCGACTGACCACCTTTCGCTTGACATACTGACCTGTGTAGGTTGATGAGTGACTACGAAGTAACTCTGGTGAACGATAATAGTATGCTACCTTCACGACCCTATCCTCAGAGCCATTGCGACTAACACCACATTAAGTGTAAGACTTAGACATGTTCGCCGACATCCTCGGGTCCTAACCGCACAACACAGGCAAGAGTTCTACGTTCGATTTAAAGGCCCTACCGAGAGTCAGTACAACATAAATTTGAGCATTGGTTTACCATATTGACCTCGTGCAGCTCCATTTGAAGGCGGTGTCTGGAAGGTCCACGTGGAGCTTCCTGACCAGTACCCCTATAAGTCACCGAGTATCGGATTTGTGAACCGCATTTTCCACCCCAACATCGACGAGCTGTAAGTAGAGAAAATTCGAACAAGATACTTGTGGACGAGCGAGCGGGCTGGCAGGGAACAAACCAGAGCAAGGAGCTGATTGGGGAAAACTGCGTAGATCGGGCTCCGTCTGCCTGGATGTCATCAACCAGACCTGGTCGCCCATGTTCGACATGATCAACATCTTCGAGGTCTTCTTGCCCCAGCTTCTTCGATACCCGAACCCGACGGACCCCCTGAACGGCGAAGCGGCTGCCTTGATGATAAGAGAGCCTAAGAGCTACGACGTTAAAGTCAAGGGTGCGCAGACGCAATCGTAGACGGGAGGGAGTGGATAGATGTCACTGACAACGAGCCTCAGAGTACGTGCAAAAATATGCAAGCAAAGACGCTGCCGACGAAGCCGGTGCCGAGAGCGAAGACGATGACGACATGTCGTCTGTTGGCAGTTTCGGTGACGATGACGAGGAACCCGCCGGCCGACTTGATGATGTATGAAGTGCACTCAGGAACTTGAAGGGAAACACGGCTAGAGAGAGCATTCATGGAAATGGCGTCGAAGGAAACTTATATTCCCCAGGTTATGATTGGACTTGGCAATCCGAAACCCTACTCAACGCGATCCTGGCGAGGACATCCATCCTCAACAGCGGTTAAAAGTCAGGTCGGGATTCTGCTATCTTATGTTTAAGGGACTAAGCAAGGGCATTATACGGGAATTAGCTTTGGAGTTTTCACATGAGACAATCGCGGGTGGAATGGGGATTTGATTATAATGATGACCATTGCTGAGGAGGGACGTTAATGGCCGATGGAAACGACGTGGGCATGCGAAGCATACATACCACCCCAGATTGGATTCCAATTTGTTCGATCAATTCGGACCAGTGGCTTAAGGAGCCATCAGACAGTTGATAACAGTCACGCATACAGTACCAACTGCTCTCTGGTGACAGATGAGGCGTGTTTTGGATTTGTCCTGACTACCATGCTGTAGCACAGCATAACGAGGCGATGCCAAACTGTGGGGATACGACGATTGATGGCGGTGAAGGGCGTTTTGAGTCCTCACATTCTGACACTCACCAGTCGAGAGCGCACCATTAGACTGAGCTTTGTGAACCGAGAAAAGCTTCCCTCAAGTATATTAACGCCAATAGGATTTCTGGGTATCTTTGATCTAATCCGTGTCCCCCCAAAACGCCAAGAAGTAAAAGGTAGAGCTCCTCGAGAAGGGGTTCGAGCCCTTAATCCGAGTCAGAATCATAGGTCACGAGAGATTTCGAGGGAGGCAAAGTCTGCCTGTGCTCAACGGTCTTCATCGCCTCCTGTTCCTGCGCACTTTCCTCGTCGCGCTTCCTTTTCAACCCAGGAATCCTCGGCGCTATCCTATCTGCCTTTGTCTCGACCAGAAACGGATCTCTCGCCATGCGCGTGTTTCCAACAATCTCGGAGACGATATTGTCCCTCTTCTTAGAAGCGAGCACCTCAGCCTTGGGCGTCCCCCTGGACGCCGCCTTCACAGTCGATTTTTTGGACTTGCCATCCTTGGCTGAAGAAGTAGATAAAGACGAGAAAAGGGGCTTTGCCAAAGCTTTCTGTCCCGCCTCATCGACCCCCTCGTCGGGACCAAAGTCCACCAACTTTGCCCTGCGCGCATCCTCCTCCGTCGCGGGCACCAACTCGATGCCCAAGCTCATCTTGTCCTTGAGCGCCTCACCGACTGCAGCGTCCTTTTCTCGCTGGTGCCGTCCCAAGCGGAACGTCTTCCGGAGGGCCTTGTTGCGCGAGTACGGGTCGTCCCACTGCCGCTTCGCCACGTCCTCCAGCTCGTCGATGCGCTCCGTCGCCTCCGCCAGCTGCTGCCGGTCCTCAATCGTCTTCTCGAGCGACGCAAAGGCGCTGCTGCGGAGCTGAGCGCGCTCCTCCTTCGTCATGATGACCATCTCACCCTCCCTCGGCTGGCGGCCGTCCCCCTCGCCCGTGTCGCGCTTCGTGGCGCCCGAGACGACGACGTAGGCCGTATTCTTGGGGTCCGTGTGGATCTCGATCCAGCCGCCGCAGTCGGCGTGCTTCATGCGGAACTGCCATATGGGCGTCGAAAAGTACGACCCCACGCGCTTCTTCTCGGCGTTGAAGCGTACGCCCTGGCCGATAATCGTGGGTTTCGGGCAGGTGGCGCACCAGATGGCGAATGGCATCTCGAAGCGGACGGTGAGGATCCCGGCGGAGGCGAGCTTGGAGGCGCGGGCGCCGAGGGGGTGTTTCTTGTTGAGCTTGTTGCCTGACGTGGTGCCTTCGAGGTCTGGCGGGACGTAGCGTCCCATGTTGAAGCCCTGCATCTTGGGCAAAATGTTTTGGAGGGGCCGGTTGGGGTACACTTGCTCAGATTGGGACGGCGAGGGAGGGAGAGTAGGTCGTGCTCTTGGACAGCCCCGCGACGGCGGTAGCTTTTGGCGGTTTGGTCGCGGCGGAGATGGGTTTCGGCAGGACGGGATTGTTGCAGGAGGTGGGATTTCCGGGGGTAGTGGGGTATTTCGCCGCTATCCTGGACTTTGGGCGCCGGAGGCAGCGGGATTATGTAATGAGGTGAGGACTACCAGAATTTCGATGTAATATTCACAACACCGTCTTCTGCCTCTTCTTTCCTTACATGTTATTCAATTTTTCTGTAATCCGAATTCTTGTCTATGTCTATTCAAATTCGTCAACGATGACTCGATTGTGCCATTTTAGCCATCTGGAGTGGGATCGGCCGCGTCATCACGCGCTGCCATATGCACCACACACTCAAAGTGATCGTTGCAACTGCACCTCAAAGAGGGGATAATGTGCCAGCCGTGATATTGGCCTCTTTTCTACATCTGTGTTTCGAAACTTTGTCCAATGCCGATGCTTTCCGGGTCCTTTTCAAGAATGTTGACGGCGTACTTATTGCCAGTCGTTAAGGCGAGGCTGATGGTCAAATGTCACCATCGATTGCGTGATTCGGTCGAGTGTCTGGATACTTGAGACGCTGGTTTCCGCCATTTGAGCGGCTCAGCACAGCTCATGTGTTTTCTCCCATCGCTTTGACTTACACACGATGAGCACCATCTCGCCGCTACTCAGCATCAGATGCGTTTCCACATGTCACTCGCAAGGCAGTCGATGAAGCAGGACAACCCTGGTTTGCCTGACCAGCTAGGGAAGACATCAAGGTCATCAGGGTACGTAAGCTGAAGTCATCGCAAGACATCAAGGTATAATAAAAATTCATCCAAAAGCTCTGCAATGTATGCTAATATGTAAGGTAAAGCATGGATCGCTCAACTTCCAAAGAGAATGATGCGACGACTTTGCTTCCCGCTCAATGTTGGACGGTATAAAATCCCCGAGAGTTTGCGCCGACACCGAATGAACTGTGTTGGGTTCCCCTTCTCACATCATCGATCCCGGCCAAAAAAAAAAGTCCAAACCTCATCAGCATGAAGTCGTGGGCGGCGGGCATTGCTGTCTCATTCTCTCTGCTCTTCTTTTTCCCGCCAGAATCTTCGCATGGCCCGCCGCCCAGTACCCAGTGGTATCCTGCAGATCATGATGCGCTCCCAAAATTCCTAGTTGGAGAGGGAACTCCATTTCCCCGGGTGGCATCTCCCGCTTAAGCGCCGCTTAAGCGGGTCTTCGTCTCTTCATGTTGTCATTATTACCCTACTCACAACTTCGTCGATCATTCAACCTTCCAGTGCAACGGCTTTCTGCCGTCTTTATTCGGCCAAGCCTGCCATGCCTGACGTCGGGGCGAATGTCTCGTACATCTCGTCATCGCTGCTGTCCACACTTAGTGGGCTCTGAACATTGCTCACATCGGCGCTGGGCAGCCCGCTGAAACCTCCTAGGCTGATAGTGGCCGGCGCGCTTTGCCCAAGCGAAAGCAAGCCATTGTTAGCAAAACTGCTGCTGATGCTGCCCAGCCCAACATCTACCACGCTTCCACTACGGCTCATTGAAGGTTTCTCGGGAAGTTTCTTGAGGAGGCCGGTCGAAATATCGAGCATCGTCATAGCAAACATAGTAAGGCCTTTACCTTCTCCAGGCTTCGAGCTCACCGACAATGTCCAGCGATATTCAGCCAAACGCCTGCGATACCAATCGGCTTCCTCCCTTCCAGGAGATGTCGCCCAGAGAAGGGAACCAAATGTTCCGATCAGGGCAAAGTTTGTCTTCGACGCAAAGTACCAGAACGAGCGAAGGTGGGAAGTGTTTAGGCGGTTGACAAAGTCCATGGCGGAAATGAGGCGGGCTTTTGCCGCGCTTCGGCAAATATGCTGAACGTAGGAATCGACAGCCGACCCGGTGGCTTCGAGCGATCGAATAATACGACGATGAAGTGTTATTTCAGCGGCGAAGTAGGCAAGATGGAGATATCCAATGCTTGACAGACGACTCGATGGGGCAGAGCTCGACGAATATGTGCTGTCCATACGAATAGCCGCTGGCAAATTGGCGTACCACTCCTTAAGCTTCAGTTGTATGGGCTTCGCCATGCCCAGAACCAGATGCGTACCTTGGCCCCCCGCGTTGGTGACGTTTTGCATGGCTTGCAGTGAGTAAAACGTATCGAGAATCTCGGCCAGAATTTGCGAAAGTTGCACCATCTGACCAAAGAGTGTGCGACCGCGCTCGATATCTAACTTCTCCTCAACGTCATTCTCGTCCCACTCGACGTCGGGAAAGTCGTGATCTGTGAGCGGCTGAACCCCCCAGTTGGTGGAGAAAATGTGCGAGGGACGCCCATGAACAAGGGAACCCCATTTGTCCTGCATATATAAGGCCCAGGCGAGGCGTTTCCGCAAACCCTTCTCCCAAGGGGGTATCTTCCAATGCGTACAGTCGAGATGAAGGCCAAGCTCCTGGGCGGTGGCGACGAGCTGGGCAGTCGGAGCCCACTGATCGCCCTCGGGTCGCTGGGAGAGAAGAAGACCAGCCTGGATCGTAGACAGTTTCGGGCGGTACATTGCATCGGCGAGAGTTGTCCGAATCATCCGTTCGAGGTTGGGGATGTTTGGTCGAGGCAGTTGCGCGAGCTCTTCATCGTGTTCCCACCAGTTGATGGCGAATAAGTAAACAGCGGCAAGTAAACAAGGCGAAAATTCGCGGTAACTGCGCTCGTACTTTTCCAAAAAGACCGTCTTCTGAATAATCGGGAAGGCAGGGTGAACGATGCGGAAATACAAATCTACCAATTTGCGACCATGTGGCCGCACGAGACCCTCGATCTCCTCGATATCCTCGAGAATATGCTCGTGGCCGGGCGTGTTGGAATCTGGTAGCAGCAGGAACGTTTCATCGTCACTGACCTTGCGCAAAGTGCCGCGTGCCAGGAGGCTCTCATCCTGGGGGTTGAATGGTGAGAGGTTGATGAGAGAAGGCTCGAAGTCTGTCGTCGGGCCTATATACTGACTGTAGCGATCACTCTGGAGACCCAGCGTCCGCTTGAGCAGAGTCGGGCCCCCGACATTCGCCATATCTTCAAGAAAAGAGCTGCTTCCGGTGGTGCTGGAGAGGCTGGGCTGATGTTGCCTTCGCCTTCTGATATCGACTCTAGCTGGTGAACTAATGGACCAATCACGTATCAGAGATTAAGGTTCGTTATCAGAGGTAGCCCCCGACCGCGGCGTGCCCCCATGGCTGCCCAAAATACAGAGCCAGTCTGGCAGGGAAGGAGCAGTAGGGAGATGCATCGCCAGTGTAGTTGGGGAGGGGGAAAAGAGGCGGGTAGTAGTAGTAGTATGAGAGCAAGAGAGGGAGTGGGAATGAAAGCGTGGGAGAAGAGGAAATTGAGCAGACTGACCTTCTTTTACCACTATCGTCAAAATCACCGTTCAGTTTGCGTTTCCTTGGCTGGGGGCTGTTGAGCAAAGAACAATCGGATCCGCTAGCCAGGCAAGGTATGCAGCTATCGTCGTCTTCGCTCACGATACACTTGAGCCTGGACCGTTGGCAAGATTCACATGGGTTGAGTGAACGCGTAGTGTATGAGCCAATAGACTCAGCGATTTCCCGTCCAGGCATGCTGCCGCCGCGGAAAAGTTCAAGGTTCGTAAATGCCTCCTGGAGATAAGAGTTCTGGCGGCGGGGAGGCTTTGGTGCGATGGCGATAGGAGCCGTCCTGACGACGGGACTTGGATTGGACATGATCGGTAGAGCGTGGCAGTAGAGACAAAGCTATGTATATACAGGCAGGGAAGACTGACGGGCGGACGGACCCGGCTCGTCAAGTCGGGGTCCCGGGGCCCTTGTCTGGAGATTGGGGAATGAAGCGGGCGTGAATTTACTCCTAGGGTTGACCGGAGATATGACAACGGTGATAGGACGATAGGCTTCGCCAAAGGCCAAGGAAGCAGAGAGAGGCTGGCACACTCCCCGGAATGGAGACTGGACGACGAGCCCCACGGCGTGCAGCAGATGAGATGCGAAGCAAGTGATGCAATGTCCCTCGCTTGCTTGGTTCTGGGCCGCCACCCAAGATCGACGGCAGAGGGACAAGAATATCGATGGTCGAATTGGCGTGAGATTCAAAATTGTGTGCGTAGCACCAATGCAGGATCCGCCAAATCAGATTGGCTGGCGAGCGGTAATTCGATCTCGGTGAGTTCCTATGGGTGAGCCTGGATTGTAACACGAAACAGCAGACGGGCCACCGCAAGAACTGATAACGCTACGGTGCGCCGAGGCCGGCTGAGATAAGAAGGTCTTGTTGGAGACTGGAGGCTGTAGGCAAGATCACGTACGCCACACGGACGACGGTCGGCAGCGATTGCGAGATTTGACGTGACCGGAGGGGTTGGAGGATTCGAGACTAGAACGAGGTGGAACAAAGACACAAGAATATTGTATCCTTAAGGCAAGGCTGGTAGGTATCCGTCCGAGTGATGAGGCGCGTTGTGTCGCGTGCGAGGGGCACCAGATAAGCTGGCGTCGGGAAGTACGAGCGGGATACGGTAAGTTGGATTCGATTTCCCCCTGTCTCTGTCTCGAGTTTGTGTGGTTCCTCGTCAAGATCTGGGGTGGGATGTAGAAGTCCGAAGGGGGGGCGGTCGCGGGTTCGAGTCTTTGGGGAAAGTGAAAGATAAGGTAGTGCGCCGCAGGTCAGGAGTGGCCAAGGCGGAATGATTTGCGCCCGTTTTGGTGATGGAAATGTAGTGGTGGTTGTACTTTTTTGGGGAGGGGGGTGTGGTGCGGATGCAGGGCCGGAATTGGGGCCCGGGACTGGGAAGTAATCCAAACTTGGGATTGGACGGATGGGGTGTGATGCATCGATATCGGTCGACTCAAGTGACGATGGCGGCAAGGATGAGATAAGCCTTACTTATCGGAGTCACTGGGCCGGGGGAAGAGTATATCTAAGAGGCAATGTCTCGTCTGGCGCTTCAGGCACCTAGTCCCGGACGTATCGTGAACCAGGACGTCCTTGGATGTTCGTTCTTGTCCTTGGGGGTTGGCCGTTCTGTTGGACGGAGAGATAATTAAAATTTATGGGGATGGGTGGCGAGGAGGATGGGAGGGCAAGGAGGATGGAAGAGGAGAGGGATAGGGAGGAGGAAGGAAAAGAAGAAGGGGAGAGGGAAGAGAGAGACAGAGAAAGAAAGACAAGCCAAGGTGGTTAAAGAGCACTCAGGTACGGATGGATGCGCAAGGGAAAAAGTAGAGTAAGAAGGAGGACCTGACAAGATGGATGTGCGAACTCCTCTCATCCCTCCCACCTTACTCTATTACCGGCCCAACCACGTAAAAAAAAAGTAACAGAATACAGGCAAGATACCCAGACACACTCGAGGGAATTTAAACGTCCGTTGGAGTTTTTTTTAGAGTTTTTTTTCCTTCAGTCCCTTTTCTAGTTGTACTTTGCAGCTGCCCTCCTACATTGATTTACTCCTTTCGATCAATCTGTGATCGACAGTTGCGGTGCGTCGCGGTTTCTCCAAACCCCAAGAGAGACTAGAGAAACGCTTGACACAGGATCTGCCTTGAGAGGAGCACAGTCGAGATTGGATGGAGCCTCGACCAGGAGAGTCCAAGTTCCTGATTGCCGGCGGCCTACTGCAAACATGTCAGGCAGTTCGGGGCAGTTGACACACTTTTCCCTCTGTCTCTCTCTCTCTCTCTCTCTCTCCCTCATCTCTACTCCTCTACTCCTTCATTATGAATGACACGTCTCGCGTCAGTGGAGGAAGAAGCAGGAGGGTGCATTGGAAGAGGAGGCGCGGCAGTATCTGACTGGCCGGCGGGCGTTGGTCCCATGGTCCGACTGACGGACCAAGCGGCGGAAAAGACATCAAGAAAGAATGGTCCAAACCTTGGTTTGATGGAGTATGGGGATCAAGATGGAGACAGGAGCATGGGCAAGGACATGTCGACTGAGATGGGACGGGACGGGATGGCATGAGATGGAATGGGACGGACATGGCCTCACCATCCTGACATCCTTTTTCTCTTTCTCTCTTACAGAGTACCGCAGTCATCTTCTGCTTCACCCTCACCGACATGGAAGGATATGCAAAGCGGCAGCTGCAATAGGAGACAGGCATAGGCGTGGCTTGGCATCAAAGGTCTCAAAACGACAAGCAGCAGAGATTTGTCGGTGTCAGCATTAAGTGGCACAGGAACTACCGGCTAACAAACCAAAAGCAAGAAACAGGGCAAACATAACATAACGAGAACAGGGTAGGCTCGGGGCTGTCCACTCGACATGCACGCATACACGCCTACACGGGGGTGTAAGTGTCGGTTCTTGAACGAAGCCAAGCCGAGACTGCCCAATTACGGAGGAAAGAGTGACCTTGCGGCTCGCGGGTATCGAAAGTCGACGGATGCGCGCTGGTGCGGCGGTCGATAGAAAGAAGGGCGCAAAATGTAACAAAGTGTGGTAAGAGAAATAGACATGAACAATAGGAAAGTGGCCAAGAGACCTATCGCTGAAATGGGAGGCAGGGGTTGGTCAGCGTCTCGGGAAGGTCGAGGCACATTGTTAGCCGACCAGGTCCAGAGCCAACCGGTATACTGGACGTTTGATAGCGATTATCTCGCGTCGTATCCGTACCAGGAGTCAGGACGATCGGGAATTTGGGCATCCCTGGCACCCTGGATGGCAACAGGAGTGGGAACAGGAAGGTGTGCTTGCAGGCGCGAGGCTAAAAGGCCGCCAGGGCCGTCTCTGTAGTATTCCGAGCCAAAGAAGAAAGGTTGACAATGGAGAAAATGGAGAAAATGGAGCGTGTTTGGAGAGACACAGAGAGACTCACAGATTTTGGTGGTCGGACGGAAGGGAAATCTCCACAAAAGCACATGGCAAAGGTGCGACTTGTCGACCCTGCGGCCGGTCTGGCACGATGACTGGGTCGTAGACTGGGAATGGCATGGGGGGATAGAGGGACGGAAAGATAAAGCACGAGACGTTTTGGAGAGGAGATGGGCGCCGCCTTATCTCTGTCCATTCCGGGGCGGGCGTTCTAGAAAGATGCTACGAGACAGGAATACATAATGGCAAACGAGCAAATCACGGCTCATATATTTCACCTCGTCTTTGGGGTTCCCAGGCTTCAGCTCCGTACTCCAAGCTGCGCCGTTCTGCACGATCCGAGTCGGCGGTACTCGGGCGATACTCGGGCGGAACATGGGGCCCCACCATTTCCCACAGCCATTCTGCAGCCCCCTTGCCGTTTCTTGCAACGACTGGCGCTTGTACCGCACTCGTACATCCCGTAGAGTTGCGCGAGTGCGGAGTGCGGCGTGCGGCGTGCCTACCAGGCGTGGACCCACCCCTTAATCCAAGTGGCTCCCATTACCTTATAGAAAGTCCGGTAGTGCCTGCTTCGGGACTAGCGCGGCAATACCCATAACGTAATTCTCGAATATTGCCGAGTCAGACTCGACGACCAAGGAAGGTCTCTACCCTCTCAGTCTCAAGTCTCAGCAATTTGCGCGCAAGTTGCAACAGCATTCTGCTAACTACCTATGCGGCAGTGCACTATACCTGCACGGCGCTGACCGCAGTCAGTATCGAGTCGCACGCAGCCAGAATGCACACAACCAGTACCCAGCAACCAGCAACACCTCAAGAGACCCGCTGCTCTTTCTGGAAGATGGATAAGCCTGCGACGCAACATCCAACAGGGGACCACCATCAATAGCTTCATCCCTCATCCCAGAGTCCAGAAGCTGCTCAGATAGGTATGCAGCCCATCCAGTTTGAGCGGGCAAAGAAGCGGATGCACCTCCTACCTTGCTCCCCTACACAGTAGCTATACAGTAGGCCGCCGTTGTTCGGAACCATCACTCGGGCCACCACGCCAACCGCCAAGCGGACCTGGCCATGCCAGACTACGGATTCCAATTGCCTACGAGTTAAACCACGGCCAAGCGATCGCCCAACAATGACACAAACTGGCGGGCTGTCGTGTGCCACGTCAAATCACCGCCGTTCCGCCGTTACACCCGCCGCAGGGTCCTTCCAACAATCCCGCCCTTGCCCGGCCACCCTTCTCCCCATTGAGACTCTTTGTTGACGTCTCCATCGATTCCATCTCCATGCTGTCGGTCTAAATATCTTCTTCCTCTGACATGCTAGGCAGGATGAGTCGATGCGAAGGAGCATCCGCGCCTGTTCCGGTCGCGCCTGTTCCGGTCGCGCCCGATGAGCAAGGGACCTTGCCAGTCCCTGGACTGCGTCTGTGTCCCAGCCTCAAATCGGCGTCGAGGCACTAGGGGACTCCAACCAAAGACCTCGCAACTCACCACCTTTCAAAGAAGCCAAAAGCCAGATCTGGTGGATAGTGGACCAACCCTCAGTTTCTGGTAACGCGGGGTTGCGGGGCAATTGGTCTACTGCGAATCATCGGCCCTGTTTCGCTGCTCATCATACCACCCATGCCAATTTCGAATGGACTTCGATATATCCCACCCTCGGCACCACACAAACGATAACATAAGGAATCAGGGCCAGGAAAACCCACACACCACCAAGACCGAATATCATCTTGGCCCAATTCACAGCACCACGCTCATCCTGCCACCGCCAGCAATTGACCAAAGCGATACCTCTCTGAGGACTACTTCCTGGCTTGAGGGCAGCTTGAGACGCAGCACTCTGGTCGTCAAACAAGGCCTCATGCTCTGCCATCTTCTGACAAATGACCTCATATTCAACAGCTTCATTGACTTTTCTTTCCAGCCATCTCCTGCGGGAGACCCTTACGAATCCCTGTGTGTCACGTCTTCCGACCGCCTCGCCTCGCCTCAACAGTCCACAAACCATAACCCTTCCCGACAGACATATCCCTCTTTTGGGGGGTAATATTACTTGGGTGTTGTGCCGCATCGTGAACGCACACGGGCATCACACCATTAACCTAACAGAGGCAAGGATCAAACAGGGGTCCATACACTTGCCCAGCTGGTAATTACGTCATTGAGCTTCTAATTCCGCTAGTCTCACGATGCCAGCCCGGCGGCTCTATCGTTAGCGTTTCCGGTGGTCGTCGGCTCCGACCAGGTTTAACTTTTATCGACAACTGCCTATTTGAATCAAGCCGCAGATGCCACCCGGTGAAGATATACCCGAACTCTTTACTTCGGTCCGAGACCACGATGGACGAGTAAGACTGACGTCCGCGCGGGCGGCTCGAGTGCATGTGAAACGGCATTTAGATATATATCTCTACCTTATCATCGTGATTTGTCCGCGACCCTCTCTGCCTCCGCGAATTCCACATTCTTCATATGCCACAGGCCAAAAATTTGGATCTCCTGCGGAATTGAAAATGTAAAGTTGCAGTAGTTCTGCAAACAGAGGTTTCGCAAGCTTCTGTCGACACAGCCTTTTCATTGCAGAGAATGCCGCATCGTTCGATTAAAATACTCTGTCACGTCGGGGCGGTTCTAAGCGCCGTTCGAGGCAACGGCGGCACGCTGGCCGAGTTTCACCGCTCTCCAAAGCACTAAGGCCGAGTCGAACCGGTGAACTGCAACGTTCCAAACAGCATGCGTCTAGTTCAACTCGGGAATTCGATTGGTCATTGATTCCTGCGATGCTACAGAGGCAGGCTGGGCGTAGCTGACCGACTCTGCTCAGCCTCGAACGGTCTAGGGCTGTGCCAGTCGGCCATTGCATAGGACAGACAGTGTGATGTTGAGCGTTTATTCAGGTTTTCCCGTCCAACACCATCACTTCCCGACAGTCACGTTGTTGTGATGGCATACTTGCTGATCATTACAGGCATGGGGTCGCGGCCCGACGATCTTGAACCGGAAAAATAGCAAACCTATGCTCTGGCGTCTTTCCTGCAACCATCAGCCTGTTGTTCCGACATTTTACTTTTCTCGTTGACTCTATCGGGTCTTTGTACAAGGTGCACTAGTCAGATCATTGTGGTTCAGGCACACCAAGTCCATATCACTCACTCATCCTACACGATTCTTAGATCATCTCAAGAACCATACAGGTCTCCTCAAAGGCCGTCATTCCCTGCGCCAACGGGGTTCCGACTGGGACACTCATGCGGAATCCTCCGAGACTCTCAAAGTCCAACCTTTCATAGACATAAAACGGCATGGCGTCCATTGTGCTTTCTAGGAATACCGGGAGCCCTTCAGTCCTCGCCGCCTCCGTAGCAGCATGTACGAGGGCTTTCCCCGCACCGCGGCCACGGAACCGGGAGCCAGTGCACAAGAACGTCAAATCTAAAAGCCGGGCGTCCCCGGCCCGGCGGGGGGAAGGGGCCGACGAGATGTCAGCAAATATTTGGGACTTTGACTTTCAGCGCCAGCGTCATTGGCAAAGTGGATACGGGTGACAGGCGTAGCGTGGGAAGCACAGTGGCATCAAGAGAAAACTGTCCCCCCCCCCGGTTCCGTGGAGAGATGTCACCGAAATGACATTCTGGAATTCTAGAAACGGTGAAGCCGAAGGAGGAAACTCGCCGAGAATTCTGGTACCAGCTTTCTTGGGGATGTTGAGGACTCCGAGTCTTAGCTTCGCTGTCTGATACGTCCCCACAGGGTAAACACCGACCTCGGAGCCGACACACCATACACTAGAAGCAAGGTTGCGGATTCTTGGGCGATGCGGATAGGGAAATACGGCACCGGTGCTAGCGGCGGACAGGCAACTAGGATGATGAAATGCCGATACAGGTAGGTGGGTAAAGAGAGAGAGAGAGAGAGAAATGGTGAATGAGGATGGACCTCACGCGACATTTCCCGAAAATTTCACGTAATGGGAAATACCGGGATGGTGGAGTACGATGATGTTGGGCAAAAACGGCGTTGAATTGAGTAGCGGGCGGACATGTAGGAGATGGAGATTGGGGGAAAGTAACAGGACAAAAAAAATTACTGTCAGAAGAAAAAAAGGACCGAAAACAGAGTGGACAAGGAAGAATAGTTGAGGCTTTACTCACGAAGCAACGGCCGTGAGCCCATGGCTTCCCGACGTGCTTTAGATGCGGTGGTCGCGTAGGCGGTGAGGTATTCTTGGCTCGCCGAAGCGGGCCACTTCTCTGCTTCCTCACTCTCGTCTTCCTCCGCACTTGCCTCATCTCCGCCCCACTCCGCTTTTGACTGTTGGAGGTGTTGTCCGTCCTGAAGAGGCTTCTCTTTCGCATAGTCCAAATCGGCCGCCGCCAGTTTGCCCGGCCTAAGCTTTTGGGAGCCGGTGGCGGTGGATTCGTCTCGCTCTCGGTTAGGCATGGAATCGCCCGTACGACTACGACGTCGACGTCGGACGATGTCGAATTTTACAAAGGAGACGACATGTCCGCCGCCGCCGCCGCCGCTAACCTCGTCCCCGGCGTCGGAGTTGGAGTCGGATTTGACTCGAGCTACGAGGATTCGCGACGGGTTGTGAGCGAGGTGCTGCAGGACATCGGCTATGAGGTAGTCGTGGAGGTCGGCAAGGGAGGCCTCAGTGGGGAATTGGAGGATGAGGAGGAGGAGCGGGTTTGAGGACATTGAGGATATGTGTATCGAGACGATTTGCGAGGCTTCTCGGGGTGTTGGGGGTGATATTGTGAAGTACATGTTTGTGTGGTGTGGTGCGGTTTACTTTCAAGAGGTGTTGGTGGGCGTGTAAGTTGAGTCTTGTCTGAGCTGATGAAGTTTGGTAAGAATTTGGGCATATGAGATTCGCGAACGAGTGGTGATGGGGTTCGCGAACGAGTGGTGATGGGGTTCGCGAACGAGTGGTGATGGGGTTCGCGCGTGCATGTGATGTGTTATACTACCAATTTGCTATGGATAAGGGGGTGTATTTTTTTTTGAGAAGAAGGTCTATTGTTCTTGTGACCATGTCCTGTGAAGCAGATGATGACTATGGAAAACGAGGCGAGGTGGGAATTATGAAATGTTCGGAGCGAGTATGTGTTTGGCAGCATCGATTTTGAAATATTTGTTTGAAGCTACTGGCTTGTGTGCTCGTCGTTCTCGATGTCCTGTGCCTTCATCCCTCAACGGCTCTTCAAGGCATGTGATCATCTTTCAAGATGCTGTAGGCGAACGAGGAGTTGAGAGGCATGAGAGGCATGAGAGACACTTCGTATGCCTCTTTATCTGGCAATGCTGATAGACGAAAGTTTGTTATCTGGTTGTTGCATCTTCTATTCACAAGCAGGCTTGCTTAGGTAAGTATCCTTACATCTGGCTCAGTACATGTAAGTCAATGGGACACCTAAGATATCAATTTCTAGTAATATGTTGGATAGAAACACCCCTGTGTGTAGTTGGTGGCGAGGAGGCTTGCCTTCCTGAAGTTTCGGATTTCCTGAGACTGAAACGAAACTGGAAGGAGACCGAGAGAAGGAAAGAGAGAAAGAGAGAGAAAGAGAGAGAGAGAGAGAGAGAGAGAGAGAGAGAGAGAGAGAGAGAGAGAGAGAGAGAGAGAGAGAGAACATGAGTGTTTCTAAGTATTAGGAGAACTCATTATCGTTTCATTCTACATTAATGAAGTATCGGGATCTAAGTCAACATCATTCAACTCAGAGCTCAGGAGGCTTGTCTTTACCAAAGTGTCCTACCTCAAGTTTTGGGAGCACGAATGGTCGTCATCTCATCGGCCTTGACAACCTGCCACTTCAGCTTCAGCAGCGAGGCCCAGTCAATCGATTCCGGAACCCCAGTCTTATCTGACGAGGTATTGGGAAAGTGCCCCTATGGTGTTGGATGATAACACCCATAGCAGGCTGAAGCTCTCTTGAGCCAACATTGTTGCCGCAACCGTGCAAGCTTGACTAGAGTATATCGTGTCGTTGGCACATGGCTCAAAGAGTTGATGAGATGGCATTCCAAGGCCGACGAGCACCCAACCAAAACATTGTCCGTGCCAACTCTCTGCCATTGAGTCTCCTTCGCCGAACAGTACAATTGAAGCCAAGTCGTGTCTGTGCTGCTACTCAGACTTCCAGTCATCTGTGTAAGTTCGCCCATCCGCCCTAAGCTTCCCAATGACGGGCTCCATCAGCAATGGCAACACCTCGGCAGCGTCCCTCCCAAACGCGAAATCCCCCGGCTTCCCCTTGGCCATCTGATCATCGTCCTCGGCCTCGGGGTTCACCGTGCACACCCGCGCGCCGGCCGCGTGCGCCTTGAGAATATAGCCGGCGGCTGGCCACACCTGCGCTGATGTGCCCACAACGATCATTAGGTCGACTTTGCCCCGCGCGATCCAGGCGTCCACGCCGTCGAGCATGTCCTCGTCGAGGGCCTCGCCGAACCAGACAACACCCGGGCGCAAGAGGCCCTGATTACAAGACGGGCAGTGAGGCAGGTCCGCTTCCTCGATGTGCGGGAGCTTCTTGGAGGGGTCGAGGAGCGGGAGGATCTGGGTTGGGTCCTTGAGGTCTTCTGCAGCCGGGGCGAGGGCCGGGCAGAGGGGGTCTTGTGTGTTGTTCCGTTCAATGTAGTGGCATTTGGGGTTGACGCACTTGATGTCGAAGAGACTGCCGTGAAGGAGGCGGAGCTGTTCCGTCTTGTGACCAGCCCGCGGCGAGAGACCTGGAACTGGTGTTTAATTACCTTGATGATGCTGGAAACGTTCTCAGGTAATACTCACCGTCAACATTTTGCGTCAGGCACAGGAAGTCCGGGTTCTTCTCCGCCAAAGCGGCAAGAGCATAGTGAGCTTTGTTTGGCTTCGCAGAGAGAGCCATGTGTCTGCGGTACGCGTAGAACAACCACACGAGCCCCGGGTCCCTTCGGAAGGCCTTCATGGTCGCCAGGGCCGTGGCGTCGAGGTTCCGCCAAAGACCGCCGGCGCCGCGGAAGGTCGGCAGGCCGGAGGAGGCAGAAAGTCCCGCGCCGCAGAGTGCGAGTATCCGCTTGCTTGAGGCCAGGGCCTCGTGAAATACGGCGACATCATTGTGGGGAGCCATTTGATCGTTTTGAAGGAGAATACGAGGCGAGGAGCTGTTTGGATGTCAGTAGATGTATTTGAATGTTGGGCGGATGACGAACTAGTTGACTTCAAGAGCGGAGACAGGAAAGGCCTCATTAAATAGGAATTGATCAATGTGAGTCCTGTGAGATGTTTTCTCATGATACGATTCCTCAGCAGCTTATGTCTCAAACTGTGTAGGCGACCTAGCGGCATTCGCCATTAGGCTCCGAGGCAAAATGAGAGGGTGGGAATGAGATGTAGGCGTCTCTGACCATCAAGTCTTGCGATTCAATGATTCTTGAAATTCATGTGGTGAATGGCCTATTCTTTGAAGGAAACCATTCAATCTCATTTGAGAGGTCTAAGTGCTTCGAATTGAAGTGAGACGTTCGTTGCAGTGGGACCTCGGACGTCAGGCTACTTCCCCACATGCCAGGGTGCATGCAATGTGACTCTTTCACCGAGGCAGCGTGACATCATCCGCAACCACACCGATGCTTCCAAACCGATGCTTCCACACAGCGACCCGTCCAACTTCACTCACGCATACCTAGCTAGGGCTGATGCTCATGGACCAGTTATTGACGCCTACTTCATTCTGTGAGGTTGCCTGCGGATATCTTTACGAGCATTAAGTCAACAAATAGAAGGAAGATTTGAGTAGGAGTCGACCAGATCGTGAGAAATTGGAAGCTGTCAGCTTCTGGGTTGAGATTTTATCCATATCTCTATATCTGTAATGTAACCAATCGCTATGCCTTTTCTATATACCCAAGTCATGTCATCAACCTCATCTTTATGTACAGTATTTCCAAACCATTCAACCATGTTGGAACTCAACCCTCCGCTTAGTTCTGGAGGACGTAGCGGTAGCGGGCCTTGCCCTCCTCCAGGTCGACGATAGCCTGGTTGGCCTCGCTCATGGGGCGGACCTGGATCCAAGGCTTGACGCCCTTCTCGGCAGCGAGCTCCCACATCTCGCGGATCTCGTGGGGGGATCCGATCAGAGAGCCGGTGAACTTGACACGGCGCATGACCATGGGAACGGGGGAGATGGTGTAGGCGCCGTCGTCGGGAAGGCCGACCTGGACGAGAGAGCCGTCGAGCTTGACGAGGTTGAGGAAGTCCTGCATGGGGACCTTGGCGGAGGAGACGGTGGAGATGACAATGTCAAAGGTGTTGGCGTACTTCTTGGCCCAGTCGGGCTCCTCGCTGGTGGCGATGTAGCCGTCGGCACCCATCTTCAGGACCTCGTCGCGCTTGTCGCCCTTGCGGGAGATACCGACGACCCTGTCGGCACCCATGGCCTTGGCGAGCATGATGGCCATGTGGCCGAGACCGCCGACGCCGTTGATGGCGACGGTCTTACCGGGGCCGGCTCCGTGGTTCTTGAGAGGGGAGAAGACGGTGACACCGCCGCACAGCATGGGGGCGGCGTATGCCGACTCGAGGCCGTCGGGGATCTTGACGACGAAGTGGGAGGGGCAGCGGTGGTACTTGGAGTGGCCGCCCATGGCCTTGCCGCCGTTGAAGTGGAAGTGGCCGTAGGTGTGGACGGACTTGGGGCAGTACTGCTCGTTCTTGGTCTCGCAGGGCTCGCAGGGGCCCTGGCGGCCCAGGCAGGAGTCGGACTGGGCGCCGACACCGACGCGGTCACCGACCTTGATACCGCCGACGGCCTTGGAGCCAACGCGGACGGCGACACCAACGATCTCGTGGCCGACGCAGACCGGGTAGGGGGAGGGGCCCCAGCCGGAGCGCAGAACGTGGATATCAGAGCCGCAGACACCGGAGTGGGTGATCTGGATGTCGACGTCATTCTCTTCCCAAGGCTTGGGCTCGTACTCCTGCCAGACCATGTTGCCCTCGGAGGACTTCTCGTCGAGGCCAACCCAGCCCTCGAACTTGTAATCGGTAGCGGCCATTATGACGATGTGTGGTTTGAGAAATGGAGATAAAAAGGGACACAAAGGGTATCTGAAGAAAGCGTGTGAATTCTTGGTATTATGGAAGAGATGATCTGATATAAAAGAGCAGGAAGCTTGTGAGTATCAAGCGGAGCATGTCGCTGGAGGTGGGAACGACGCGCCTCTTTTAAACCTTTAGCTCCCCATCTTGCAAAATGACTTAAGTCCTAAGCTCGTCGGCGAAAGAGGGGATTAACGCCGCCGCCGTTCAAGGAACCATGAAGCTGGATGAGGAATTTTGCGCAAAAGTAAGGCTAGGAGGGAAGAGAAAAAAACTGCAACGTGGGTGGAGCCAAACAGCGGGAACGAACTGGGAATAGATTGGAGACTACGGTAGATGGGCCTAAGTGCGGCTCGATGCCGCGGTTCGAGATCGATGGAGCAAGGGCCAAGGGGAAGGGAGAGGCGCAGGGAGAGAACCCCGTTGACAGAAACTCTGACGCCGTTTGAACAATTCGGAAGAGGTGGTGCGGAACCGTTTCCAGCATGGAAAGTCAAAGAAGGTCGGCATGCGTCATCATGATTCGCCGGCCCAATATGGGGCCTAGGCCGTCGAGGTGGGTAACTCTAAGATCTGGCTTAGGAATCTTGGAGCTTGTGTTTTTCCCTTCTATCTACGGATACACAGGACATTATCAAGTATTATGGGGAACCCTGGCCGTGCTTGGATAGGACCGGTATTGGATGACGGCAACAGGGCGGACGGCTTTGCTCAAACCGTCTCTTCATACTTGCGACTTGATTTCCAATTTGGGTTTCTTCAATAACAAGGTACTGGGAACAGAGCGAACTGCTTCTCTCGTTCTCTGAAACCCGTCTAGACTCTGTCTTTCTCGCTCTTCAGACGGCGATTGGGTTTCATCTGAACTGTCTTCCAGCTTGAGGATGGTGGAGGAGAAGAGTGGGGGTTCGGGCTCTCTCTTTGTTATTGACAATTCTACACGTACACGCAGGTGCGGCGGATAGGAGGTGGGCTGGCCATAGATACCGAAGAAGAGTAGATAATAAACACAGGGATTCTCTTGGCCGCCTTTCCCGAGTTAAGGTGGTGTTTGATGTCATTGACTCCAGTAGTCTCCGGCACTTGGGTGGCTTCACACCGCAACTGAGGGGCGGAAAGAAAACGGCAAGAAAAAAATTGGAGTCCACCGAGGTCCTGGTTTTTGACAAGTTTGAGACAACTTTGGCAGAAGATTTGCACAAAAAGCTTTTCCGACTTCATTCACTTTTGGCTCTCCAAAGCCTAATACAACTGCGGAATCTTCCCGTGGCGTTAGCCGGCCTTCGCCGCCTCGGTTTATTCTGTCAAAGCTTCTAGAAAAGGTGCATTTTTTTATGGAGACCCACATGGCTAAAAGTCTGCCGCGCAGGGTCCATCGGCACGTCACCGTTGACCTGGTTCAGTCCAACTTTGTTGCATCTTGAAAGTTATCTCGCCCAGGCCCAGGACTTGGATATTCCAGCGATGAGGTAGCTCAAAGTTTCAATGTAACTTTTTCTATTACCACTCTAGTCGGCCGTCATTGATGAGATGGGAGATGAAAGCCTGATAACCATTGGCCTAGGACGGGGATGGGGAGATAGATACCTTACCGACAGAACATGCCGTGAACGCGGTCCGGCAAGGGTCCCACCCGGAGCAGGGCAGGGAACTACAGCACAACAGGCAGATGGAGCTTTGCTTACGCAGCCGGGGACTTATCTTGTCGGCTCCCCAAAAAGACCTCAAAACACAGATGTGGAAACAATCTGACTCCGATTTCATGCACCTCCTTCAAAACTGCAAGACTGCAACATACCGTACCTTTGCCATGTCTGCCATGCCTGCCATGCCGCCCATGCCGCAACCACTCCTGATTATCCTCTTCCGCCCTTGCCGCTTGACCATCCACCAGGCCGACCGCCGGGATCCCACTACCCTTCCCTGCCTCCATCCTAGAGTCCTTAGTCACCGGCCCCGATCATAGTTCAAGATCCTAGGTGCTTGCGCAAACGACGATGCAGAGGGAACCCCCCCATTTCTGAGCCGCTGTCAGATCCCGCGTCTTCGTCGGAGAGATGCTCAAGCGAGCAGGGTACCATACGAACCATAATCCCGAGCCCAGGTGCGGGAACCGCGGAGTTGTGTTGCTCCCCGGGTGCTAGCGACATGTATTCAAATCACCGCATATCCACACGGCGCGGAACTTCGGAACGCCTCGGAAACACCCTACGGCCATCCTCGCCTGCTGAAATCCAATGTACTTTCTTTTACGATTCTTTTGCGATGCTTCTCTCCTAAAAAGACACAAACGCCCAATTAACCATGGTACATCACAAACACGTGGTGGGCGCAGAAAACAACGCAGGACGAAAGCCACATGGGACTACCTCCATCTTGCAACATGCTGTCATCGCAACATGTCACAACAGGACCGGCGCCGCGATCGTCAGTGGTGACATCCTGGCCGGCCATAACTTGATTTCCAAGTAGCTTTGCAAGGTCTTCTTTGAGAGGCTGATCGGTATGGTAGCCTGTAGTTCTGAAATGTCACGCCCCAACCCAAGAGTCCGTTTCCCTCACGAGTAAGTTTTTGCCACCGAGCTCCGATGAGCCGGCCGCTAGCCAAGCCCGTCCTCGACATCATCATGCGCCGTACCTGCATGTGTTCAAAAGATCTGCGTTCCCAAGAAGGTGATGCACCGTCCCGGTTCCCGGACTCTCGGACAGCGAAGTGCCCCACAACGCCGGCAGGCTCTCTGGATTCCGGGAGGAGGAAAGGAGAAGGAGGCGGAATGAAGTGGGGGTACCTGCCACTTTTCGGATGCCGAAGAAAATGAGCCACTCGAGCCTCCGACCGGAAGGCACCTCATCTAAAGGAGGCATCCACGGTCCTTCCTTCCGCCCCTTCGCTGTGCCAAATCCATGCGGCGCCGAGACGACGAAATGAGAAATGCTTCGCTTCCTTGGGCCCTGTTCACAATCCCCTATAACCCATCGTCCGCTCCACCGCCGCTCACCGTATCTCCCCGGCTTGGGTTCTGAGAAACCCCGGGCTTCTCTGTCTCTCTGCCCCGTCAAGTCAATAGACAGGTATCCAATGCGCGTACAGAGGAACATGGGCCCCGGAGCAAATCACTGCCTGTCACCACACGAGCCCTTTTGACGCCTGAACCGGTGGCACCACCCCACCCCCCTTTCCCCTTTGGCGACTCGCCAGCCGGACGAATCGGGTACTTTTGCTCTGATTGGACGGCTCGAGCGGCACGGTCCTCTCTCTGGAAGTGGTAGGCAGGACGGATACGGATACTGCAAGGTCACCAAACGCGCCATGTTATTGATCACGGTACAGATATCGACTTCGTTAATAACAACTAGCATGGTGCCCTGAGAACTCGACTTCACAGGCGACGATACATTATTGCAATCCATCACATCGTAGACACCTACTAGAACAATAGAGGTGGATAGATACCTTAGGGAGAGAATATATCAAGGCTTGATTCTGGAGCTCGTACAGATACGGACCTCACAATCTCCGCAAGGCTCACTCCACGGCCAGCCGAATCGGGCGAGATGGAACCAAGGCAAGCAAATCTGCTCAATTGCGTGTGTTATTGAGACTTGAGACATTGTGCTGCAGGGGCGTAATAACACTAAAGGGCGATCGCGTCTGTTCCCCCTAAGATCCATGGTGCCCAAGCAAGTTTGATTAAACCTCCAAGCTTTTTCATACTCTTCCTCGAGGCTCGCGCTCCTTTCGAACTGCGCGGTACTTATTCCATTTCCCTCCCTCCCTCCCTCCAAGAGAAACAATCCTTGGCTCCAACGGTCCGTCATGCTAGAACCACGTCAGACGCGCGGGGGCATTTTGGGCTACCCGTGCGGCATCGCGGCGCCAATGCACCCACCACCCACCACTCAAAGTCTCGAGCTGACCCTACCTTTGTGTAGTGTACTAGTGTAGTGTGTGTACTATGGTAGTGCGAGAAACCTCCGTGGTGCACGGGTGGAAATTAGGTACAGAATAGGTAAGGTACAGCGCGGCAATGGATCTGGATCCCCCCCGGCCCCCCTCTCCTCTTTGAGCCAAAATTCTTATTCAGGTGGGGGACCCTGCCAGCGCTCCTTAACGTCAAACATGGCGAGATTGCATCGCGCTCTCTTCTCTCCTAATTTGCGCTAGTGCCAAGGCACTCGTGGTTTTCATGCGAGCTACATTCTTGATCATTTGAGATCACGAAAAACGAAAACAAGAAACAAACAATGAAGCAGTTTTTTTTTTTTTTCCCAAGTGTGAATGATTGATTTTCAACGTTGTCTCGACTACCTCGGCGAAATGGCGCAAGGTGTCCTCTTCAACTCTTCTCTAAAGGTATCATAGTCCATCTTCCAAAAACACCACCAGCTGCTTCAAGAAAAAAGGGCATCCCCCCCGTCTGAAATGCAATATTTCCCGTTATTTAACTTGCCTTCTCTCGTGTGAAAGAACAAGACTACCTTGATATTGGCAAGGCCGTCGCGGAAAAGCATCTCCCAAGCGTTCGAGAAAGAGTCCACGGGAGAGCGTGATCATTAAAAGTACCAGATTATGTCGGAAGGTTTGGCTCCAACTGCTCGCCCGATCCATCAAGGAGCCTGCGTGATTCAGTCATGATAAGGATCGTGGTCGAAAGTGAAAGGGCTATACAATCCGCTCTCCTGACGGCATGATTCTGTGTTTTTTGTGTTGTCTTTATGTGCATGTACGGTCGTTCAAGAGTTCCGGAGAATCCGCTTATAGCAGGAAGGTGAAGAAGAGGCCGGCGGCACCGAGAGCAAGGTTAGCCTTGTTCAAGAAGCCGGAGCTGGCGGCAACAGTCGAGGGGGCGTTAGTGCCGGTAGAGGAAGCGCTGGAAGAGCTGGAGCCGGAGCCGGAGCCGGAGTTGGAGTTGGAGCTGGAGCCGGTGCCGGTGGCGGTGGAGGCAGCGTCCTCGGTGGCGGAGGCCTCGCTGGAAGCGGTGGCAGAAGCAGAGCCGGAGGCGGTGACGGTGCTCAAGGTGGTCTTGGCCTCGGTCTTGGAGGCAGTCTTGGAGGCGGAGGAAGAGGTGTCGTCGCTTCCACCCTCAGTCTTGACGACGATAGACTCCCAGCTGCCGGAGCGGTCACCGTAGACGTACTCCTTGGCGCCCTTGGCACCCTTGTTGCCCTGGTAGTCAGTGATGGTGATGCTCTTGTAGTAGGCGTTGAAAGGAGCCTTGGAGAAGTCGGTGTAACCACCAGCCCACTCGACGGTGCCCTTGGCGCCGTCCTTGCGACCGGCAACCCAGGTTCCGATCTTGACCTCCATGGGAGTCTGGGGGAACATGGCGCCACCCTTGGCGTCGGCATACTTCAGCTCACGGACTAGAGCACCATCGATGAGCCACTGGACGGAGTCCTGGGTCCAGTCAATGGTGTAGGTGTGGTATTCGTTGAGAGGGTTGGAAACGGTGTGGTAGGCACCACGGTCGTAGGTGCTGGTATCACCCTTGCCGAAGTAGTTGGTCTGGACCTGCGTGTTGTCGCCGCCAACCCACTCCCAATCGATCTCGTCGAGGTCGTCGGACTGGAGGACGACAGAGGTGACGATACCCTGGCCGGGGGAGGCCTTGAGGACGACGTCAATCTTGCCGAAGAAGATGAACTTCTTGGAAGCCATGGTGGGAGCGTCGGTGTCTTTGTTGATGGCGAAGAGAGCACCGCCATCCTCGAACTTCACGGCGGTGCCGTCGAGCTTGCGGAAGACGGAGTCATCGTTGCCCTTGGTGAAGTCAACGCTGACCGACTTGCCCAGGGCAGGGTCGGCAGGGCAGTCTGCAGATCAGTCAGCGACGCTGGTTTATGGGAGACAGAGAGAGGGGAAAACGGTAGCATAAATGACCGCGGACGTGAAAAACGTACCCTTCTTGGTAGGATCGCAGGTGGTGAAGGTCTGGGCAGAGACCATGGAAGAAGCGGCGAGAGCCACGGTGGCAGCGGAGAAGATCTTGGAGAACATTTTGCCAGTGATTTGTATGCGTCGATCGAGAGAAGCGAGATTGATGAGAACAGGGTCGATAATGACGAGATATTAATCAGAGGCTGACGGTTATTAAAGGAGCTGGAAGCTGGGAAGTGGTTTGAGGAGGAGTGAGAGTGTGGAAATAATGAAAAGCTATGCCGATTAACGAGAGACGGGCAAGTAAGCTAAGAGAAGGTAGGAGACAGAAGCTCGTGGGGAAGCAAAACAAGAGGAGGTGAGGACGAAGCAGAATAGCAGAAGTACACGAACGGGGAGGATGGTTTTATTACTTGTATCGACGAGATGAGGCACAGCAACGCCCAGCAGGGCCAGCTAGGCAGAACAGGAGCAACCACACCAACAACAGGTGCCAAGACCAAGGAGCACCAAGCACTAAGAACCGATGACCATGGACAGACCGGGGCAAAGGCGCGCCATGGGCCGTGGCTCGTCTTCTCTTGGTCCCTGGGCTGGATAGGACGGGGTGGGATGTGTCTCCATGGCCCACGCTGCACGAGCTGGGCGAATCAATACGACCTCGTACCTTACATGTATTCAGGACCCTGCACTTGCTTAGTGTCCTGGGAGGGGGGGGGGAGAAAGGGGGGGTGGTCATCGGCCAAGGCTTGGGCCTGAACCATTGACACACCCCTGGTCCCTTTGCTCTTGGAAGAAAGGTCAGAGTGACTGGGGGTGACAGGACCGTTCACTGTTGTTGTCCCCAGGCCAGACGTATATGTGTGTGCGCACAACTAAACTGGTGAGAGGCGTGGTCTGGGGAGTTGTGACTGGTGAGTGGCGGCATGACGAGCAAGAAGGACATGGATTGAGTGCTCATGGAGTCCAGGTGGATTTGGACTGGGGAGGCCAGTGGGCTGCTTCTGGTGCTTGTTCCCAAAGTCCCTCCCAAGAGCAAAGGGTCAATTTGCACTTGCAAAGATGATCCAATGAAAGAAGAAGGATTCGGTGGCTTTGCCCAAAGAAGAAAGGTAGCGGGTTAAGTGGCGCTGCTTTCTTTTTCCGTCCGGGATCTCCTTTCCGTAAGGCAGAGGAGGAGAGACTGGGAGAGATTGACCACCAGAGTCCATCGGTAGAGGAAGGTATAGCCACATAGATAGCCAGAAAGCTGGATTTTGGGGGTGTGATGAAGTTGGTGGAAATCGTGGAGCCGGAACGAGAGGAATGAGATGCGTCCGAGGATTCGGAGAGCAGCTGCCAACCGTTCCTGCCATTCGTTCCTGAGGGATGAGCAAAGGCTGCAGACACACCACCTCGGACGGCACTCAGGTCAATGGAAACGACATCTCTCGGTACGTACCTTACCTCAAATCTGACTAAGTAACATACGGATACGGATGAGGCACCCCCACCTGTACGGAGCACCGAGGGATATCTCGTACGGATACATCATTGCGGATCAAGGCCCTCGGTCAATCAACTTAATCAAGCATAATCTTCTGGCAACGGCCACTTGGGGTGCCGGACGATCAGCAAAGATTGACATGGAACACGAGGAGGCACCTCGCTAGGCTTCGTGATGAACCGCGTGGAATTCCACCAGATCAGATTCCATCACCGTCGACTGCCACCACGTCCACGAGTGACGTTGCGTTGCACGTCGTGTTGCCGCCGGCTTCGTCAACTTGGCCGGGCCGTTTCCAGCGCATTCCAAAGAACTGCTGCCACGAGGCGGTCCATTCCTCGGGATGGAGGCAACCGTAACGTCCAGCGGAGTGTCAGCCAGCCCGGCTAGCTTCCTGCTGTCAACCAGCCGCCCGCCTTTTTTGCTTCCTCGCGAGCATTCCAAGAGGGCACATGGCACCGAACCCGCTAGAGGGATGAGGTTGTGCTGCGGCCCGCTGCTGCTCGACAAGCTGTACATCCACGATCGAGACGAATCGCTTCCTCGGCCACCAAGGGCAGCCAGACAAGTTTTCCTCATTGATCGACATGTGTCTTGTCGAGTGCTCGGCAGGAGGGCAACCAATTTCATGCTTCCTTCGCCTGGCAAAAGAAGGGGCACCGCAGTCTGTGTTCACTGCAGGGGGCTCCAAGACCCAGACACCAGGGAACAGATGGACTGCAGCCTGCCGTCGTACACTACGTCCACCTGATGGCCGGTGCCTGCAACAACTCAGTAGATGAAGCAGCGGTGATCCCTGCGGCACATCCGTGTGCCAGTCCGTTCTCTCTCTCTCACTCTTTCGACGAGTCGACTCGCCCTGGTCAACAACGACACCACAGCACGTCAGAAAGACTAGAATAATCTCGGGGCCCCGTTGCCCGACGCTGGCGCCGTGTTTGGCCGTGTGCTTCCCGCTGCGAGGCCAAACTTTCGCTGGGAGATCCCCCCACTCCCCCAAAACCTAGCGCACCTTAACTTGGCACCGCAGAATATTTTCAGACCTTGGCACTCCAGGTACAGAATATACTCAGAAGCGTGGTTTACGAGCAACCCTGCCATCATTGGATGACACACCATGACCCTGCATCTACCCACTATGGTATACTCGCCATGCGGCAATACTTTGCACAACCTAGGCCACAGTGTGTTAGCGCACATAGCGCAGGAGTAAGCAACTCTGCGCCAGCAATGCAGGAGAAGGAGGCTCTCGGCGGCTTAAGGAGAGACAGCATCTCCGGACTCTCCAGATGACTCTTGCCCTTGTTTCGGGTATTCCAGTGATCGATCTCCCATAGTCCCACCTCGTCCCGCCTCCTGAGATACAACGAGTGCCGCGGCCACCGTCAGCCAACCGCGGCCACTCGATCCTCAAGAATCAACTGTTGCAGTGCCCCGTTTATCCCACAAAATCCATCAACCTAGCGCTTCAAAAACCAAGCCACCTCTCCAGCTCTGACCTATCGTGAACGGGACCCTGATGTCCAGAGGTTGAAACAGGAGCCCATTCTTCCAGGACTCCCTTAGTTTCTTCTTCTTGTTTTTCGCGGAGCTCGAAACTGACTTCAGCCCGACGGTTCGAAACAAAGGACGGGCCGGAGCGGCTGACAATAGTTTCTTTGCCTGTCACAGTGCAGGCCGCCTCTTTTCCCACCGTCGTTTATAATACCTATTCGGACGGATGCTCTCATTTCATCTCTTCTAGAGATCTCATTGTCTCGGTATTCGCCCATTAACAGCTTCCCCTTGTCTCTCCACCACCAGCGCGAATGCTTTCGACGTAAGGTAAGCGCAAGATTCTATTTTTTTTTTCTCCTGAGCCACTTCAGACTGCGTGCCGATGCCCCGAAAACACTCCAGAGATCTTCATAATTCTCCGCTGTACCCATACGGCCAGGACCAACACGGGGCTGCCGCTCATCACGCGCCATTTACAGCAAAAAAGAATGGCGAAGAGGCCGGCCCCAGTCACGAAGAAGCTTTGTCTTTGGCCTCGGTACTGGACCTAAGGAAAGCAACGATGAGTCGAGGCAAGCGCGCTGCCGCATAGAAACAGGAGCAAGGTACGGCCGCTCCGTGCCACAACCGCAACGTTGCATAGCACCGAGTCGTCTCATGGACTTGTTCTAGCAGCATGCAGCCGTCAACTCAACGGCGGCCCATCGTGGGCACTCGTATCCAGCTGGCCGGGTTGCCTCAAACCACCCTCCCAGGCTATCAGGCGGTGGCTGTGCAAGCCAACAGCAAAAATAGGCTGTGGTCTCTGCTCGTCAGCCCAGCGTGGAACCAAATTTCAACCATTTCGGCAGACCACACTCAGTCGCTGCTCGCCCATTTTCGAGGGTATCTCGGCTTTGGTGATTTTGGTGAGGGAATTCTTATTGCTGTAGCCAGACTTTTGACCAGTGGTTGTACATCTTTTCAACCTGCTGACAAAATCGAAAAGAGCTCGGGCTCTTTTTTGCTCAAAACGCGGCGAGGAAGCCCAAACCCGGCCCCGAAACGTCACTGAGTCCACCTCTCTCGGTTTGGGTTCTCCATCGCGCAACGCTGTTTAATACTGGGCCACTCTCTTGCCAAACTTTTGCGCTGTCCATCTCCGTGGAGATTCTTCGTACGTAGTGCTACCTGTAGGAATTGGGGTTATCAACAGGATGCGCCGTTCGCGACTTGTTACCTCCCATATTGCGTGAGGAGGAGGCGCAGGGCTTGCAGCAAAGGCTTGCTTCAGAGACCATGTCGTCAGGGAGGTTGGCAGGTATCACAACATAAGAAGGCATCAGTAGGCTTGGAGGTTACTGGGATCGAGCCGCAAACACGCATATCCTGGTTGTGTGACCAGTAGCCGCTCGCCACGCTTGTACTTTGTCTCATGACATACCCAAGCCGATCCTGCAAGATCCAACTCGGCAAGCCTCTAGAAACAACTTCCACGATTGCCAGCGTCGAGAAGAAACGAAAATAAGAACCCTTCGGGCCTAAACCATCGCGCCCACTATCCCGGTACGAGCGCTGGCCAGCATTCAAGAACACCCAAGCGATCCCCTGAAGAAAAGAGTCAAAGGCGCGCCACTAGCGCCAGTGGCATCTCTAAATTTAACTCCACGAAGAACCCGAGCCCGCCGCCCCATCCCATCCACGCCCCCCTTTATCGCCGTCACTCTCCGAAGAGGGAAAAGCTCATCGAGCGTACTGATGGAGCATCTGCCACCCCGTCGCTAATCTTGAGCAAAACCTCGTAACCGTTGTCTGTCTGCGGGAACGGCTGTCCGCATATTCGCATACTGCGACTCCCGTCGTCACTGACGTCTGGCTGCATTCCCGGCATCGTTCAGCCTTATGACTCTCAGACTTTCACTCTTTTTAAGCGCCCCAACAGGGCTTGTCAGATCAGCGGTCAAGGTCTCTCCATCGGACCCGACTGCTTCGGCGTCTCCGACCGTTCCCGCCGACCTGGGACCATGGGTCGCGTGCTTCTTATTTTGAACGGCAGCCAATCGTCTTGCATTCGTCGACACAGACCAAAGGCCTCCCTCTCCAACTCAAACCTGCTGCTATTTGGGTGCTGACATGGTCTTTTCATCTTTCAGTGCAATCCCACAAACGAAATGGCGGTGCTTTCTCAGTAAGGACGCAGCATTCGGAGATGCAGTCATCTTCGGCAGCGCGAGGATTGGCTGTCCGTTCCTCGGCTTATTCTGGCCTTCAATCGGAGAGGATTTCCGTGCCGCTTCCATGAGGATGAGCTGAAGAAGGGATAACTATTGCTGAGTGTCATGAGAAAGATCGGATGGAGCTAAGTCCATAGGTCTTCTGCAACTGGCCGATCCTTCAATATTCCATCACACTTCTCTTGTAGTTGACCAGCGGCGGTTATTTACACGGTATACGTCTCAACCTCGCAGAAAGCAGATTTTGAGGCCATTTATGTGCCAAGGCAAAGATGTTTACCAGATCGACATTCTCAAATCGAAGTATACTTGCCGTCAGGCTTCAGATTTCACACAGTGCCTGTCCTAGCAGAGTGGCTACAGTACCATCTGCTGAACAAGGAACGCTCCTACCATCACGCTGAAGTACAGTCAAGAACGGACATTGCTGAAATCAAAGTTACCTTCAAGCATAAAAAAGATTGCGTCTATTTTCTGCCTATGTCTTATTCTCCGCAAGAGCATCGCTGACGTCTTCGACCTTGAAGTAGGTGATATGTTATTGTGATCACTCCTACAGTCGAAACGATGCCCTTGGTGCTTGACAAGTATAAATCAGAGAATTCGGCCTCCGATGGCACTGTTTCCTAATAGATCAGATTGGGTGCTGCTGTAACCATGTTCTTGTGGGATTTCCCAGGGCTACCATGGCCAGGTGCAGTGCCAACATGTGCGTTGCGGATTGCCTTCTGTTCATCGGCAACTGAGCGCTTGTTTCTACGGCAATTGCCTCGAACCTCGTAGCAGGAAGCTGTGAATGTGTCAATGAGACTGACACAAATTTTTCTTTTGGCTGGTCAAGATTGAAAAGCTGGCGACAACAGCTATAACCATGAGAAGTCGTTTTGACTTGGACTGTTTATCACACTGTTTGTTTCCCGCCTTCCACGCGAAAACCATTCCATTCGGAGATTTTCCCGCCGATGAAGACAACCTGCGACAGGTTGACGGTCCCTTGTGGAGCTTCAGCCACCAGCTTGTACACCGCGAGCAGAAAGTCCCTGACTTCAGGTATCCTGATCGCATGCGCGGTATTGACCTAGTTCCTCGTAATTCATTACCGCGATCACGCATCGTTGACCGTGCAGTGAATTTTGAAGACGGAGGTGAAGTCCAGGTACTCGCTGCTGGGCGCGATGCTACCCCGCCCAAAAACGCATCCCTACAAGAATTATGTCGCTCGATCATCAATAAGTAACCCCTAGAGAAAATCTCTAGTAAGATATTGTAGCAGACGCCAGTTTTTGAGATGACCGAAGCCTATTTGTCAAGTTAGAGGTTTCGGGCCAAAAGGGGGGGGGGGCTCACTTAAGCTGAGAGGCCACCTGGAACACGTGAGGGACGAGACGCTCTCAGCAGGAGCGAGATGAGCAAGTTATCCTAGGATATATCCTGGAACACCATAGGACTGGTGGATTGTTGGAAAGTTTTGATTTGGCATAACCCTACACAACTCAGGCACGTATATAAAGATGAATCCTCTTCTCCCTGCACGTTGACCAATTCCGATAGGCTTGGTTTTTTTAAGAAAACACACTCGTCAACGCAGTAGGTCTGACCAAAAGACCAATTGTCGCTATTGTGAACTTGGCCTCTAGTTTTTTTACTATATGCCCCTTTCATCTCGAGGATGTTTTTCGTCGAAATGTCACTACACTCGTCTCAAGACAACCTTGAGAAGCATCTTCGCCCCACTGCGCCAAAAGAACTCGACGATATCGACCATGTCCCCGACACACCGCTAGATTCGGAATTGTCAAACTCTTTGATTAAAGAAGGCCGTGGATGAAATGAGATATTTCATCAGCTTGTTTCGATCTGTGAAGATGGCATCTATCTCTCAGCGACCTGTCGTTGCTGGCCGTCATATCACGCGATCTGGGTCTACCGCTTTGAAAGGCGTGCATACTTGCTACGACAGCGCCGGACTCATCATTATGCTGAAGAATAGCTTTAGAGAAGTACCTTATCATCCTGATTCCATCGCCCATGCGGCGCAATGTTTGGAGGAACTTGAGCAACGATCACCGCCCGGGCTCGTCTTCCCACATGGTAAATTATTCGCGGATGACACCTTCGTTGGCAGCACGATTGCCAAGGTTGTTGCGATTGAGATTGGTAAAGATCTGACTTCTATCCTGCCTCCTGGGGATTCGCCAAAACCCAATTAGCTTATAAGAGTGAGCTATCTTTTGTCCGCGATGGAGCTGTGGAGGGCTTCATCCCCCGTCGGTGGGCAGAATGAGACCTCATAAGGCCTGCTCACGACCTCCTTCTCTACGTGGCTGACATGCGGAACGGATGATCAACTATGTGAGATTTGAAAACGGCAAGGGTTTGCCAAAGCATGGAGGCATGCATAAGTTAGGCGATGCATTTAGATTCAATAAAGGAACATGAGTATCTGGAATAATTTTCACACCTGCCTTGTCAAGAATGGTAAGTGGGTTTACAGTCAGTGAAAAATAGAAATAAAAATAAGACGTATGCTTCAGCATACAATTTTTTGACAGGTCCCTTCGTCTCAAAATCCCAACCGGCCACTACAGTCGGCCGGTCACGGGATGTAGTTCGGGAGTGGTAGATATTTTCCGGCCCAATCGCCGAACGACATCTAAACCCTTGTGAACAGCTCGTTTAGCTACGCCAAACTACTTGACGTGCCAACGCATCACCAATGACTGAAGCTGTAAACAAGGAGGAAGCTCCGGGCATCAGACCCGAACCGCGACTGCCACTGCATGCTTTCCCTCCGCCCATGATCATAGCTCCGCAGAAACAGCCGCACCGCCACACCATCATCCTCTTGCACGGCCGAGGTTCCAGTGCCCGAATCTTCGCACCAGCGCTTCTGTCCGTCCTTCTGGACAATCCAATCGCACCGCCAGGCCGGAAAACCTTCCAAGATCTTCTCCCGCACGCGCGCTTCGTATTTCCAACTGCACCGCGGTCGCGGGCAACCGTATACAGACGGTCCATTATTAACCAATGGTACGACGGGAGCGGCGACTGGGAGGAGACACTGTTGGGCAACGCAAGAGAGACGGTTCTGTTCATACATTCTCTGATAGAAGACGAAGCTGTCCAGGTGGGTGGGACGGACAGAGTAGTGCTTGGCGGCTTCAGTCAAGGTTGCGCTGCTGCACTTCTTTGCCTCTTGCTGTGGCGAAGCAAGCCAATTGGCGGCTTACTGGGTATGTGCGGAATGTTACCCATGGCTGGCGTGATGAGCGAGGTCATGATGGAAAGAAGCCGTCAAGTGGATGAAAGACACCAGAACCCGCCAGAATACTCCGATGACGATCTCTTCGAGCACCCTCATGACCACTCAACCACCAGCTGGGATGGGGTTCAAGCCAAACACAATCCAGTGGAGCAAGCATTGCGCCTCCTCGGAGAAGAAATTGGCCTCTCGGTTCCAAAGCTGGCGACGCGTCTATCACTCCAAGAGACACCCGTTTTTCTTGGTCATGGAACTGCGGATGACAATGTTTCATTACAGGACGGTCAAGAGGCATCAAGAGTCTTACAGACCATGGGCTTTGATATCGACTTTAAGACCTATGATGGTCTAGGTCATTGCTATTCAAAGGACATGCTGAAAGATATGATTGAATTCCTCAGAAACAGAGCACCAGGCTCATAACGACTTAAAGACCGGGGAGCTATGGGACTGAGTTTCACCGATTACATGGATGCCGACCCGGACGGAACTAGTACAATCACAGTGCCTATCTTCACATCCAGAAAGGGACAAAGACTGGGATTGTTTACCTTGATTTGGGGACACATGTAGTAATCATGGATCTATATGTAGTTTCCCCCCGGAGTTTTCGCCGGTGAGTTGGTTGCTGATTGAGTGGTCCGGTAGTAGCCGAGATGGGCAATATAGTTGATTCTAAATCCTGTCGACGGCGTTGCGTTGAGATCTACGGGATTCACAACGGCGGCAGGCCATCCCACATGGCCTACACGAGCTTGGAAAAGCCAGTTTCTTGTCTCGTGACCAGCAGAAAATCTCCTTGATGTGAGTATAGGACTACTACGACTTTCAAGGTACGCGCTTGACGCGTCAGACGGCCCTTCAGCCACCCCAGCCATACGACGGTCTACCCTAAGACATTTTCGATGGTAATGATACAAGTGGTTCTCTACGACTTCTGTGCCCTTCTTGTCACATTTGGTTTTGAAAGCTACATCATCCTTCGGGACCTGAGTTCAGCATTGGCATGATTTCCAAAACCGAACCACGTGTTCCCCAAGAGACATATTCAGACCTTCTCAGGACACTGTGGAGATTTATTTCGGACAGATTGTCGTTGCTAGAACCACTCACATGGCCTTGGTGCGACATCAAAGGTTGGCTTGGAGTGTCTGGGTTTTGCGATGAGATGCAAGTTATGTTTATCCTCTCCGCATAAACGGCGTCGTTTCTACTTGTTGTGTACAATTTGACCTTAGTCGTAAAGCATAATGTATCCCGGGCCCTTTTGCACCGATCCAGACCGTCCTTCATCATGAATCCTGAGCAGTTGGGAAGGAGGCCTTACGGTACGTCCAGTCATCGAGCCGAGACCCATGATTTATTGTGTCTCCTATCACGTGTGAGCTCCTTTCGGAGAAGACTGACTTATTAATATCAAGTCTTCGATTATGCTGCCATGGAAAGAGGTGGGCATCTTGCTAGCAGTTGCGGGTGGTCTCTGAGTCTTGGCCATTCCGACAATTACATAGTATGGATCATGGCTAGCTGCTTTGATTCCATTAGTTAGGGGGCTTATCATGATAGGAAGCGATCGCTTTGGTGTGTCGATTTCGTTCCATGGCAGTAAATCTGGCATTGTGATGATTCTCCCACGATGGGAAATGCAAGTAACGAATAAATCTCCAACAACATCGTGCATCCACCCAGATCCTGAAATGCGGCACAGTGCCCACCGAACATAGAAACTGTCATCCCGAAGACATGTAGTTGAAATAGGGTATCCGGAGCAGGCACAAAGATCCGGCTAGTAGCTTGTCATCGCCGGCGGCTGCCCGACAGTGACATACTAAGCCCCGTAAGGAACGAGAAGACTATACCTTCTCCAAGTCCCAAGAGCCCGGATTAACTACTATAGAGCGCCTCTTTCTTCACCTGAACTTCTTTGGGAAGGTCAGTTAACGTTCCTTGTCAAGCCTGCAGAGACATGTCGTGGGGTGTGGGGGCTCAGCGAGACAACCCCTCGGTCAGCCATGGGATAAGTGAATACTGACAGGGTCCTCCGCACATACATAGGTCTCACAGCACACGGTACGAAAGTACTGGTAGTTAGTAGGTCATTGATAGGCCATCTAGGGGCCTCATAGAATGTCAAAAATAGCATACAACCAAGAAAGTAAAGAAAACCCGGACGGTATTCATAAACGGAGTTGATAGGTCTTGAACTCGATATTCAATCTAGATAAATGAATTTGCCTGGTAACTCAAATGATCGAAGAAGAGTAAGGGAAGAAGAAGACTGCCGTTAGCTCCAGAACTGTAACAACCCCGAGAAGTTGACGGCAGTTGATTATGGAATGGCTGCAGCCAACCCTGTGTATTGGCGCTCGAAGCAACACAGCCGAAAGCAAGCGCATAGTATATTGGGCATCGATATACCTTTACAAGATGAACGAGTAAGCAGCAACTGAAAAGGTGCTACTACGAGGAGAAGTTAGAGGGGCAAGGAGGAAACAAGATCTTGTCTCTTCGACGCTGCAACCTTGGCAACCACAACTGCATCGACTAATTATCAACATGGGCTAGGGCGACGATTGATCGCACTATAGCTGCAAGATATTTGGAGGCATGCTCATCACTGAATGAACATTCGCGCGGCATGTAGCGGCTTAAGGATGAGTGGTCATCCAAGACTTCCAAGAGGGCTGAAATGACGGGAAGCGACCCTGCTCATGACGCAGATATTCATATTGAACCGAGGGGACCAATAGTTGTTTTACAACCCTCTTATAAATCCAGAAAGTAGAGGCACAAACTGATTCATGTGAGTGAGGGTGGTGTCAGCAATGTTGGGCTCCGTGGAAGGTCAGGCTGTCGGGGTCCGCACCGCATGACGTCCCGCCCCCAGATTTCCAAGCCTGCAGACGTGGCACAAGCGGCTCGCTGCTGATCATCGAAGGGGGCGACGTGGTGCCAAAACTCTGACTCTATCTGGAAGAGTCGACTGCCGGAGAGTGTGCTGTGTAATACGAATGGATTGCCAATTCAAGCGCCCCAGATGTACATGACGCCATGAGTTGTCTGACGAAGCCGAGGTAAACGCGAGGAGGGTCATAGAAATCAGAAGCATGGACTTATTTCTCCATCAATCATGGCCAGGAGACGCTGTCGTATTTCCAGGCCAAAGGTGTGGAACACGACGTCAATGAAGGCACGATGTAGTGCGGCTGAAGAGTAGACCGTAGCCCGCGGAGACAACATCAGATCGTTGTCAAGCAAAGTGCGGGGAAAGCCGGTCGTCCGTCTGAGGGGGCCGCCGGTTGTGGCGATATGCCGTTATCCGACGTAATGATGTGCGTCGCGGGGTGAAAAGGGGATGGTCGCGCGGCGCAGCTGCAACATTAGCAAGAGTGCTGGCAACGACGTCTGCCACACCATGTGGGCGGAGTTCTGCACAATCTGGGGATTTGTGGTCAGCAGACACTTGCAGCTATATCCGAGGACGCTAACGATAGATACCAGACGCTTGGCCGCGAAAATGGACAAGCCGACAAACACTGTAGAAAACGAGTAAGGCTTGCACTGTCGATGGTGGCAGGAGAAAAAGCCAAGACATCGGGCACAGCTACGGCCTTCCAAATGGTCACGGGTCCGTAGTTGCATCTGAATAACGGCCGACGTAGGAAGAGGGATCCATAAGCAAGATAGAATACTAGATTCGCCGTCATCGATGCGCTGATGATGACAGGGAGTTACGTTCTCCTGTCCTCAGATGGGGGGAATGAGTGGTGGACGAAAATGAAGTTGACGCAGAGTCAGACTGCAAGAGATGTAAGACTCAGCACGCGACCAAGAAAGGCAGAGGAACACTGCCACCGACAGATAGGTCAATCTAGCACGGATACTTGTCCTTTGAAAGGCACGTCGTAACCCATGAGGGCTGCCTTACCGCCTTGAGAAGTTGGGAATAATCCATGACAAGGGAGACCCCTCAAGCAAGCTGGCACCTGGCTTTCCGGGGGAGTTGGCACGTTGGCTAGCGTGGGGGTTAGTGCTGTCTAAAGTCTGTCGATCCGCCCAACATCCGATGACAGCAAGGTTGTTCTAACTCGTGAGTCGATACGCTTGGTCCCTTCGAATTTGATTTGGACGTCTGCAAGGCGCTTTGGGAACGATGGCTTGGAAAACTGTTCAGAGCACATGACGAAGACAGTTTCCTGATCTGGAAAGTGAGTGGTGGAGCCGTCTGAACTCTTGCAGACTTCCATAGTCAGGCCGTAGTATCTCACAATAATCGACTGCAGAAGGGGCTAGCCTTTGTGTGCGTGCATGACTTGCAGCGGTGGATTGTGTCCGATGCTGGACGCTCATCCCGTACATCGGCCTGCCCTACCACCGCCTCGAAATGAAAAGCCTTGATGAAACCGGTCCAACTTGTTGACTTACCAAGTATTGACTAGGTTGTTCTCACACTGTCCGTTTTCTGATCTTGAAGCTTGTTGTTAAGACAAGGGCTTGAAATACCTCCGTTCGAAACAGCGAATAGAAAGTCCTCGACGGTCTCAACAAGGCAGATGGAATTTGGTAAAGACAAACGACGGTGTACTGTGGCCCTTCATTCAAGCGCCAATGTCTGTTCCTGGCAAACGACACGCCATTTTTGTAGAAGATGGAAACTTGATTTGATAGGAAATGATGACTGTAGGACAACAGCTGTGCCTCTCGATAAGCGGTAGAATTCGTGGTGCAGATTGATTCCGAGAAGAGCCGAGATAGGACGATACATTTTAGATGTGGATGGTTTAGGTGAGTAGACAGCAGCTCGAACGAATCCCTTCATCTGACTTCAGGCTTACGTGAGCCAATGACTGACCCCCAGGCGCAAATCGCCGTGGTCTGTGCTCTTGGACTTCCTCTTCACAATGCAGCACCTTTTTCCTCTTCAATTTGTGGACTTCACTGCGACTTTCTCAACCATGCATCGCTTCCCAAGACACCTTTATAATAGAGGCACTCCGCGCAAACCTTCTTGCCTTGCGGCTCGTCTATTCAATGAAATTGTTCCCCTCTTTTGTATCATCATCCTTTGGCTACCTGATGTCCAGCAAACCAAGCATGTTTCACCGAAATGGGCCGACACCATGTCTCAAACCCTTCCCGACACCTGAGTCCAATGACTATCTTTTCACTCTCAAAGTCGATTAAGGCCATGACGGCCGGCCGAAACGCCGTGTCATCCTTCAACGTCAACTCATTGGCGAGACCTGCCCCGAGGTGCAAACTAGAACGCCGAAGGAAAAGATGTCGTTTCACCCACCGGTGTAAGATCCGGCCCTAGTCCACATAGATGACATTCAAACTGCGTGCGACTGGTCGCGAAGTTGTCACGGGTCACTTCTCACAGACCTCATCGGCAGCATGTCCCTTTAGATCTGAGGGTTATTTACATCCCCCCAAAGCCCACTCCAGCCTCAAGCTTAGCGGAATGACAATGCTGGCTTGCAATGCTCGATTCTGCAGGCGCCCAAGGAGGCAACTTGGAGATCGAGGCCTGTTGAGGCTAACCCCCACGTCAAGCGGCGTACCCCAGAAGACATATCTGGGTTGGGGTCAGCTTTGATTTCCACGGTATCCCACCACCTCCATGTCTCCCGCTAGCAGACGCCGGCCTCGCCTCCTGCATGGCTAAGCAGCGATCCTGCCTTGAACTCCACGCACTGTGTCGCAGAGCCCTGGTCTAGGCACTCCAGTCTCCCCGACATCCTGGTTCGTTGCTGCATTTCTTCGTACTACTACAGCCGGCCAGGAGTGATCCTTGCTGGTCGGAATGGCCTGCTTGCCCATGACTATCCGCATGGCGCGTCTCTTCCTTGAGTCCGAGACTGAAAGCACCTTGCTCGTATGCAGAAGCCGGCCCATCCGTTGGAAGCCCGTCTCAGCCTGTTCATCTCGGGCGATGCTTACTTACTTACTTGACGGACGAGCCGCCACAGTTACGAAGTGACCTGTGACGCCACTGGTCTGCTGCAAGACTGGTATTGATATTCCACCTTTCGATGGGGGTCACATCATGCCTCACTGCCTTCCTTTGTTTTCCTTGCCCCGGTGATAAAAGGCCATCTTCCCACTTCCCCATCTTCCTCGACTTGTCGCAGAGGCGTTGACATCTGCATGAACTTGGATCGATACAACATCTACTAGTTTTAGTTCAAGTTTCATCATCCGTGCTCCAATATTCTAGTTTTGATATCTACCCTTGCATTACGTCTTTACCGCGCTTCGTGTATCCTACGTTGTGCTTCCTGTCTTACTTGAAAGTAAGAACATCTGCTACACATATCCCACAATCGCTATGGCTCCTCACCAAGATGCGCCCTCGCCGGCGGGTAGTTTCACCGCCGGCTTCAACAGGACCCCTTTCCACCCTATTACGTCTTCCAATCTCCAAATCGGAAGCCTAGCTGCGGCTGAACCAAATTCTCTTCTCAGCGGTTCATACGAGAGCGCATCACTAGGCACCGACCTGCACGGAACCCGATCGCTTGTTCCTGGTGTCTACGTACCCACCATGTGCTTCTTCGAGCCGGGTACGGAAAACGTGGACATCGAAACTGTCGCTCGCCATGCAGTACGACTTGCTCAAGCGGGTGTGACCGGCCTGGCCACCCAGGGTTCCAACGGAGAAGCAGTCCATCTTTCACACGCTGAGCGCCATCTTGTCACGGCAACAACCAGACAGGCTCTTAACGATGCTGGCTTTTCATACATGCCCATCATCGTCGGCTGCGGAAGCCAGAGCACACGTGAGACCATACAATATTGCACCGAGGCCTGGGCTGCTGGTGGAGACTATGCCCTGGTTCTTCCTCCGTCATACTACGCCGGTCTCTTTGCTCCGTCATCGGAGACCATATTCGAGTACTTCCATTCAGTGGCGGATGCATCGCCGATTCCTCTCATCATCTACAACTTCCCGGGCGCAGTGGGAGGCATGGACTTGTCTTCCGACGTCATTGTGCAGTTGTCTCAGCATCCCAATATCGTGGGTGTTAAGCTTACATGCGGAAATACGGGCAAGTTGAACCGCGTTGCCGCTGCGACGAGAAAGTTGGCAAAGAAGCCTGACTCAAAGACTCCAGAGTTCGTAGTCTTGGCAGGTTCAGCCGACTTCTCGATTCAGTCCTTGGTTGCTGGGGGACATGGCATCCTTGCAGGTCTGGCCAACATTGCCCCCAAGGCTTGTATCAGGACCATTGAGCTCTTCCGAGAGGGGAGACATCGAGAGGCTCAGGAAATGCAAGAGATCGTCTCACAAGGTGACTGGACAGCGATCCAAGGGGGTGTTGTGGGTGTGAAGGCTGGCCTACAGGCGTGGCTGGGCTATGGCGGTGTGGCCCGTAGCCCTTTGCCGAAGCCCACGCCCGAGCAGATGAAGAAGTGGAAAGAAGGATTCCGTGAACTTGTCGTTCTCGAGAAGTCGCTGTGAGATTACAGCTCAGGTTCCCTCTCGAAGTCAACGAATGCACTGTCATGAGCCTGGGCTTGGTTCAGATTGAAGTCTAATACGGATGAGATCATGGGCTTTTCTAAGTAGCTATTTCTTTTGATATTAGGTTTTGGCATGTTTGGGACGAGAAGGAGCCATAGCCTCTTCTGATCCTCATCATTGGCGTTTCCCTCGGCGAGCCTGTTAAGGGCAGATCTACTTAGTTTTCTATGTTCGGGTTGAGCTAAAAGCTGTTTCGCTGAAGGCAAAACATCGTTTTTTTCGGATTTAAATCACAAGACAACTGTATCCATGAGCTTTTAGTTATGGAATATGAGATTTGACCAGCAAGTCGACTTATTGACGTTATGGATGTAACCCAACTTCCCACATCCGTGAATCATTATCACCACCTGTCGCGGTACTTCTGTCGCTGCCCCAGAAAAGAAAAGAAAGAAAATCTGAAGGCAGGCGGCACAGACGACAATTCTCATAGCCGCTTGATATCTTGATCTCTGCCACGTCAGAGCGCTTCTACACCTCGTGCAGCATAAAGCTACCATTTCCGGGAATCAACATCGTATTCTCCAGCCAATGCATTTCTCTCTTCATAAATCGACGCGTCTGTAGAGCCCCTCCGAGAGCGGTGAGGAAACAGGAGAAAGCCCAGCAATGGCGTGGCTTGGCCTTGTGATACCGTCGGCTGGCCGCATCTCGGAAGGACGGCATCATGTCGCAAACAGAACTTGGTGGTTCTGTTCGTGAGACAGGCGGAGTTTGTGATCAACACAGGTCCGCGAAAGCTACTAATCAGCATCAAGAGGGAGACGCTCGATGCTCTCGAATCAGGGATCATAACAAGGCCACACCGACGGCGATATTGACCGCTCTGCTTTCTCAACGCTTACCTAGCATTTTCCCACCTCATGGTATGTAAGCAGTTACCCGTCGTGGTTTTAGATTCGAAGGCGCCGAGCGGCCGGGTTTTACACTTCCGGACGATGCCTATCGCAGTTGCCCAAGTGAGCTAAGTCTCATAAAAGGAGAAGGCTCTCACAGCGCGGCCTTTGCGATATCGTGATACAGAAACGCGCTGTATCTATTTTCGTATATTATCGAAAAAGCAGTCCTACTTTTATTCCTGGATGCGAATCTTCCAAGGTCATTATGAACTGATCATACGTCCAACTCCTCTACCTGGGCAGAAGAAGAGTAACGTCGTCGACCTCGTCATCATGTCGCGCAACGCTACGCGGCGGCAGATACACAAGCCTGATGAGTTTCCCACATTCCGGGTATGATATGATACAAGGTCGGTAACAGCACGGAGCCATGGACCGGATCCGACGGCTTCGATTGCTAAAATTCTGGGAAAGTGGGCGCTTGACCGCTCCACGTAGGTAAAGAATAAAGTCTTTGCGATCTCCCGAGTTGCTAGTGCAATGTTCATCTTCAATTTATTCTTCTTGTGGTCTAAATTTTCTAGCAAATACTGACTCAATACGTAATGATCTCAACGTTCAAAGTCGTCTTAGGCATTCTGGTGGCCGCACCATGGAGAGTCGTGACGCAAGAATACCCTGTTGTCGGCGTAAAGTCCGGTGTCAACATGCGGACTGGTGAAATACCTATAAGAAGGAATATCAACAATATCTACGAAGAAGCAGGACCGCAATGGTAAGATCTGGACTCTGTGGTAAAGGCCAAGTTTCTCACATACTCACAGGGACCTCTACGTTGGAGCCCTCACAGCCATGCAGGATGCGAATGAGACCGAGCCAACATCGTATTTCCAAGTCGCTGGTATTTGATCATAAATTTCTCCAGCATTCTGGCTTTTACTCACAATTGCAGGCATTCACGGTCAGCCGTACATGGCATGGTCTGGAGGCGGACCGCAGAGCGGTGCAGAAGCTGGATATTGCCCACATAACGTACGTCCTGAGAATCTCGACGCCCGAGATACTGATTTTGACTGATATCCAATTAGCAAGGATTGTTTGGCACCTGGCATCGCGGATATCTCTTGCTTTATGAGGTTCGTACGACCGTTCTACAGATATAAAAACCGTTTGGCGCGGGACTGACTCTTTGTTGCAGCAATTGCTAGTCCGCTATGCCAAGCGTGCAGCAGCCTCTTACCCGGAGCCTCATAAGCGAGCATATGTTGAAGCCGCGGAGAGTTTGCGCATTGCCTATTGGGACTGGGGAGCCGACTCACAGGTCCCGCCCATAACGGCGTTGCCGACTGTTGTCATTCAGAAGGCTGTGGGCGGCACGCTGCAGCCAGTCGCGGTGCGGAACCCGTTCTACCGTTTTATTTATCCCAAGTCGGCTCCCGATGGCGATTTTGGCAGTTTTGATGGACAGAACTTTACGAAACGCTGTGTTGGGGACGGTGAGAGCTATCCCAACACGGCGAACGCGAAGCTTGCAGGGTACAACTTGAAGGAGAAAGTGGTGAGTGAAGATCCCGCACCCAAGGACTAACGAAGGCCACATGGAATCCGCTAGAGTGCTTCAGAGTTAACTATCTTACTGATCGACCACAGTACAATGTCTTCGTGAAAGCCACATCCTTCGATGAGATGGTCACTGCCCAGAACCAAGGAGCCAACTTCGAAGGCCCCCACGGAGAAATTCATGTCGGGGCTGCATGCGGACAGGATCTCCTACATCTATCAACCTCGGCTTTCGAACCTTTATTGTAAGTTTTTGCTGAGTTTTGTCACGCCAAGTCTAATTTATTTCTAAGCTGGCTTCATCATGCAAATGTAGATCGTCTCATCGCCTTCTGGCAAGCCCTTCATTTCGAAAATGCCACCATGCATTTCTCGTACGCCTCATCCCAAATGTTCGCCACACCATCCGGGACTACCGTCACCCCGAAGTACCCCTTGTGGCCCTTCATTGGAACGGGAGGCGGTCCGCTTACCAGCGAACATGTGACACATATCCGTGACTGGGGGTACACGTATGCGCCGATGAGGTTCTGGGACCAGACGCCAGGAGATATCAAGATGGCGGTCAGTAGGACGGTGAACAGCCTGTACGGCCCCCAGGATCAGCAGTCCTCTTCCATTAGGATCAAGCGGCGCGCAAGGATTCCGAGGAGGGAGTACGTTGCAAAAGTCGAGGTCGAGAGAAGCGAGCTAGAGTTGCCTTGCCAAGTGCAGCTTTTTTTGAAGGGCTCATTGTTGGGATCACTCACGTTACTGGATATGCCTATGGATGGAAAGAGTTATGACGAGATACCTTTAAACCGAGGTATTGAGACTGCTGGCTTAGGAGTCCTTTCGACGAACGGCATCCTTGGAGGGATAGAAGACGGGCTGGAGGTTGTCATTAGTAAGGTGAGTACAGCCGTCGCATTTTGTCCCCCCCAAACGGTGTGCATTCTTAGAGTCATGATGGACTGACAAGCGTTCGTATAGCTGGATGGCACAACGATACCGCTGGATCGTGTTCCCAGCTTGAAGATTGAGGTCGAAGACCAGGAGATCATGCCGCCGGATTCTTTGGATGAACTACCGACGCTAGGTGCTACGCGGAGTCGGCCCGCGATGCCACGACCTCTGTCAGTTGAGTCCTAGATGGCTGGTTGTAGTCTTTAAGCGAGGGTAATTTATTGTGTGTCTAGGAATGATTGCGATTGCCTCTTTGTGGGTGGATAGGATGCCGGTACTTCCTCTTGTCGCTCTAGGTCCGGCGTTGAATAATAATGCGAGGCGAACTTTGTATTTAGGTGGTAACGATAAGGTATACAGGAGCAGTCCTGTCAATGGTTCGAGCTTAAGACATACTCTGCTGTTCTTGTATTCCTGTGCCTGGCTAATCTATCAGATGACGTTCAAATTTCCGCCCGCCCTGGTGGTCTATGCTACACACCTTTGCTCGGTTTCCGAAGCACGATATCCACACACTGCGGAACGTCGGACGTGAGAACATGTCAACTACGAACACCAGGACACAAGAACACCAAGCCCTGGCACAACCAAACCCGAAACCAGGGCGAACGAGCGAGGTTGTGCCTAAACGGCCCGAAAGGCCGGTTCGTGGGGTTGATGTGTCTTACAGGCGCTTAAGTTGACGTCAGTCGGTGAGGATGAGGGTCCCTTTGCACGTCTGGCTGACGATTTTGACTATGATGTGATGGTGATGTCGAGCTAAAGATCGACTTATTTCTGTTTGAAGACGAGAAGATTATCACATGAAGGTGGCAATGCAGCGAACAGCTGCCTACGCATCTTGTCCACCCATGAGCCACAACGCGCCGCAACTCGCCTGGAGCAACATGCCACAGACGAGAAACACCTTACCCGCCTGCCCATCGCTGCTGAACATAAGGCTCACAACCACAAAAACATTCAGCGGAATTCTCAGCACGCCGTACACCTGCGCCCTGACACCGTCATCGACGACCTTGCCCTTGAGATACCCCATCGAAGGGAAATACAACCCAACACAGGCTTCGAACAGGCAAAAGAGCCAAAAGGTGACTTGCTCCGCGCGAGGGGGCCCCGTTCCAAGGGCAAAAAATACGACGTTGGCGGCGAGCAAGACCAATAGTAGCAGTCGGGATGGCGTGGAGACGAGGGCGAGGAGGCGGGGATACAGGAGAGAGGCGAGGAGGGTCGAGGCCATGAAGGAGGCAAAAATAATGCCGTAAGGAAGTGACTCTGGTGAAGACGACGCGGAGACGAGGACAGGGGACCACAAGACTACAAAGAGGTACATTGAGCCTTCGAACATGGTTGAGGCGAGGCCGATTGTGAGAACACGCTTGTCCGTAATTGTGGACCAAAGGCTGGGCTTTTGGGCTGTGGACTTTTCCGACTCGGATTTTTGACCTGTTGAGCCATAGTTTTCATCCTTCAAATTCAGTCAGTGGGGATCTAGTAATGAAATACGATGAGACACCGCAACATACCCATTGGCTGGCAATGACACCAGCAGCAACGATCAGCAGCCCGACACTGGCCAAGAAAGGCGACTTGCGCGTCCCAGTGACGGAGACGAGCCACTCGCTCACCACACCGCTCACAATTGCGACGACGCTGTTGACGGTACTCATTAGGCCGAAGGTCCGCGAGAGGTCCATGCCCTTCTCACCCAGACTGCGGGCATGAAAATCGGTCACCATCCAGCTCTCGAAGACGCTGAACAACAGACTCGTTCCCAGACCGCCGAGAACACGGCCAATGAATAATATCGGAACGCTGGGTATCGTGGTAAGAATGCAGGAGAGCGCATATGCGGCGCAGAAGAAGAGACAGCTGGCCTTGCGGCCGTGGCGGTCAGCGAATGAGCCGATGAAGTAGCCGGCTACGGCGCCGGATACGAAGCCAGTTGTGAAGAGCGTTGGCACGAAGTCTGAAGAAATTTGATGCTCATTCTTGTAAAGAGAATAAAGAAACGGTCCCTAGTATTGGCATGTTAGAAGTTCCATCGTCATACTTAGAAAGTGCATGTGGGAAGCAAGCTACCTGCAGCCAATCTGAACCCATTACAAGGGCGTAGACGACGTAGAAGGCCCACTGGGAGCCTGTCTGCTTTGGCTTTTGCTGAGAATTTTTCTTCTCGTCTCCTTTAGAGGCATTAGACTTGTCTTGGCTGCCCGAGGCGAAGAGAAAGCCACAGGCGAGCAGGAGGCCGCCGAGGTTGACTTGATAGATATCCAGCATCGTGGCGGCTACCTAGGTCCTAGGCTGTCAATCGTTGCACGCTGGCAAACAAGAGGATTGAGGAATGCTGAGTATAGTAGGAGAGAAAGCTGAATTCTTTGAGAATACTATAAGAGACGAGGTCAAAAATGAAAGCTTATAAGGTGGAGTGAAGTCGACAAACTTCAAAAGGCCCAGGTGTCCTTCTCCATCTTGCACGGGGTGGTGTTCCGGGGGCCAAGCTGGAGCACGGAGCGTTTCGGGCGCACAACCTCCAAAGAGGCCCCTCCAAACGTCTCGTTTTAGCTCATTGAGTTCATCTGAATCAAGTGAGACTGGCGTTCGGACGGATGCCTCCCTCATGTGGGCTTATAAATTATGTAAAGCCATTGTCATCTTGCAAGTCTGACTCATTGTGAACTGAGTAATAATAAGCCACCTCCCAAATGTCGAGGGAACGAGAAGAAGCTGCCGAAGCTGCGGTGTTCGCGGATAAGAAAGACATGGGCGGGAGAAAGTGGAGATGTCTGGGGCCGTGCTACCCCAATACAGAAACGAGCTAGGGGCTTCACAGTGTGCGGATCCCAGAAAGATCACCCCGTAGTTTCAAATGGTACGGTTTTCACGGAATCATCCAACACCACGCCTTATTCCCTCGGCTCTCCGACTTGAGAACATGAATATGGGATAGAGTAATTCAAATTCACTTTCACCTCTAAACGAAGCGAGGGCCTCACTGGCCATATTACTTGAAGAAGTGGATGCCCTACTGTAGGTAGTCATAACGGACGTTTGCTGGCGCTTGACTGAGCCCAACCCATCGCAGGAGTGCTGGTTGGTATCCCTGGCGAACTGATGAAAATCCCGGAGGTCATTCAATTCCACATACGGCATCATATTTGGCGTTTGGCCCGTATAGCGTTTGACCAAGTCTGCGTTCCGATGAGAGTGGCAAGAATTGCACAATCCATTAGGCCATATGTCATTTATTTTGACTCTGCAAATACCCGCCGCCACTCTTACTTGAACTGAACGACACCATTGAACCATTCGACGTCACGTCTATTACTCCCGTGACCTTCCATGGGATCGTCGAATCAAGTACCACCTACCACGTGGAGCTTTCGTGCTTGCTCAATAACTAGTTAGCTTTACTAAGTCGGACAACGTTGCGGCCGGGATTGCCGTGCAGTCATTATGCATGAGACAAGGTCATGGAAGAACTTGAAAATGAGCTCTGCAGAGCTCATCGAGTCTGATGTTCTCATTCTTGGCCTTGACAAATACTGGGTGACTTCCGGTTTTGAGTCAGTCTCTACTCACACGGAGAGCCTGCCATGACCAGATTGGTTTCCTCAAGTACCTCTTGAGCGATCAGTCATCGTTCGAGTTGTAGTTCGTCTGGTTCCTCACAACGTGCGCTTCTTCGCACCGCTCACTGCCTTCGCAAGGACGGGATGCTGTCAATCGTTTGATCCCTTAGCCTTCGCAAACCCCTTGGTCGGCTCCCAATGCGGCCGAAACGTTTTCGCCGACGCAACAACACCGTACGGCCTCGCCAAGGCCGCGTGTGACGTCGACGGAGACAGAACCGGCGAATTCTCGACCGATGGAAGCAACGTCACCGGCTTCAGCATTGTCCATGATAGCGGCACCGGGGGAATCCCCAGCTTGGGTAAATTTCCGCTCTTCCCGCAGGTCCGTCCCGGCGATGAGCTCAAGAACTGTATGTTCCGGATCCGGGACCGGGCGACGAAGCATGACTTGAACAAGACCGTCGCCGAGCGAGGTTACTTCTCCGTCGAACTGGCGTCCGGCGTGAAGACGGGCATGACGGTGGCTGAGCACGCTGCACTCATGCGGTTCAATTTTCCGAGCGTAAATGAGCATCCGCTCGTGCTGTTGGACTTGACAGTTGAGATCTTTGGGCGAGTAGTCAGAATGCATCTATCAAGATTGACATGCCTATCGGGCGGATGTTGGGAACGGGACCTTTCTGCCTAGCTTCGTCGCTGGGTCTTACAGGCTTCGCTACTGCGTCGACTTCTTCGGAGGCAAGATCTTTGATACCTGGGTCTGGGTAAATGGGTAAACAACAGTTGGCAATGAGCCCAAGGAGCTGCTCATAACTAGAGGCTTCAACTTGTTTTATCTCGAGGGTGGCCGGGTTCGTGCGCTTCAAAGAGGTGGTCAATGACATGGTCACTGCCGGGGTGGGAATCTCGCTCAAGAGTAGTGATCAGGCATGCCGCAACGCAGAGAAGGAATTCCGGATCCAAGGTACAACTTTGACGCGCTGGTGAAGAGAGCAAAGGACGCCTGGAGAGACAGACCGAGCCCCGTATCAACCAAGGCAGCTGGCACAACGGGCGACCTTCAGAGGAGTTTCTGGAGCGGCTTGCACCGCAACGTGATTCTCTCTCAGAATTCGTCTGGCGAGACAGGTAAATCCCTTACTTTGACTTATTTAACTGGTAAGAAAAGATCCCGTGTCTGTCTCTACCCCTACTTAGGTACCTGACAAGTTCACAGCATTATGGATCGTTTTCGTGCCTAGCACCCTTAGCTAACCGTCATCGACCCAACGGCCCAGGCACAAATGGTGAATTCCATGCTCGACATCTATAAGCGCGAAGGTTGGCTACCAGGCTGCCGTATGTCTCTCTGCAAAGGAGGCTCCAACGCCGACGTCGTTATCGTTGACTACTACGTCAAAAACTTGGCCTCGATACTCTGGGAGTTGGCACTCACCGCAATAACCAAAGATGCCGAGGACGAGCCTCCAGATTGGTCTTATGAGGGCCGCGCGGCGGCCTCACAAGCTGCAAAAGCCTCAACTACATCCCATACCTCGATTTCGACCCGATCGGCTCCGGCACAAATTCAAGGAGCGTGACGAGGATCCAGGAGGACTCTCATAACGACTACTGCCTAGCAACACTGGCTCAGGGATTAGGTAAGGATACGTTTCATGACAGGTACATTAGAGAAGCATCGACTGGCAGAATTAGTGGAAGTCAGACCAAAAATCGTTGATCGACGGCACCGACACTGGTGTTTCTGGGTTCTTCCAGCCCAAAGTGACTTGTATGTTTTATGGTCATAAGAATGATCGACAAGAAGCTGGATGGTGCTTGCGAGGCATTTCAAGTAAGTGACATTCACTGCTCGGGTTAGACTGCGACGTTTCCCTGATGAAGACCATTTTGCGCTTTATGTGTCAACTACACGTCAAATACAGTAATTAATTTCCCCAAGAGTCACCGGTGCCTTTGGTGTGCTTCTACCAACCCCAGCGAATCCTGGAATTACGTAGATCAACTTTGGTCAGTTGACTCAGCTCACCTCTTTGAACATATTGGCGGGATTCCTGCACTTAACCACCATATAACGCAGCCATTCTGATAGACTTGGCAATTAATCCGCTTTGGGCCATTCGGGAGACAACATCATGGAATGCTTCACCTGGCCGGAGAGAGACAAGCCGACCTGGAACTACATGAGCCAGCCACCCTCAAGAAGTTTACATGTTTTGAGCCCTTCAAGCTAATCCTTCTCTTCATCGGCGCCATTGCTGCTGCGATAGAGGGCAAATATGCTACAATGATGGTTGCCAAGATTGTTGTTAAGAATCAGACGATCTGTAATTCGGATCTAATTCAAAGGTTGTTGTCACACTTAAGTTTTCAAACTTGAAGGGGCCGCTTGAGTCGGTCGAAGCGATGTAGTCTGGGTTTAGAGATATGTTGAAGTCAAATTCAAAGAAACGTTTAACATAACAAGTATTTGAATGCCCAAGACAAGATCTAGGGCCCGACCTAAGACTTAGCTACGTAGCATACCTTACGTGAAAATGGTGCAGAACATGGGGGGCCCAGGACCAAGAGCCCTAGTCTCCCACCTAGGACAGAAGAGACAAACCTCACTTTCGAGCCCCTGAGTTAAGGATATCAGTGATTTTTGTGCGGCCCAGTGAGACGTAGCTAGACAGGGACGAATGGAGGGCACCTCGATCTCATTATTGATGCAACGCCGTGGGAAATAGCCTGCCCTACCTTACGCAGGTATGTTGCTATGTGATCACACGAGGTACCAGAAAAACCGACCAGCTCTGATCACAATAGCGTCATCTCGACGTAATATCCTGTCTTCGAACCCTTTTCTGTAATCCTTGTTTGGTAACCGTAATCGCTTCAAGCGGACTCCATCCAGGAGTTGTGGAAAATCCCTTGTAACCTCGGTCCCATGCCTTTCCATTCCGTCCGCCCAGTGTCGCCTCGCATGACCCATTCCCATATATGCTGCTTTTACACAATAATCAAATCGTCGTCATCGTCATCTTCAAAAGAAACTGACTGCGGCAGGTCCATACCCAGACTCTCCCTTCCAGCCTCGCGGATCCCCTTCTCCGTCACAAACCTTGTTTTCTTTCTCACTGGCGGCTTATCGCTGTTCAGCTTCTCGCCTTCCTTCATCTTGGCGAGCTTGTCCTTGAGATTACTGCCCCATCCAAAACCGGTCTTGAGCCCTGTCGCGGCCGTCGCCGACGAGGGCGCGCCGACCGAGGAGCTGGACTGTGCACTCTGTGGTCTCTTGCGCTTGATAGGGCTGAGGTGGATAGCTAGTTCCCTATTCCTGGGCGCAATGATGCCTAAACTCTTCGTATCGAGCTTCTGCCGCCCCCCAAGTGCGTTGGAAGATGGCGCGGACGACGACGAGGCCGATGTGGATGGGGTATTACGGCTGCGGTCCGTTTGCTGCATGTACTCCTTCCCGGCACCGGCGCCGATTTTACTCAGACGCGACATGATACCCCTTTCGCGTTCTTGGGCAATCATTCTTCTTTTCAGGTTTTCCTCCTTCTCTCTCCTATCCATAAGTGCCTGGCCTCCATCGATAAGTTGCGCAGAGCTCAATGATTTTGTAGCGAACCAATGGCTATGTGTTTCTCGGTCGTACTTCCCCAATTTCTTGTCAGGCTCTGGTTTAAGAGGCTGTCGCGATTTCCTTTGATACCTCTCTCCAACACCGCCAAAGTCCATCGTGTTGACCTCCATGCGGTTTGCTCGCTGCTTGGAGACCGCTTCGTTGGTGTGAAACTCACAGAACTCGGTCCGTTTCTTGTTGACCCAGGAGTTGCAGTATTCACCATCTCTCTTGATGGATTTGCAAAAGCCCAAGTCTCGGGCCTTTCCAATCTCCATGATTGTGTCGGCATCAGAGTTTATCACTAGACTGAACTTGCCGGTAGCTTCTCGGCCAGCTGGAGGAGGCATGATGGTCGGATTCAGAATGGCCAGCACTGTGCCTTCTGTGAGTTTCCAGAATCGGGTAAAGCCCGAATTGAACAGAAACAACTCTAGCTCCCACTTCAGGTCACACAAAGTGACGACCATGTACTTCCCTCTGTCTGACTGCTTGCCGTTTTGATCAGCCCGGGGCTTGTGAGAGCGAGGTTCTGACTTCTTTGCGATAACGGCGAAGACGACAATATCCTGCTCTATGTCTGGAAGTTGAAATTCAGGAGCCTTGACCTTCCGCAGCAAGTCTGGCAACTTGAATATCTTCTTCCCAGACAGAGTCCTTGTCAAGACTTGATGAGGAAGAATGCGTTGCGAGAGATGAAAGCTGGAGTACGGCTCAAATGCCGACGCTTCAGCTTCTGGCACGTCTGCTGGCGCGACCTTCTTAGAGTTTTGTCCGGCCATCATCCAGTCAGGTGGAGCTTCGTAGAGGCCTTCGGGATCATCGTCATCTTTAGGGGATGGTGCTAGAAGCGCAGGTATTGTGTCGAGCTTGCGCTGGCTGGGTTCTGCCTTGCTCAGTCTACCAAGGATTTCCTCCCTGGTAAATTGTGGCGCAGTGTCCGCTTGCTCAGGAATGTCTATCGCTTTTTCCTTGAACTGCTCAATCTCTTTTTGCCCAATATCAAAAGCTTCAGATCTGACCTTTTGGACTCTTTCTCGCAAGCCCTGGCGGTCAATCTCTTGTGTTCTCGCCGCAGCTAACCTCTCGTTGAAGCTCAGTGGCCGTTGCGTCTCTTGCTGAGCAGGAGTTCGTGACCTTTGAAGATAGCCGCCGACTTGTTGCTGTCCATCTTGGGAATTTGTATTCCTCCGCAGTACACTTGGTGCCCTCTTGATACCTTTGTCGGTCCCAAGCGGAACCCGGGTCGGTGATGCTTTTGATGGCGCGGGCTGCATCTTCCGAATTGGAGACACAGGCACCTCGATGGCAGTTTGGGGTTCGGGTCGGGATATTGCCCGACTTGCGCCGAGTCCTAAACCTCTTGAAGTCGGTCTCGTTTGAGTCGGTGGGGCTCCTTCCGTCCGCTCCCTCGCGCTCTGCAATTTCTTCAACTTTAACCTGGCCTGAATCTCTTGCAACTTCAACTGAAGTGTCTCCTCATCCTCGTCCTCCTCGTCGTCCATTCCGTCGTTCAAGTTCGCCGACCGCGTAGATAAGGTGGAATTTGCTCGTCCTCTTTTCAACGGTGAAGGGGAGGGTGATCCTCGATTCTGAAGACGTCTGAGGCGCTCGCGGCCGCTTGGGGTGCTAATGAGGGCTTCGTGAGGGGATCGGGGAGGCCATTGAGGCTCGTCGGATGGGGCTACGCCAATGTTATGATGTTGATCGACAAGAGTGTCCCTATATTACGAACCAAGAGGCATCTTGCCAGGGTATCGCAATGATGTGGGTGAGAACGCAGCTGTCGAATGTCCAGTCCACCTTCCAGGGAAGACCAGTTGATGGAGCTTCAACGCCACAAGCCCATGACCCGCCAGCCGGCCTTGTCAGCTTCGTCCGGCGCAAGACTCGGACGATGGTAGAGAAGAGGGTCTGTGCTGGCAAACAAACAACAAGCAGACAAAGAAAATACGGCGACCGATGAGAAGCGTGTGAAATGCGGCTAAAGGAGTGACGTCGGATTTTGCGAGCCAAATAACCATCTGAAATACGGTAAAGCACGAGTACCGAGTACGAATAGTGCGGTAAGAATACCTCGAAATCGTTATCGAATTGTCGCATCTGAACTCGTCGTCACGATAAGCCTGGGGGGACTAGCCTGACAAGAGGAGTTTGACGTGGAGTAGTCTACGGCTTTTCGGTGCAACTATTGGCTGTAGTCGCGTCATGCACATGGAACGCGATCCACTTTTTAATTGAACTCCGGCGCGTCGTCGCGTTAGAGCACAGGCACACAGGGTCCAAAAACGGTACCAGGTATCTTCGTCCCGCTCAGTACCTTGACCTTTGGTAAGGTAGGTAGGTATTGACCACCGCAAGCTTGCTTGTTCGCATTCAATATCCGACCAACCGCCAGACCTTCCCTCAGACCTCTTACACCATCGCCAGCCGTTCTTTCTGGTCAATTGGTCTTTCTGATGTAAATGACCCTTTGAACATCGTCAAACTGACTCCTGTACACATTATCTTCCACCATGGCGAGGACAAGATCGACCAAAGCCGCACCGGCGGCAAAGACTGAGTCGAGCAATGCCTCTTCGACGGCCAAATACAGCTTGCCCGAAGACTCGTCAAGTGCTCTTCAATTGTTCATCATTCCCAAAAAAGCTACCAGTGAGGCTCGCATAGTCTCCTTGGCGAACCCTCGTTACTCAAAACCCACCCGCTACCTGCTTTGCCCGGAGACAGGTATCTACGAGTTCACCAAGGTTGCTGCGCCGAAGACGACGCCCAGAAGCTGGATGATTGAGACGCCCGCTGGCAAATTGGAGGAATCGGATGCAAAAGACGGATCACAGGTTGAAACCCAAATCACCAACGGCGCCGACCTCTTTATCGCGACAGCCATGGACCCTCTGTTCCTACTGGTTCCGGGCCTCTTCGGTCCCGTCAACGCCAAGTCGCAAGAGACGAAGCGACTTTTCCTTTCCAGCGACGACCACTTCGATGCAGTTTCAACATCTTCTCCTCACATGTCTGAAGCCCTACGAAGTCCCAAGACCAGGGTCCTCCTCGAATCACGCATGGAAGCCGTGTGTGACACTGTTGATGCCGGCGATGAGAAGATGTATCGGCTGAGCGAGAAAAAGCTTGTTCTTCAGATCCTCTCAAAGGCAAGATCCATGGGTTCCAAGGGGCTCCCCGCTAGTATGGACGAGAAATTTGTCCAGAAAGTCTTGGAAGCGCCTATCCAAGTTCAGAAGTCACAAGTTGTCAAGGTGGAAGTGGCTGCGGAAGAAGCGAACACGCCAACACTGCAGCACGACGCTGGTGAATCCCAGTCATCCGTCTCAACAGTCGACAGCAAAGCCTCAGTTGCTTCCAATATCTCGACAGCAGCAACCTCTGTCGATGGAGAACTATTCGAAGATACCGTCGTCAGTGCCATCCAAGCATCCGCCGAGGTGACCAGCTTGCAACGACTCAGAGTTGCCTTTAGCTTCATCTGCTCGAGCTACGTTGCGCCAGGCATGGCATCGAGCCTGAAAAAGCTTCTGGCCGATAAGGACGTATCAGGTGTCGACTTCTCGCCATTGGACGAATACCTGGTCCAACTCACGAAGCTTCGCGCAGAAGCTGCCTCGTCCCGCTCCATGGCCGACTACTCCAGGAAGCGAATGCTCGACGAGGAAGAAGAGGAGGCCCGCGCCGAGAAGAAGCGCAAGATGGAGGAGGAAAGGAAAAAGAAGGCCAGCCAAACGCGAGGCGTTAAGGCGTTGGGAAAGGTCAACACAACGGGCATGAAGAAGATGAGCGACTTTTTCAAGAAGAAATAGGCTAGCCGGCGGCCGACCATTCGAATGCATGCATTCCTGGGTATTGGTACTCGTTCACAAACAATACGTATCGTCCCCTCACTCTGTACCTCTAGCTCGCCCCCGATATCCACCACGAACGCTTGCCGCGCCTCTGCCGATTCTCGACGTGCTACTCGAGTAGCTGTGGCCACGAGCTGTCGATGAGGTGCCTCGCACCCGCCCACGAGAAACTCCTCGACCACGCGGTGCGCTCCCGACTGCCGCCTGTCTCTGTCGCTCTTCGTCCTCCTCTTCTCTCCTCCTCCGAGCCGCCTCGCGCCGCCTCTCCTCATCAGCCGCCCGTCTCTCGGCAAGCTGCTGCTTTTGTACCGTCTCTGCCTCCATCTGTACCAAGTCATTACTTGCGCCTTGCCAATTGGGATTGAGAATAAGCCGTTGGTTGTGTTCGGTTTGGGAGAGAATGCGGGTCCAGGTGTTGAGGAGCGTGGATGCGTTTGATACGGTGCTGCCAACAGTCTAGAGGACAATGTCAGCTGGTTTCACTTGGAAGAGGCTTTTCACGAGGCAGCGCACATTCATGTTGCCCTTGGCCTTGTCAAGGGTGCTGATTATGCCTTCAATGGCAGCATTGATGTTTCGCACACCCTCCAACTCTTTGCGCAAAGACGCCTCTCTGTCATAAGGGGCGTTCTGATGCTGGTTCGCGGGCGTTTTTGGCGTCTTGGGGGTCTTGGGTGTTCTAGGGGTCTCGGGCCGATCGGATGGAGGAGCTACTTTGCCATCGGGGCCAGGCGATGCCCATATGTCCTCCGTGAGGGAATCGTCGGCATATTCAGCCATTGCAGTAAGGGCGTTTAGCGTCCAGCTGCAGCTACAGATTCGCTGTAGCTCAGGTCTCCCTTATTCGGTAATGGTTACTCCAGACTTGGATGAAAGGGTAGCTCGGTCGAAGTACCACGGGCTGACTTGTCTGTACGGTTGAGAAGTGCGGCGCAAGGTCGAGTGTGACGTTATTTGTTGATGATGGTTTTAGACTTTTGGAGTGGAGGTGCCCGACCGTTTGGGGGAAATGTGGGATGCAGCGAGTGAGGGGCAGTCTGGAGTGGAGACCCTATGTCCGAAGCCAGTGTACGGTGACCTGTGCTTCGCAGCAGCTTCAAGAGTGGTAGTAGTGGAGGTACTCATGCTGGAGGTGTCAGTGCTCATTCGGGCGCTGTTGTTTCTACGCGAAAATTCGCGTCCCCTGAGTAGTCGACGCGTCCCCACTGCTGTTGGTGGGGTTCGCTTAATTTGAATGGGAGAAGGAGGCTTGACTGGTGAGGTGCAGGTGCAAAATGGGGGGCTGGTGCTGGTGCGCTGCAAAACGCTCAGCTCACCCTCACCTCACCCCGTCCCCAGCCTCTACATTTCTCAGCCTCCAGCCTCCTCCCACGTTTTTGAGACCATTTCCTTTTGCATCCCAACTGCCGCCCCATGATCGCCAACATCATCCCATTCCACACATCCACTCCTTACTTACATCACTTGTAGCCAGAGCAACCAGAGACATCGCAAACTCGACCATTTCAACCTCTTTGTACTTGCATAGTGTTGTTGTAAACCATAAGTTCGCTTCACCTCTTGATACTCTGACTGCCGGAGTTCATCTCGAGTTTCTGACCTCCCTCACCTTATCTTCTCCATTGTCATCACCTCACCTTGTCAACTGCAACTTGACGCTAAGCAAAAAAAAAATCGCGCGCATTCTCATCTTCACCAAAAGTTGCATGCGCAATTGGGGACTTCAAAGGATACCAATTAGGAAGTGACGGTGCACCAACTCTCGACGACCTCGGCTGCCTGCCTGCCCTTTTCGACACCATGGCTACAGTCTTTGCCGCATCAACACCTTCACCTCCCCCTACCATCCATACACCGCCAACACCCAAACACGGCTGGAGCGATAACTGGGAGCCTTATTCTCCTCGCAAATCGGCACGTATTTCATCTCGTCGAGCTGCAAACCGAACTCCTTCTCCGCAACCACCAACCCACCGCACTCCTCCACGATCAACTCGCAAACCCATCGCACCTTCTGCCGCTGCAGCCATCGTGTCGCCTGCGGCTACACCTCAGAAGAAGCGCCAACCTGCGCAAGATTCCGTGCGACGATCTTCTGGTTTCTTGACCTCCGAGAGCTCATCGCACGCTGCGTCGTCGCTTGGAATCGATAAGATGGACCGTCAATCGAGCCACACCGCTTCGACTCGTCGCACCGGTATGCTACCCACGCCAGCCAAGACGCCTAAGAAGGTACCTTCCGAGAAGCAGACTGCGCAGATCAAATCGGTCGCGCGCAACCTATTCGCCAACGACGATGAGGCAGCGGCCGTACCCAAGAGAAAGCGAACGCCGAAGAAGTATTCCGGCAATTCGTTGGAGAGCTTCACCGCCACCGAAGTAGAAGAAAAGATCGAGATCTTCACCGATTCGCAAGACCGCGTTCCTGTGCCCGACTCCAGCGTGGACAACCCGTTTTATGGCGATAGCGTTGCCGTCGACCGAGAGCCCCCGCGTCGTCGCAGCAAGCGCAAGGTCGCGATTCCGGGAGAAGCTGCGCAAGGCGTCGACGATGCACTTCAGCGCGAGGACGGCATGGTTTATGTTTTGTAAGTTGACTTCTACACCCGCCCAAAAAAGAAAGGAAAAGGCACTTCACTGACCGTTATTACAGCCGAGGAAAGAAGATATTCCGCAAGTTCGCTGAGCCCGAAGATGAAGACGACGAAGAGGGCAGCTCAAGCGAATCTCGCCTTCGAAGGCCACTAACGCGTTCTGCCATGAAGCCGCGCCTACTTTTCCCTGTCGCGCCCAAGGCGCCTGCTACGGGCACCACTCTCGAGGAAGAGGAAGCCATTACCGACATCGAAGACCATCACCTCGAGGAGGATCCCGAGGTTGAGGCGACGCCAGGGACCCCGGTCGAGGTCGAGGAAGAGGCCCCATCGACCCCCAAGGCACCCAAATTTGGTCAGACAGTCGCCACTCCGCCGGACACTAGGCGCACCACTCGCTCTGGGCTGAAGAAAGAAGAAGCGACACCGATTAAACGCAAGAGTCGCCAGAGTCCATTCGACGACTGGCCGCGTGTCAAGAGCCGCCAGGGGAGCACTGTCACGAAGCGCGCGGGCGACGAGCTCGAAGCCTCTGCTCCTAAGCGAGCTCGTACTTGAAATTTGTACGATCAAGTTATCTTTGAGTATCGTTCTTTGCACAGCCCAGCAATTCAGAGTCTGGGTCACCACTTCGCTTCGATCAGGATTATGGTACGAGGAAGCACAATTCTCGATAGGCTTTCATGTAATGATTACTTCACTTTCTGGACAAGGGATGAACTGGACGCTGGGCACTAGCGGTATTTCCAATCAACCCCCTTCTTCGACTAGGGTAGACTTATTTTGTTTCTCTGGGTATGGGACAAGATTTCTAAAGCCTGCAGGGAGATATTAGGATTACGGCGTTTGTTTAGCCCTCTATCAAGGGCTGATATTACGTGTAGTAAGAGGGCTGCGATTAGCTCTCCGAAGTCTACAGACTGGGACAATACGAACAACACGAACGATTCTTACAACACCATTGCGTTTCTTATTATCCTGTGAAATTAAAGTGACTCCCAGATCCGTCCAGATGGCTGAATGAGAATGCTCACGCAACGAATGAGAATCAGCTAAGGCAAGGTGGGGAGCTCGGATGCTCATATAACCCAAGAAAGTCGGTTCTGTGGGAAGGCCCGACGTTGGCCTGCTGTTCCCCTCCGAGAGCGCCGAGAGCGGGCACCGCATATCCTTCCGTGTCTAACAAACGTCAACTTGCCCCACTATTGCAACCCCCTCCATCCCACTTTGCGCTCTGAAAGTATGCCCCGAGTTCCTTCGTCCAGATACTCACTCAGGTAAACTCACAACCTCGTCACAAGCGAGCTCCTTCACCTTGAAAGTGAGACTATCACTGGCGGTTGTTAAAACTACTCCCTCTTATCCCAAGCCTCGAAATTGTCACGAAAAAGTCACGCGGTCATCTAGCACCTTAGTGTTAAGCCAAGACCCGCCATTCACCTCTTGCCGCGGGGCAATTTCCTCGACCCCGAAATCTTTGACTTTCAACTCCCTTTTCAGACCTTACCGCAATCAACTCAACTCAGCTCACTCTCAACGGCACAAAGCACCAGCCAGCTGTCAATATGCACATCCTTCTCACCAATGACGACGGTCCGCCATCTCCTCACTCCTCCCCCTACGTTCACTCCCTCGTCCATCAACTCCAGCAAGCAGGCCATGTCGTCTCCGTCTGCCTCCCGCACACCCAGCGCTCCTGGATCGGCAAGGCGCACATGATTGGCCAGACTGTCAAGCCGCTCTACTACCGCCCCTCCACCGAAGGCCTTTTCGGTACAGAAGGCACGACCACGACTCGGCCCTCAGCCAACGGTGCCGACGACGAATGGATCCTCGTTGACGGCACTCCGGCGTCGTGCGTGCAGATCGGCCTACACCACTTTTTCCAGGAGCGCGGGCCGATTGACCTGGTCGTCAGTGGACCGAACTATGGACGCAACACGACCGCTGTGTTCGCGCTGAGTTCGGGTACTTTGGGCGGTGCCCTTGAAGCGGCGGTTTGCAAGAGCAAGTCAATCGCGCTCAGCTACGCCTTCTTTTCGAGGAACCATGACCCCGTGATCATCGAGGGCGCCGCCAGGCACTCGGTCAAGGTCATTGAGAAATTGTATGAGCAATGGCCTGCGGGTGACGAGGTGGATCTTTACAGCGTCAACGTGCCGCTTGTTGAGGGTGTTGAGACGCACAAGACGTACTTTACGAACATGCTGCAGAATTACTGGCGCGACGGCAGCTGCTTCCAGGAAATTGACGGTGACGCTGGCGATGAGGATGAAGAAGAGGAGAAGATTCGCGAGGGCGCCTTCGGGGAAACGTCTGCCGAGAACCCGAAGCAGGACGAGAAGACAAAGACTGAAGGTGAAATTGCCAAGGGTCATCGACACAAGCATTTCAAGTGGGCGCCTAGATTCACAGATGTGTATCAGAGCGTCGAGGAAGCTGCCCCTGGAAACGATGGATGGGCTGTGAAGGAGGGCTACACGAGGTTTGTGATCCCGAGCCCTTATATCGACGGGCTTGAAGGCCCATTCGAGAGTGCTGATGCTGACCACCCACAGTGTGACACCCCTGAAGGCCAATTTCTGGCATGCTTCCCAGCAACTCCATCAGAAGGAGCTGATTCTGTAAGTGAGCCCTTGAAATTAAAAGATATGTAGATTCCCACCAGCTATATGTCTGCGAGAAAGAGAGAGACAAAGATCGCAACACGGCGAAGTAGCCGGGCAGGATGTCAGAACGTTGTTACACGAAGCATGAAGCATAAACGGCTGGGGATAAAAGAGACGATCAAGACATATAGAGGGCCCCTGGGCAAGCTCGGCATGTACTCTTACGCTCTCGATCCGTTTGGGAAGACAATAGATTACATGATAATCATTTTCTTACGCCTCCTCCTCTGTAGTGACAGCCCGCAAACTGAGGCATCTGCAAAGGCAGAAGAAGCCAGTCGCTCGTCGACTAGACTTCCCATGCGAAGTTCCACCTTTGCCGCCCAGCAGTCGACCGCCATGACAGCCGCGAGCCCGAAATTTCACGCCATTATCAACTACGAGGACCCGTATGTCCAACCGCTCATCCTTGAGGCCATGGAACGGCTATTCCCAGGAGCATACTCTCTTCTCCCTGTGCCGCAAGAATCCGCCGACGCCGAACGCGCCCTTGCGGCCAGCCTTCCCTCGGCAGATACGAAGATCCTCCATATCGCTCCATACGAATCTCTCGACTTTGACCACGTCGCCGCGCACCCTGCCACGGCTCTCGTAAATAGCTACGTCATCCGGAAAGCTCTCATCCGGAAGCACTACCTCTCGTCGACGGTGGATCACTGGATCGCGAAGCATCCCTCCTCGTCACTCAAGACGCATGTCAAACGTGGAGAGCATTTTGAGGTAGACTATGCCGAGTTCCTGGACGACGCGCTCGTTGAGGCGTTTGATCTACGAGAGAGCATGGACAGGAACGAGGGTGTCGAGGAGGAGGATAAGAAGGAATGGTGGATTCTGAAGCCGGGCATGAGTGATCGCGGTCAGGGCATCCGGCTATTTAGCTCGATGGAGGAGTTGCAGGGCATCTTTGACGGATGGGAAGAAGAGAGGCCCGACAGCGAGGACGAGGACGAGGAGAACGAGAACGAAGAGACTACTACCGCCGCTGATGGACGCCAGGGAGGAGGGGACTACATCACGACCTCGCACCTCCGCCACTTTGTCGCCCAGCCGTACATCCACCCGCCCCTCCTCCTCCCCTCCGACGCCCGCAAGTTCCACATCCGCACGTACGTCCTCTGCGTCGGCAGCCTGGACGTCTACGTCTACAAGCCGATGCTGGCGCTGTTCGCGGGCAAGACGTACCGCGCGCCATGGGAGGATGTGGACCTGGACGGCCACCTGACGAATACCTGCTTGCAGGGAGGAGGGGGGGAATCTGCCTTGCCGCCCGTGAAGCTGTTTTGGGATCTTGTTCCTTCTGGCAAGGGAGCGGGAACGGGAGCTGGTGCTAGAGAGGAAGCGGGTCTCTCTGCTGAGACGGCGGACCGCATCTTTGAGCGCATTTGCGACGTCACGGGCGAGATCTTCGAGGCCGCGGCGCGGGAAATGACGATCCATTTCCAGCCTCTGGACAACGCGTTCGAGGTGTTTGGGCTGGACTTCCTCGTCGACGAGAACGCCGCGCCCTGGCTGCTCGAGGTCAACTCGTTTCCGGATTTCAAGCAGACGGGCGGAGACCTGAAGGGCGTGGTAGCCGGGTTCTGGGAGGAGTCGTTGAGGAAGGCCGTCGGCGGGTTCTTTGGGGTCGAGCCTGCCGCTGCTGTTGTTGGAGAAGCTGACATGGTTCATGTTAGACGGGTCGACTTGGGCAGACGGTAAGGCGTTTTTTCCCACCTTTCTTGGTCTTGGGCTTGGCGTTGAGGTCGGGACGCCGGTAGTTAAGGATCTGGTTTGAGACCAAGAGGCAAGGCAGACAAAAAGTAGAGACTTTTGTAGAGACTTTTGGGATACAACCCTGCGGGTTTTCAAATCTAGAAACACAAGAATAACAAGAAAAGAAATATCAGAGGAAAAAAGAACGTCACCATGCGATACCAGTGGAAGCATTCCGGGGCATCACGTATTTTCTTGGCAGGTAGGTGAGGCATATTTTCTGGACCCCCAGAAGTTGTGCAACCTTAGCGCACACTTTTCCAAATCGCCAGCCGCCGTTGAGATAATCATCTGCGCCTCGTGATGTTGCAAATTGCCAAGACATAAGGATCTCCCTCTAACGCGCCCCAGGGCCCGGCTGCCAAGTCTGCGGGAACTAAGAATGACTTTGCTTTTATTTAAAGTTTTTAGAAAAAATCTCCTCGGGAATGGAGGCATTGCTGCAAGCAGCACAGTATCCAATATTTGCCAAGCGTTGCCAAGAAGGGGTAGCACAAAGTACTTTCTCGCCAAAGAATATTCTTCTTTCCCCTTTGAAAAGAATGGCCCTTTTTTTCTGTCCTCCAAAGTCATTTGCCCGAGCCATGTTTGGATGAGGTAGATTGTTCAGATGTTTTGTTGTCGTTCAAAAGGACATTGTAGTTTCGCAGCCGGAGATTTCGGACTGTTGCAGGCCGACCTTTGTCGCCCTTTGTCGCCCTTTGTTTGCGGCCCGAAATGTTTAGCCCGCAGGCCCCGCAGTCCGTCGAGGAGGCAAACTGACGCGTGCGCACACACTGTTACACACTTACACACACGGCTATCCGTGGATCCCGGGTAATATCGCGCAGCGGGCGCGCTGCTAGCAGTCTGTGAGATTATATTGACGGTATTTCGGTGACACCAGGTTGATTCAGGAGATCGTCGGCGGAATGGTGCTACACACCACACGTGGTTGGTGCAGTGAAACATCTAGGCCAGCGAGCACAGCCTCAACGACTGGCCTTGGATATACTGGTTTGCCTCTTCGACTGGTGTCACAAAGGCCAATCGAGCGCTGTTATAGCGCCTATTCCATATGGCCAGTCGATGGAAACGATGTCTTGTCAAAGACAGAGGCCGCCATTTAGATTGCAAACCTGAGGAATAGCTGGGCCTATTGCCATTTGAAGCAAGCTACTTCGGTGAGGGTGACTGTCAGATTGCCACCTCCTTCAAATGATAGGATGTTGGGTTGCAGTGGTTGCCGAGAGAGTTTCGCTCCGAAGCTGCTCAGCCTCACTCGATCGACGTCCGCTGATGACGGCGTGCGTGCCGATTGGTCGTGCAAGAAGATGAACTACTACGATACCTTGCCGCGCGAGATATAGCGGAGGCATCTTTTGGTCTAGACCGGCAGGCGGCAGTGGCAGGATGAGGGGGTGAGATGGGCTGCTATGCTTCGTTCTAACCGCTCGCTCATGAGTGGTTGTGGTTATGCTGAGTTTGGAAAAAGTCTAGATCTGAATCTAGGGTTGGCAAGGGGTGACCGGGTCAAGCTAAACATCACGAGTTGCGAGTCTGAGAGGGGAACTGAGAGGGGAACTGAGAGGGGAACCGAGCGGGTTGAAGGTCAGCTGGGGTCCGATGTCGTTGACGAAACTTGACAGCTTGAAAAGCCCTCTCCGGCTCAGCTGGAAGTCAACGAGTCTAGCTGGGGAAGGTTGAGGTATTGGTCTTTCTGCTGAGTGAGCGAGTCAAGAAGCACATGGGCCTTCGGATGAGAAACGATAAGGTTTGTGCCTTCCGCAGTTGACTCTTTTTTGAGTTGATGGCTGGTTGGCCCCAATGCAATGTGTGAATGTACCACCGGCAGCGTTACGTGAAGCGGGGGAGCCAAGATGCGGAGGTGAAGAGGTCTCGGGTCCAATAGTGGACGGTGCCGGACGGCATTGATTGATGGCTGGATGTTGATGTTTCGTCGGCTCTCGGATGGTTGGGGGACAGGCAACTGGGCAAGCTGCTGGGTTGCAAGATTGACCACGGGTTGATGCTGGCTCTGGCCACGGACTCGTCGGTTGATTGGAATTCTGGCCTTCTCAAGCGTTGAGGCTACTGATTCTAGGGCGGCTAGTTTGCTTTGGAATTTGACTGCGGTTAGGCTCCCAGAGGCAGACGTTCCCAATTGTACAATGTATCCGTAAGGTTGGTTGTCTTTGTCAGGCCTTCACCACAACTGGGTTGCTGCGGCAGGAAACCCACAGACGTGCGCTAGAAAGGCGGCGGCAGGCATTTTGTGGGCACTATTGTACATCCAGGCGTTCAAACATTCCACAGCGAGACAAGTACCGGAATGACGATGACAATGCAGAGGAGGAAACCCTGCTGGGATTTGAAAGTATAGCATACGTAGCATCTTGTGCTCAGGGCCAAGAGAATAGAGCCGACAAGGCAAGGCCGAATATGGAGAAACAGCAAGTTTCTGGCAAGCTGGGATGTGGAGATTTAGAAAAGTACCCAGTTGCAAAAGTCGCAAAAGTCTGGACACTCGTGGCGCCGTCTCCTTCACCCACGTCCCACCGGTGGCCCAAGCCCCGTCCGATTCGGCCAGGGCCCCGATGCCTCTCATGTCGGTAACGGAATTGAGTAGTGGACACCCGCCATTCCGGAGCGAGGGGCCACAGCCCACAGGAGGTATTCGCACTTGAAGCAGGCCAACGTGTCCAGGGCGCCAACGAAAACCAGCGGAGTAGGCCAAGATTACGCTGGAGAACCCAACTGCAACTCTGAACGCTTGCACCTCTGTAAGATAGGAGAACGTCCCATGCGGCATGAATCAAATAACCTGCCGTCTTATTATTCATCTTCGAACAGACGTGGGTTAGTCCTCGGCATCATTTTGGTTATGGACGCTAAGCAGTTCGACTTTTGTCACTTGCTCACAGCCGCTGAGCCACGAGCGGAATGCGATGAAAATTATGGGTGGTCGTCAACCCAGTGCTTGTTATTCCTTTTTTGGTGGACCCCTTCTAAGCTCTTTTCTCCGTAGAATCATGGCCGAGAATTAATTTGAACCCAATTAGGCAACTTCGAGTAGTTGCATATTGTTTCGCTCACCTAGAGATCGATGCCCATCCACTTGCTGGACTTGTGCCTCCGCCTCAGATACGCATATCTTCCAGTGACCAGCATTGGCACATGCTTCATGATGTTCACTTGAAGAACAAGCTCCAAGCAAGACAGTTCCTGTAAGCTGCCAGACATGCGCGATCAATTGGAGGTAGGCCACTCTTCCCTTCTCGGATCAGAGGGGTATGGGGGGTAAGGGGGGTTCCATCCAACGCGAGAGCTTCGAATAGTAATCGACTCACGCATCATTATGCATAATCATCGACTGGAAACCGCCAGTACGTGGACCGCTGTGCCTCCTTCGGTCTTGTGCGGTAATTGTAGTGTGGCCGATGTTCAAGGGGAAGCGATAAGAGGAGGCACAAAAGAAAAAGCCGTCGCCCAAGTAAAAATCAAGGCGACTTTCCAACCTTCGAAAAACTCGTGGAATTTCAAACCATGGAGTTTAACTGAGGCGAGCGTCAGCACACATCTTGTGCAGGCCCTGACCTTGTTCAATCTTGAGATAAGGTAAGGGACAAGCCATGCAGGTTCGAGTGCAATCCCAAAGAGCCCCATCGAGCGTTGGCATGAAAATTTGTCTTGGCGTCATGGCATCTGTCGCTGCGTTGCCCCGCCGTTGAACTTTGAACCTCCGGCCTCGTGCCGGCACTTTGTACCTGACGTCGTCGGCTTTGAAAGACAGACCACTAAGCGACACTAGTCGGCCGATGGGCGATTCGTTGGTGCGCTTTCTGCTAAACCACCGTTCCCGACCTGCCAGACTGGGCAAGCCACCACACACATCCCGACGGGTCAGTAGCCAGCCGTAAAACAGGACAGGATGGTCAATGTCGCCATATCTCCGCCCGTTTATTGGCGCCTCTCTGTCCGTGGCGAATAATGTGATTGTAAGAGTTGCAAAGCCCATCGCCGAAGCGCGCCGCGAGGTATTCTGCAGGCTGGCCCATATGTCAGATGTGGTTTGTGATGCAACAACATCTAATCTCTTCCGAGACGGCTTGCTGGAATGTGATGGTCCGAACTCGCTCGACAAGGCCCGTCCTTGCTTTGTGGTATGCCCATGATCCCCGGTACCCCAGACCAGACCAGACAAGAGGGCAGGGCACAATCATCTCCTGTGTAGATGAGATACGGCAAAAGTGTCTGAGAGAAAGCGAAAGCGCCATGTTCGACGTGGATCGCCGGTACGCCTCCCGAGAACGCTTGCTTCAGCACGGCATGGAAGTGCCTTGGAAGCAACAAGACGACGGAAAAGCCGCCGCTGTGTAACAGACCGAAAGGAAGAAGGTGCAGCACGGACAGCAGGGACTTACAGAGTAATAATTGGGTCGAATATCGGAATTGTTAAAGCTTTGTGCTGCAGCATGCTGGCCTGGCTGTCGATCTTGGCTATCGCCTCACCACTGCAGCGGAGTCAACCTGGCGCTCAGCCTCGAGGATTGAGAATGGTTCTCCAGGCTTACGAACAGAAGACCCATTACCGGATGATTGGTGGGACTTTGTACGAGAAGTACCTCCGGGGCGCCGTAAGACTCGGTCCCGTAGCGGCGAAGAAACACGACCTCGAAACAAGTGATCGAGATCCGTATGCAGCTGAGATAGAAAGAAGTAGCAATGTGTAAACACTGCTGTTAAAGTCGAGGTCGCGCTGACGGTGGACTTGTGGAGCGCGAGGTATCCGTTGGATTTGATAAGACCGACCGGGAGGGAATACTTGTGGGAGGTGTAAGATGCTATCCAGTCGTCGTGTCGTCGCCATGATTCATGGCTTGTTCCAACTTTCAAGCAAAACTCCTTTGGCCAATGAGTCCACCTGATTACAAATTACGCATCATATACACCGTACACCAGCCAAGGTAGCATTGGTAATCGCCTGGATGTTTGGAGTGTCTGTAGTAAGTTGAGGAATGTGGTTTGACAACCTGCAAAGTCATCAGCAAGACGGATGTCTGGGGTTGGGAAAGGGTGTCATTTTCCCATCATGCTCTTCTTAAGGGCCCCCCAACCCATGGAATAGCAAAGATGGTCTGTTCTGATGGAATGAATTTAAAGGACTGGAAAGGGTGTATCCGTACGAGAAGGAAGGGAAGGGGAAAAAAAGGAACCTTTGGCCTTGGCAATGTGCTGTGCCCGTGAAATGGGAAGTCGCCCCACATGGGCCGGGTGGATCTCCCACCTCAGTAGTGAGGAGAGAGCAAGCCAGGCTTTGGATGTAGAGAAAAGTACTAGAAGACTGGCAGCAGCAGCAAAGGTACAATGGACTTACTACCTACTGCGACGAGCTTCTTTCTCCTGACAAGCTACGGTACCTACCTTACTGGGACCCCTTCCAGTAACGACGGGCAGACTAAGCCGCAAACGGAGTAGCGGAGCTTCTACAACCATGTACACCGGCCTACCCCTGTACGGACCTCGCCTCCGACCAATGAGGTGTACTTCTTTGCACTGCCTCAATCTTGGCACCACATGTGGGAGATCCAAACTCTCACTCACACTTCTGGACCATGGCACAACCGCCGCCTTCCACTTGAAATGCTCTCCAGAGGAGACGTGACAAGGGGCAAAACCTCCTCTCTATCCCGTCCTGTCCTGGAATTCGCTCTTTTCGACCCCAAGGTCCCTCCCTCTTTCCCAGGCCGTACATCAGGACTAGGACAGCCACCCAGTCACTGGCTTGTCTCAAGACTTTCTTACTCCAGTCTTGGCTCCGAGTAGGTAGGCGCTGCGGATTTGGATTTGGATTGATTGAAACGAACCTCAACGTCTCCATCTTCCTCCCATCGCATCATTCCCTCACCTTTCCTCTTTTCTCTACTTGCTTGGCTGCCCACTCCTTCGCGTGCCGCAATGTAGAGTGGGAGAAGGGGACATCAGCGCCAACCAAACGTTTTCCTTACCCACATCGCCTCTACCCATCTCGAGACGTCGTATATCCCCCTGTATCCCAAATACTTGTCGATATTCACTACCGAGACCGACGACTACGGATACTCCATCAATATCACACCACGACGCGCCTTTGCGCTCCTCATAATACAACCCCCACACGAACCCCAACTTCAACCTAACGAACAACTTCTAAGACAGGTTTTTGTTATTATATCTTCACGAACATAGTTTGCCTCCTCAGGCTATTGTCGCTCCTTTTGCCGCCTGGCTGCCTCCTTCCTTTATCAGCACAGCCTCACGCTACCACTTCAGTCGTCCACACTGGCGGCCCTCCATTCGCCTCGCTTCACCGTCACTCGGCGCCGCACCAAAGCGGCAGTGTCGAGCTCGATCTGGAATCATGGATCCGAATTCCACCCCAGAAGACGGCCCTGCGCCGCAACGGAGGAATCGAGCGTACGTTTGCGGTCCACGGCATCTATTTGCCTTCCTGTGACAAGTAAGGTATAGAACTGACATTCTCCTCCAAAGTCCGACCATCACCATAGACCCATCTGCCACCGGCGTCGACACCGCAAATCCTGCACCAGCCATGGCTCAGGAGGCCCAACAAGACGCGTCCAACTCAATTGGATTACCCAAAGATGAAGCAGTCAGCCCGACAACCGTGCCAGAAGGCGCTGGTGCTCCATGGTCAGGATCCCAAGAGAAGCCACCGAAACCGAAGCTTCGCGCCGACACCTCCTTCGATGCCAAGGACAGCAGCAGGCCCCAGAGTCCACACAATGTGTCCAGCCCTGTTGCGACAATACGAGGCAACGACCGCGCCTTTCTGGCTGTGCCCAGCAATTTGCGTTCTCGACAGAATTCTATCGATTCCGACGACATGTCTTCCCAGGGTGAGACTATTGCCGTGCTGAGTCAGTCAACCGAAAAGACCATGAAGCCTAGCCCAATGTCCAATGAGAAGATTATGAACGACGACAGCGCCCTGCGTCCAGACAAGGGCAGCGAGGATGATTTCGTAGCCGAGAACAACCCTTTCGCCTTCACACCTGGCCAGTTGAACAAGATGTTCAACCCGAAAAGTCTGGGTGCATACTACGCTCTTGGAGGTTTGACCGGCATTGCCAAGGGTCTCCGCAGTGATCGCAAGGCCGGATTGAGCTTGGATGAGGTCCATCTTGACGGTCAAGTTTCTTTCAACGAAGCAACCGCTCACATTCACTCATCTGGGAATTTCAAAGAGAGTGAAACACCGGCAACCCCCGCGAGACAGAACACTGGCCAACACGCTAAGCATGATGATGGCGGCTTTTCCGACCGCAAGCGTGTTTTCAAGGACAACTTGATCCCTGAGAAGAAGGGCAAGACTCTTCTTGAGCTGATGTGGATTACATACCAGGACAAGGTTCTTATGCTTCTGACAGCCGCCGCGGTGGTTTCACTGGCTATTGGCATCTACCAGACAGTGGGGTTGCCGCATGCTCCTGATGAGCCAAAGGTCGAATGGGTCGAAGGTGTTGCTATTGTGGTCGCCATCGCTATCGTTGTCATTGTGGGATCTCTCAACGACTACAGCAAAGAGAGGCAATTCGCAAAGTTGAATAAGAGGAAGAAGGATCGCAACGTCAAAGTCGTCCGCTCGGGAAAGACTATTGAACTGTCTGTACACCATATTCTGGCCGGAGACGTCATCCACCTTGAACCTGGTGATCTGATTCCTGTCGACGGAATATTGATTGAGGGCTTCAATGTCAAATGCGACGAGTCTCAAGCTACGGGAGAATCGGATATCATTAAGAAGCGAAACGGCGAAGAAGTGTTCGCAGCTATCCAGAACGGCGATGATCCTAAGAAATTGGATCCCTTTATTCAATCCGGCGCCAGAATCATGGAGGGTGTTGGCACTTTTATGGTCACGTCTACCGGTGTCCACTCATCTTTCGGCAAGACTCTCATGGCTTTGGATGAAGACCCCGAGGTTACACCCTTACAGTCAAAGCTCAACATCATTGCCGAATATATCGCCAAGCTCGGAGGTGCTGCTGGCCTATTGCTCTTCATCGTCTTGTTTATCGAATTCCTCGTCAGGCTTCCCAAGCAGCCGGCTTCCGTTACCCCAGCTCAAAAGGGACAGGATTTTATCAACATTGTCATCACTGTTGTTACCATTATCGTTGTCGCAGTACCCGAAGGGCTTCCCCTGGCTGTCACACTCGCCCTGTCTTTTGCCACGAGACGCATGCTGAAGGACCAGAACCTCGTTAGGCATCTTAAAGCTTGTGAGGTTATGGGAAATGCCAACACCATTTGCTCGGACAAGACCGGCACCTTGACACAAAACAAGATGCAAGTGGTTGCTGGCACTATTGGCACTACTCATCGATTCGGTGGACTGCGCCCCTCGGGATCCATTGATGGCGATGATTCCGCGCTCGATGCGTCTGCTGACATTTCCATAGCGGAATTCGCCAAGATGCTCAGTTCGCCGGTTAAAGAAATCCTCGTCAACTCCGTTTCGCTCAACTCCACGGCTTTCGAAGGCGAGGTTGACGGCGAGAAGACCTACGTTGGATCGAAAACGGAGACTGCGCTGCTTCTCTTGGTGCGTGATTACTTTGGCATGGGTCCTGTCGCTGAGGAACGAGAGAACGCGAAGATTCTTCAACTTATTCCCTTCGATTCTGCTCGCAAGTGTATGGGAATCGTTGTGCAGCTCCCGGGAGGTGGTGCCCGAGTATACGTCAAGGGTGCTTCTGAAATCGTTCTCGGAAAGTGTAACCAGATTTTCCGCGACCCTTCTCAGGACGCCACTCTCGTCCAGATGACCGAGGCCAATTTCCAGACGATCAACACCCTCATCAACACCTACGCCTCCCGATCACTTCGAACCATCGGCATTGCTTACCGGGACTTCGAGCAGTGGCCCCCTCGCAATGCCCGCCGCATTGATGGAGGCGAAGTTGACTTTGATTTCATGTTCCAGACCATGGCCTTCATCGGCATGGTTGGTATCCAGGACCCCTTGCGCGAAGGAGTTCCTGAGGCCGTCAAGCTTTGCCAGACCGCGGGCGTCATGGTTCGCATGGTCACTGGAGATAATAAGCTTACAGCTGAAGCTATCGCCAAGGAATGTGGTATCCTGCAACCCAACGGACTCGTCATGGAAGGTCCTGAGTTCCGCAACCTCACCAGGTCTGAGCAAGAAGCCATTATCCCACGCCTATGCGTTCTCGCCCGCTCAAGCCCTGAGGACAAGCGCATTTTGGTGAAGCGTCTCAAGGCAAAGGGAGACATCGTAGCTGTAACCGGCGACGGAACCAACGACGCCCCTGCGCTCAAGACAGCTGATGTTGGCTTTTCCATGGGCATTGCAGGCACTGAGGTTGCAAAGGAAGCCTCTTCAATTATTCTCATGGATGACAACTTTAACTCTATTGTTAAAGCCCTCAAGTGGGGTCGTGCTGTCAACGATGCTGTCAAACGTTTTCTCCAGTTTCAACTTACGGTGAACATTACTGCCGTCATTCTTACGTTCGTCACTGCTGTGAGCAGCACCTCAGTCCTAACTGCCGTCCAGCTGCTTTGGGTCAACCTGATCATGGACACGCTCGCAGCTCTTGCCCTCGCCACGGACCCTCCCCAGGACAGCGTTCTTAATAGAAAGCCTGAAAGACGCAATGCCTCTATTATAACCACCACGATGTGGAAGATGATTCTCGGGCAGGCCGTCTACCAACTCGCCATTACCTTTATGCTTTTCTATGGAAAGGAAGCTGTTGTTCCTGGTCCGGAGCACATCCCTGATGATCAGATCGCCACGTTGGTATTCAACACCTTCGTGTGGATGCAGATCTTCAATCAGTGGAAGTAAGTATTACCAGTCCAATACCTAAAGTCCGAGAAGCTAATGCCTCATAGCAACCGTCGCTTGGACAACAACTTCAACATCTTTGAGGGATTGACAAAGAACATGTTTTTCGTCGGTATCAGCGCCATTATGATCGGCGGACAGATTCTCATCATCTTCGTTGGTGGCGCGGCGTTCCAAATCGCTGGCGAGGGACAAACCGGGACTCAGTGGGCGATGGCCATCGTCTTGGGCTTAATCTCGATTCCGTTTGGCGTCGTCATCCGTCTCATACCCGACCCTCTGTTTGAGCGTCTCATCCCCGATTACCTCAAACGTCGTGCTAAGGACAGCGTTCCGGGCCTCACAGTCTCAGATGAGGAGCAATTCGAGATGTACCCGGAGCCGCTGTCGGATGTCCGCGACGAATTGGCGTTCATCAAGCGCATGAAGGGTGGACGCTTGAACAACCTCAAGTTCGCTGTACAGCACCCCCGCGAAACCTTTGCTCGCTCGCGTAGCCCGTCACACTCGCGTAGCAACTCTATCAAGTCGCCCTCTACGCCAACGCGAGAGGATAGCTTCGGCTCGCTTGCCGCGACACCCGAGTCTCGCAAGCGTTCTCGCAGCTCGCGCAGCCGTTCCAACTCGGCCCTCGGTGCTCCTACCGTAATGGCAGGCATTGTGGCTGCCGGCATTGCTGCCAACTGGCAGCCGGCGGACCGGAGACGTCGAGACAGTGACGACTCTGATAATAACGTAAGAAGAGGGGTCTCACGAGAGAACTCGATTAGAGAAGAACCCCGGGAGGAAACCGACACAAACGAGAAGGCCGGAGATGAGAAGACGGCCAAGCAATGAGCAGTACATTAACTGTTGCCCGGTACTGGCGACATCACTTACATATGGTCACGTGGCGTTTGTGAGCGAAAACTAGAATTCAGAGCGCGCAATGTATTTGTACGAGTATTTGGTTCTTATGCGCGGGGTTGTGCGGTAACCGGTCATCCCGCATGAGGTGGTTTTGGAACCACTTTTTTTGCTTTCACATTAGACCGACGACTGAAGTTCGCAGACCGAATAGGATACGCTAGGCACGAAAAAAGCCTGAACATATGGAGAGGAACTCTTAATCGTTAAAAGATATTCTTTTCAAGCTGACCAGATGACGTTCTTGATTTGCCACCCGCGGACAACGGGGAAGTGATGTTTTGCGACCCGTTGAGCTGTAGATAAAACGATCAGTACATTCTTTGCTCGCTTCAATGCTTGGACAATTGAGACACTAGCCAACTGAAGTCTCTGATCTTCCCGCGACGTGAGAAGGGCTAGTGACCAAACAGAGGAAGCTGGATTCATTCTCGCTATTAATAATGGAGTCGTCAAGCAGTTGCGTTTCTGAATCGATTTCGGCCTAGGGCCTCTGTCGAACTCCGAGTTGGCAGAATAAGAATGAAGCTACTTTGACAGCATCTGCAGGGCATGATCTGCAACAGTGATTGTTACCAGCATCAATCAGACCTTGAGCTGAATATCAAGCGTCGACGATTTTACTTCGTCGCGTTGCAAGGCCCAAGAGGGGGGTGGGCGAGTTGCCATTCGTAGAGATTGCAAAAGCCGGGCTGGCTCCGCTAGTTAACATGTGTCCCAGAATGCACTAACAGTGTCAACCATCAAAGAGTCCCCCTCTGATGTCGATTAAAAAAAAATAGAAAAAAAAAGGTCATCTCTGTTCAGAGATTGGGAAAAATTCCTGCCAGTAAGGGCTTGGGCTTTTGGCGGCGATGTCACCGCTTCGGTCGGTACAAGATGACTATGAACATCGACCTTTTTCGACACAAAGAAGCGACGAGTCGATCATGAGAGGGGGGAAGGGGGGAGGGGGATCACGGGGTAAGAACTGATGTTGGGAGCCTGAATTCTTCCATCCCTCTACCTAGCGGTAAACCACCGCGTCCTTGCAACTACTCCAAAAGTTCAACTGTTCTACGCTTGCGTAGGTAGGTATTTACCTTACCTGAATACATCATCGAGGCTGGGAAAGGGAAGTAGGCAAGGTGGGCAACATGGGACTTGGGAAAGAAACTCGGAGAAGCAGACGGTAGCCTGCTAGGCAGACAGGGAAAGCAAACAATCCCCCCCCCCCTCCTCCTTGCCAAACATCGGGCATTTCAGTCATTTATATCGTAGTCACTTTTGGCTGCCTTGTCAGGCTCTTCCTAGTCACACCATAAGCAGGCTGTTGAAGCCTTGAGTTACCCTCGATATGACAAACGTTGGTTAGCGAATCCCTGCACTTTGGCGCATGTAAGACGGAGAGACATGCTTGAGTCACCAATGCTGCAAGGTGCCCACATCCTTTCTTACCAGTGAGGTATCGCTAGGCATGATGCAAGTTGCTACATTCATACGAAGTACAATAGCTTCATTGGGCATTCACAGCGAGTGTCGAATAATGGGATTCGATGAATGCAATCATTGATGGACTATCAAGAAAGAGTTCTGTGTGTTTCTGTCCCCAGACAATCCACATGCGCGTAGAAGGGAGAGCCTATCTAGGACTCTCTATGTATTCTGACAAAAGAAGAATAGTAAACAACCAGACTTGCAAAGGACGAGAAGGAGCGTGTCCATTCTTCTCCTTTCGCAAGAGCCTCAAACGCCGTTTCCGCCACGTTCTTCTCCTCCTATTCCACCTCCGTTTTCCGATAGAATGACAAGAACAGGAAGACAAGTGAAAGGCTTAAACATCGCAATCTGTGGTATCAGAAAAAAACAGCAACCTCGTTTTGAGATTTTAGGTATGGATGGTTTTTGGTTTCGGTTTTTGGTTAAACAAAAAAAAAAAACCAGTTGCCATTTGAAGAGTCAAAAAGTCGAAATTAGGGTGGAGGGTTGGGCAGACCGCAACGACGCTGACCGAGGTGGTGCTGTGCGGTGCGGTGGAGTAAAAAATCCTGGAATGGGGAGGAACATTTATGCCTGACGCGCTTTTTCTGGCCAAACCGAGAGGTGCGACGTGTCGATGGCCCGCAGCCACAGCCTACGACTGGGTGTACCAGGCTGTTTGTTGACGCTTGCATCGCTGCTACAGGCAATAGTGCCGTTCCGTCTTGTGGTTGGGGCTTTGTGCCATTTCGTCGAATCAAGTACCTCGTACAGGCTTTTCTTTCTCCCTGAACCATTGATGGTGCCGCCTGAAGCGCTCTCAGATCAATTGTCTGAGAGAGGAGACAGGGGCCTCTGTAGGTAGAAGACAACGAGCGGGGAGGAAGAAGAAAAGTGAGCAAGAGGGCGATGGTGAGGTGATTGACAGTGTAAGAGAAATCCAGTCTCAGTCTGAGTCTCTCGACTTTCTAGGCTTTCTGGGTCCCTTGGTCGGTTTCGCCATCGCAGGCTCAGGCTCAGGCTTGGCAACTTGCTGCATAGACGGCGGCGGCTGCTTGGGGTTGACAACCTCAAAAATGTGTCTGCTCACGCATCCGCCATCCGGGTTCACGTCGATGACTTGGTCCTTGGGTACCATCTCATGCTCCAAAGGCCAGCCGGCACGGCGGCACAGCTCTGAGACGACAACGTCACAGTCACCCAGCAGGTCAATGTCAAAGTTGATGTGGTTGACGGCCTGGCGCGAGATATAGATCTGGGGGATGTTGGCCGGCAACCAGCTTACTATTTCAGACACCGGCGTCACCTTCAGACTCGTACCGATGACGATGACGAGGTCCACCTTGTCGCGGTCGTGCTCTGTCAGACGCCTGCTGAACTCATCGGGCAGCGCCTCGCCAAAAAAGGTGATATCGGGCTTCATGACGCCCACGCTGGGGATGTCATACTCGCCGTCGGACGTCGAGTCGTCAGAGCTGAATCTGCGGCGCTTCCTCTCGGTGCCCGCCGAGCGCTTGCGTTTCGTGCTGCCGTTGGGGCGAAGGTTTTGGATGCAGCGCGGGCAACGCGGGATCTTGCCGGCCTTGATGTCGGGAAAGACATCTTCGCCGTCGCACTTGAAGCGGCACTGGACGCAAGTGGCGGTTGCGAAGGAGCCATGGCACTGGATGAGCTTGTCCTGAGAGATGCCGGCCTTGGCCTCGAGGTTATCAATGTTCTGAGTGTAGTTGGTGAGCAGCTTGCCCTTCTTCTCAAGCATGGAGATGAAGGCATGAGTCGGTGTGAAGCGGTTCGTCGACGGTAGGATGTCCTTGGCAACGGTATAGAAGATGGTCGGGTCTTGCTTAAAGACGGAAATGTCAAACACCTCTTGCGGGTCGTTGAGTCCCAGGTGCTCCAGTTGAGAGTACAGCCCGCCCTTTGAGCGGAAATCGGGAATGCCGAGTGAAGTAGAGATACCGGCGCCGGTGAGGACGATGATGTTCTTGCTCCGCTGTAGCAGGTCCACGGCGTCATCCACCGTATTGAAGCGGAACAGCTTGGCGCGCTTAGACAACTCTCGGCTGATGGCCAGCGACAAGAGGCTGAAATAAGCCTCATCTTCGGCGCCCTCGAGGAAGGTGGGGGGCTTGAGGCCAAAGGCCGACAGCAGCTTCTTGGCCGTGTAGCGACCGGCGTCGACGGTCCTTCTACAGAATTCTGCGGGACCAAGCGCTCTTAATTGGTGGCGCAGGCCCATGGCCTCGTCAGGCGTGCAGCTGTCAGGATCTTTTAGGCACGATAGTTAGCAATCAAGTAGGAGCGATTTAGGGTGAGTAATGACAGGAACGCGTAATCCCAAGCGTAGTCATGTGAGTGAGTAAGTGAATGACCGAGATAGACCTACCATCCGAGGAAAGTTTCGCATCGCCCAACTCAGCTATGGCATCCTCCAGCAGCGAGTCGGTTTCCCATGCAGATTCCTTGGCGTCCCTAACGCGTTCTTCCAGTTCCTGAAGACCGACGGCGTGCTTGATGTCCTCAAGGGTTGGGTTCTCGGGGACCTCGAACGTGTCCACCTTGTACGCGGTGTTTTTGGTTTTGTTGTTGTTGCGCTTCTTGACCGTGACGGCTTTTGTCGCCGCCCGTTGAGTCTTCATCTTGAGCCCGTCTTGTTGACAACTGCTCTGGGCGGTGGGATGGGAAAGAGTGAGGGGATGACGGTTATTGATGAAACCTCCTTCGCGGAGAAGAGGTGATGAGATGAAGCTTGGGAGCAGACAGGAACCAAGCTGAGCAAAGCAAGAACACTTAGCTGGGCGTACGTGTCTGCTTGTAATATGGATGGGGTGCGAGACTGCCGACCACCCGACGGGTTTATTTGTGAGACAGGGCGGATAGTAGCCTGGACAAAGACTGGGCTGGTATGGGCTGGGTGAAGGGGAAATGAAGAGCGACAAGAGTTGGCTGCAGAATGCGTAAGAGAGGGAAACAACACCTGAACCTCCTTTTTCTCTCTTCCACTCTTGTCAAACTGTCTGGTTAAAGTCTAGAAGGACAACTTGACGGTTTGATGAATTTGGGCGAAGGAGAGAGAGAAAGTAAAAGTTGGGTGTGTCTGTGGATGGGAAGGAAGATTTGACAAGTTGCAGACGGTCGGGCCCTCAAGGGTGTGAGAAGGAGGGTTAAAAAAAGGATGCCTTGGCTGCGAGTGAGGTTGAGCGTGGCCGAGTTCCGCCTTTTTTCGCTCGAAACTTGTCGGTTATCTCCCTGGGGTGGCGTGACGAATATGACACTGTGCCCTGGTCTTTGTCTAACAAGCAGATGAGCAGCAGATGGACGAGTTGCAATTCTGCGTGAACAGCCGCGGCGGCGAACCAACAAACGAGGGTGCAGGTTGTGTAGGCCGCAAGAGTTGACACCAAGTCAAATGGATGATGGATGGAGTGGTGAATAGGACGTTGGTTTCTCTTTGTCCCACGTTTGATGGTAGGGAGAGAAACTGAGTTGCAAAGTTGGGCCGTGTTGCAGAGGCACAAGCCGATCGAGACTGAACGGAAGGGACGGCCTAATACCTTATTGATGGATGGACTGGTCCAGGTTGGATGACCGGATACGATGGGAAGTGTGAAGGAAAAAAGTTGCAAAAGGGTGTGGGAAGGTGGTTGAGTGAAAAAGGCGAGCTAAAGTCGTCGTCGGTTCAGGCGTCATGTACCTTGGGGAGAAAAAGGTAGGCAGGGCAGAGATGGAAAGAGCAAGAGGGAGAGGTAAGCAATCGAAAGGGAAGGAAGCTGGGCTAATAGAAAATAGGCTAGCAAGTAGCACTTGTGTGTGTGTCGTCTGCACAGAGAAGGGGATGTGAGTTCCGGAGGGAGAGGAAGGGAAATCACGGAAGCGGGCGAACGAGATCTGGACCCAAGAGACGATCGAGTAGGTAAAACCAGTGGGTAAAATTCGATGGGAACGTGGCACAGAGAATGAGTGAATGACTGAGTGATGCTGCGACCGACGAACCGAGTAACAGAGCCAAAGTAATCAAAAGACAAGAAAGTACAGATACGACGACGAACGAGTACGACCTACTGCCGGTCCAGCCCATAAACCAAGCCAGGTAAAAAAGGGAAGGGCAATCAAAAAGGCAAAAAGGTCGACCGGGGTGGTCCGTCTTAGTAGACTAAGGTAGGCAAGGTAGGTGAAGCATGGAAGGGTAGTTCAGCAATACTCAGCTGAGGCAGATGCAGATGCAGACGCGAATACAAACCCAACCATGCCATGCTAATTATGTTTGCTCTGTAATCCGATCCGTCTTATTATGTACTGCCTTCCAGGTGCACTACCTTACGCTTTCTATCAGCACGATAGAACTGCGCGGTTGAATGACGGATGAGACGTAAACCATTCATCAGCAAAGAGATGCCATAGTGTGTTAAGTCGGGTCAATGTTAAGTTAGGTATGTAAACTTGGGCCAAGGCATCTCGAAGGTACAGGCGAGCAAAAAGGCAAGGAATGTGACGGAAACCAGAACCCAGCGTACCAGCCAGGCACAGACAGACAAATGAGCTACCCCAACAGCTCTGAATCGCCCGCTGGATGAAATACTCAATTGTAATACCTGAGTGTGAGCGCAGGAACAGAGAGAGAAAAAGAGAGAGAGAGTGAGAGAGTGTGTGTGTGTGTGCGGGTGTGCGTGGACAGTTCCATCCAACCAAATCTAGCAACCAAACACATCCCACATCCCATCCATCCTCCAGTCTCAACCGCGCACCCGTCCTTCCTTCCATCAGAGAGTTTCGGAACCTGGCTCCAAATGAAACTCAGCCATCCTTTAATGGTCTCCCGCTTATCAGCATCGATGAAATTCTCTACGGGATCTGTCCCGCTTGATGCCCTCTCGGGCCCCCCTCCCTCCCCTTTGCAGCGACCTCTCCCTCTTGTCCCTCTTGTGATATAATGATTGCCTTGATTACTTGGGCCTAATGTCCGACCGGGGGTGATAGACTGATGACTGGGTCCAAGACACACACACATGTAGACGAGGCCAGTCTCCAATCAAATGGATCCGTCATGCTCACCGTACCTACCGTACCCGCCACCCTCCGAATATACCTCGATTGAGCCCATCGGCGATAATCGCTCTCATCATCTCATGAAATAATCGTAAATTGCATCACCTTACGGTTCTATTGACAATTCCTTACCAAGCGCATCAACTGCAGACACATATCCTCATCAAGAGAGGCATTTTCGAGGTTTTCTGTTAAGCTGTTTGATCCACGAAATGCCCATTCTCTGATTGTACTTTGACCTAGGCTTGACTCGTCTGATCCGAGCGAGTGACGCTCCCAGGACGATCAACCCCCCTTGGCGTCAAGAAATGTACTCACCCCCTTATCTACCTTGCCGAACTCCATCACAACAAGAATTGAGCGAGACTGAAAAGCTCGAGCCTGATACTCCACCTCCCGGCTTCTGAATATTACGAGTCCTTTGAGAAAGAACAGTCTCCCTCGTGATGAACAATCTTCCCCAACATGGCTTCACCAACTCCTCGCAAAAAAAAAAAAAAAAACCATCCAACTTACTACAGCCAAGGAATCGTGGCTTAGCCCACCCCCAATATGTAACGACAATCATATGCCGCGCAGTATTTCCTGGACGGCGGGTACGAGTTTAGAGCTTGCGCCAATTAATGCCACTCAAAGAAAAACCAACTCTGTTCCTGTTTTTTGGGGTCCCGCATGTGACCGCGGCCGTCGCCCACCACACCCGGCTGGTTGCGTTACCAGAACAAACACTAATTAACCAATCCAACCCAATGCCATCCAGCGTGAGGGACGCCTCCTTCTCATCCTGTGTATGGAAGGGTGAATAGCCCAGTGAAATCGGAGAGAGGCACTGGCACTGAGACCCTGCGCCCTGTTTGTTCAGTATGAAGATAGTTATGTTTGTACCGCACAGAAACCGACTGAGCGGAGGTAAACCTGAATGTGTTACACTTATCTAGGGTGCGCGAATACTATTAGGATCTGCGGGGAATCGGGAACGTAAAAGCGCTCTGCCTGAGGTACTTCACATTCATACATGTATCATCATCTCTCTGATTTTCATCGCTAAGCTTCCTGGTAAAAAGAATTCATGGCTAGTCGAATCCCGTCGGCAAAGCTAAGAATAAAGTAGGAAAGTTCAGTATGGCAACCATCAATAAGAGTTGGTCGCTCTGGACATGGATTGCGTAACTAGACGCCTCCGGGCGGGGGCCACAGGTATCACTCTCCGCAAATCATCGCATCATGGACGCTTTCCATCCCCATCATGAAACATATCATTTCCTTTCTCAAAACACCCATTAATTCAAACAGAGTGGTAAAGTCATGCTCAACTACATTAAATTGGCCGCCGTATCCTAGGCAGGGCCGGCTCTCTGCTGAAGGTCATCGACTTCACGGCATCGACCCTACCATTCATTCTCTTGCCAGACATCACCGGGCAAATCTCCCTTTTCGTCATGTGCCACGCCAGTAACCTCTTCAGTCCACGTATTCCCAAAGCCTGGATTTTGCGGATGGTTCGGCCCACAAATACTAACTCCATTTTGCTTTTCGTTGCTATCGCGCAATCCGCAACCCCACGAGTCGTAATAGTTTCCTAATCTCTTCCTTTTCTTAGGAACACCGGCAGCATCGAGCCAACCATCCTCTAACACAGTTCTCAACTGGCGCACATGCATGTCAACTTGGGACTTTTTGCCATTTCCTTCTCAACCATTAATATCCGGAACGGCTCATCAGCGCCCCGAACAGCGCAACTCTATCAACTCATATGTATAAGTATCATGTAAACAACCCTGGGATGCCATGACAGTAACCCAGCTTTGCTATTTCCAGAGAAACCCCTAAATTAGACTCTCATATTTATCCAACCCGCTCTTCTGTTGTGGCTTCTGCTGCTGCTGTTGTTGCTGTAGGCCAGCCATACCGTTCATGCCCATGTTGCTGTTCATCATACTGTTCATCATACCGCTAGACGCCATCCCCATGCCCGTTCCAGGCCGCGAGCCCATGCTGTTCATACCATTCATCGGTTGTTGACTCATCAACCCCATCCCGGTGCTAGCTGCAGGTTTGCTGAAAGCGCCCAATCCTGATTGCACAGGCGGTGTATGACTGGGAGGTGGAGGTAGGCTAAACCCGGAAGATCCGGAAAAGCTCGTCGAGTTGCCCGTTGGCGGTGGTGGCAAGGAAAACGAAGATGACTGTGACACGCCTGGTCTCTGTCCACCGAGCGACATGTTGGACATGGGCGTGCTCATTCCACCAAAAGCGGAGCTCGGAGGTGGCGACATGGAATTACCGGGCGAAAAGGCCAGCGTCGCTGTTGACGAAGACGACGACCACGGGTTCGAAGTTGCCGCCGACGCCGTTGACCAATTGATTGATGAACTGGACAGTGCCGCTGGTTGCGACGACTGCGTAGTTGGCTGTAGCGGTTTCGAAAACTGAGTTGTTGTCGGAGTCATGGTTTGGAAAGAACCCATGTCCGGCGTCACCGTCCGGAAACTAGGTTGGGGTTTAGGCGCAGGAGGTGGTGCGGTTTGGGTAGGACTCGGTGTTGACCACGCAAAGGCCGGAGTTGCCGACCTACTACCGGGCGCGGGCGAGGTAACTCTGGCCGTGGCGGGTGTTTCTTCCCAGCTAGAGAATGCATCCGAAGTTGACGTTCGTGTTGTTTTACCTTTGACGAGACTCTCAAAATCGTCTTCCGTCGCTCCATTGGATGTATCAAAAGAGGTCCCGCTGACGCCACCGAAGGCCATGAAGTCTTCATTAGTCCCGGTGGTGCTGCCGTTGGTGCCAGAGAGCTCTTGCAACTTCCTACTCTGCTCATCTTCTACCCTCTTAGACAACTTCTTGATGAGGTCCATGAAGCTCTGGAACTGTTTGAGGTTAAGCAAAGGCCCGAGACTCATATGCCACAAAATGGGGAGGATATCAATCGCGACAAACTCGGCATCCGCTGCTTCGCCCACAACCTGCAGGACACCGTGGGCTGCCATCATCACCGCAGGCTCTTTTGTTTTGATGGCTTTGATCAACGGAATGATCTTCTCCTGCATCGTGTATTTATCCAGCATGCTGGATGACGATGTTGCTTTCTTATTGGACGTACCGAAAGCATCGAGGCCATCGTCTTGCGCGTCTGAAGTTCCACCACAGAGGACAACGAATGCTTGGCAACCGCGCACTTTGATGGCCAAACTGCTGGTCTTGCTAAAGACTGCAGCAATGACCGGGAACAGCTCGTTTTTGATGGTGCTGAAGTCGAGAACTGGGAGAATAGATGGTAAACCTCTCAGAGCCGCGTCAACAACGGCGGGTGTTGGTGCTTCAATTGCCGCATAGACAACCGGCAAGATGTCTATATCATTATTAGCGCGTGCCGCCGGAAACATTTTTGTCATGATATTTCTTACCGTCAGTGAATTCCTTGCCATTACAGTTGTTGCAGATTGTTGACATGTGTTCAAGCACAACCATCAACCCAGCATCCTTAGTCGGGTCTCTCTCGGGAGGCTGATCCTTCTTCGGAGGTGGGGCAAAGGTCTCTTTTAGAGCCGGCCGTACTTTTTCGGCAAAGACCCTTCTCGCGGACGGCAATAGATCGACGATAGTGAAGACGTTTTGAAGAATCAACGCTATGAGATCCTTGTCTTTCATCTCTTCAAGCAACGCTGGTAACAATTTCTTCTCCATAACCGTCTTGGGAAATGAGGGCATGACTTTGACTAGTCCTCGCATGAACTGGGCTTTTTCGTTTGGAGTCTTTGCTGGGAAGGCGTCGAGGAACCTGATTGTCGAAACAAGCACATTGTTGAAGTATTCACTTTCTTGAAACTCCTTTGCGGTGAGACGCTGGGCAGGTCGACGTGTGATCAGGCGTGGTAGAACATGCTGGACCAACTCTTTGGGTAAAGGCCGTGATGATAAGAATTGGTTGGAAACAGACGGAACTGTTGATGGCGAGGAAAAGGTCCTCTTGTATGTTGATAAGCTGCCGTGAGCTTCTATGGGAGAGCGATGGGGTGAGTTGTAAAGGGCCACGGCTAGGAGACCAAGTGAGAACATATCGGCAAAATTGGTGAAGTTGTTGTCAATGACGAAGTCAGGAGAGGTGTAGTCAAGGTTTAGCTGCACAAACCGAGGCAACCGAGGGTCTGGGTTGAGCACCTCTGATAAGCTGATGGGTTGGAAGGAGGTTGGCTTGTTGGACCCTTCGGACGGGGCGCAAAAGGCGAGACCACTGATCTTCCAGTCTGACTGTTTCGAATTAGCAAAAGTGTAAAGCTATCAAGGCTCTTCTTCCCGCTGGACTGACCTTGGCGTTCACAATAATGGCATCTGGTGTCAGGTTTCCATGCACCAGCCCAGCGTTTTCGTGCAAGAACTCGAGAGCTTTGCTGATCTGGAGGAGGCCCTTCTGGATCTCGAGCTCATCAATCTCCAACTCGCGCCGCCGGCGCACACCATCCGAATCCTCAGTGACATAACGGCTTGACCGGCCGCTGACACCACCACTCCGCTCCTGATCGTCTTTCTCTTGCAGCAGAGCCGCTAGAGAGCCAGTGACAGCTTCCGTGACGAATTGTAGCCCGCCACCTCTTGTTTCTTCCACTGGCTCGACAAGCTCGAGGACGCTCGGGTGTCTCAGCTTCGCCAAGCTGGAGGCCTCCTTCTTCAGGCGCTCAATGACCTCCTCCGTGGCTCGCTTGAAGGCGGACGCACTTGATCTACCGAGACTGCTGCCATGGCTGTCGAGTCCTTTCTTGTCGAACACAAATACGCTGTATGATTTCCCCGTGGACTTCTTCTTGCAATCGTAAATCTTCCAGGGGCCGGCGGACGAGGTCTGGGCCGAGGAGATGGAGTAGTTCGCGGTGATGTTGGTCGATGATATCGACTTGAGTGCCGAGGAGAACATGGTTGTCGTGTCTTATAACGTGGGTCGTCTACGTCGTCAAGGCGGAGGGAACGGGATCTGAGGGGACTCGATCGTCATGACGGTCAAGGCACAGATATGGAGTTTGTGCCGAGTCGGGGCGGTCGTCTTCAGTCGTGCCCGCAGCCTGGGGGAGTTAGGTAGTCTTTGTCCACGAGCGATGGAGGTAGTGCAGGGCGTCGTGAAGGGGACACCTTGAAAATGTTGCGAGGGACCTCCTGCGAGGCTTTATCGAGGACGGGAAGCTCCGGAGATGCGCCGGGACTGTGTGCGGAATTCAATAAAAGAAGACGGATGACAGACGCAGGGCGCACTCCCGTAGATTGGCAAGTTGGCCCAAAGATGATGTTCTCATTCAGCCGCGTCGACTTCCACGTCGCTGATAGGCAAGAGCGTCTCAAGTCCAATCAAAATGACCATCCATGCTTTTTAGCGATGATCCCACAGTTTCCCACCCCTGTGTCTAAGGCTCGGCTTCAAATAATAAGTTGGGCACCCCTCTACCTGAGCTTGGGGGCGGGTGTGGGCAGCCCACCTTCTGGTCGCAGCTTGGGGAAGACACCTCCTGTGCCATGCCGAACCAATAACGCTGACCTAAGCTTTGTCTTTGAGACAGCTTGGCTTGCTACCTTACTTAAGGTGCCTACGAAGTACATCATACCATCAGGTATCCACCATTAGTAGCACCAGGTACGTATCTCGACCACCACACCATGCTGACCATGCACCGCTGCACCTCAGATAGCGGGACGCTTCCGGAGCCGGGACCCTGAACGACAATCTTGGATATCTGGATCTGGCGGTGCATGGAAAGCAACGGCTTAGAAGTCCGATAACGCTCCGAAATCCTGACTCTTGCCGCACCGTACACGCCAATCTCAAATTGCGCCCTTCGCCCTACCACTTCTGTTGGTCTTTTACCAAGCATTGGATTGGTCAATTGGAATCGCCGTTGACCGCAATTGACGATTGGTATCTTGGTTTCCTTGAGAAGAGTCACACTCGCTCGTTCTCTGTTGGTATTTATCTGGGCATCTTCGCTGTGTACAAGGTTTTGGAAAATCCTCAACCTCCTTTTTTTTTTCTTACTTTATACCCACACAAAACGCCAAACAAACCGTCGCCATGATGCGACAGCTCTTCCCCCGCGCCGCTGGCGCTCTTAGAGTCCCCCGCAGCTCTCCCAGGTTAGCCACCGCATGGCAATCAGCAAGACTCTACAGCGTCAAGCCCGCCGCCGCCTCCGCGGCCAAGCCTTTGGGTCTCGATGCCTCAAAACTCACCATTGAGAAGACAAAGACCCCCGGAACGCTGGGCAATCCCGAGGAGCTCGTCTTCGGCCGCAAGTTCACCGGTCAGCACTAGCCCTCACTCTCTCCCATCTCCGAATTGCAATTGCTAACCGTTCACTGCAGATCACATGCTCACCATTGAGTGGAACCAGGAACAGGGCTGGCTGGACCCCAAGATCGTTCCCTACCAGAACCTTTCTCTCGACCCCGCGACCTGCGTCTTCCACTACGCCTTCGAGTGCTTCGAGGGCATGAAGGCCTACAAGGACAAGTCAGGCAATGTCAGGCTCTTCCGCCCCGACAAGAACATGGCCCGCCTGAATAAGTCTGCCGCCCGCATCGCCCTGCCCACCTTCGAGCCCACCTCGCTCATCGAGCTCATCTCCAAGTTCGTCAACCTTGACAAGCACTACATCCCTGATGAGCGCGGCTACTCCCTCTACCTCCGCCCTACCATGATCGGCACTCAAAAGACTCTCGGCGTTGGGCCTCCCGGCTCAGCCCTGCTCTACGTCATCGCCTCCCCCGTTGGTCCCTACTACCCTACCGGCTTCAAGGCGGTGTCTCTCGAGGCCACCGACTACGCCGTCCGCGCCTGGCCCGGTGGTGTCGGTGACAAGAAGCTCGGCGCCAACTACGCGCCCTGTATCGTTCCCCAGCTCGAAGCCGCCAGCCGCGGTCACCAACAGAACCTGTGGCTCTTCGGCGAGGAGGAGTACGTCACCGAGGTCGGCACCATGAACATGTTCGCCGCCATCAAGAACAAGGAGACCGGCCAGAAGGAGCTCGTCACCGCCCCTCTCGACGGCACCATTCTCGAGGGCGTCACTCGCGATTCCGTCCTTTCCTTGGCCCGTGAGAGACTTGTGCCTGAGGGCTGGATGGTCTCGGAGCGCAAGTACACCATGAAGGAGCTCGACGAAGCGGCCGATGAGGGCCGCCTCATTGAGGCATTCGGTGCTGGTACCGCTGCCATTGTCAGCCCTATCCGCACTATTGCCTGGAAAGGCAAGGCTATCAACTGCGGTCTGACCGAGGCCGAGGAGTCTGGTGAGCTTACTCTGAGAATCAAGGGTTGGATGGAGGCAAGACAGTACGGTGACGAGGAGCACGAGTGGAGCTACGTTGCTCAGGATGTTGCTGCGTAAAAATTGGCCTTTAGAGCGGCATGTAGTAGACTTGTAGATATCCAGATGGAAAGCGTTCAATATGATTGTAAAAAAAATAAAATAAAAAGAAGACCTTCAAAATACGCTGCTTTAACAGTGAGTTAATGTGGCATTGTTGGTAAGGCGAATTCTTTCTTTAATGATGAGAAGACTTTATCGACTTCTAGACTTCTACAAGTCGGTATTAAAATGACACGTAGGTTCAATATGAACAAGCTACTTACCAGACTGAGTCATTTGGTCAAGTTTCTCTATGTAATCCTGCTAGAGCTCCATTGGCGCCATTTGGTCTGTTTCATATCAATCTCTCACCAAGTCCAAACACAAGAATCCCAGGCCGTTGTCACGAAGCTTCATAGCCCTGTAGCAGACATTATCCAAAGCAACTCTAGTCATTCAGAAGGCTTACGAAGATCGAAAGGCCCTCACAGTCTTATAGGAAAAGGTAGAAAAAAGGAAAGCTAGTTCAAGGGCAGGTCATGTACACTTTTTCCGGGGAAAAGGAAAGACACCATTGCCGTGGAGTATCGACAACGAGCTGGCTTTCCCCTCCGCCCTCCGGGGAATTCCTTTCTCTCTTCTCTCCGCTTCATCCATCTTTCAAAGTAAAAAAAAAGTCTTCCACCCTCGCGGCTCGGTTTCTTTGTATTCCGTTCCGTCCCTTTCTAATATTCTTAAAACCAAGCTCCAGGTGAAAGTGCTTCGGGGTCTGTCCGTCGAATACGTCGTGTTCGTAGTCAGTGGTCGTAGGAATGCTTTCCTTTTCACTTCTCAGGGTCCGGCAGGATGCCCTCCTTTTCTAATCTCCGCCTGGCCTCCTCGAGGGCCCAGGTATCGAGTCTATATTGCGGACGGGTAACGTTAGCCGCGGATCAATAGGATGTCCAAATTGCCTCATCCCAATCGAGAATATCAAAGTGACCCAGCCCTTGCCCTGGTCCATTTGAGGTACCACTCTATACGGTGCACGCCGATGGGATATCTGAGACGGAAAGAAGGGCCACTCACGAAGTATCAGGCTTGAAGGCAAGAACAACGCCAGTGGCGATGATGCCTCCACAGAACAGGGTGTAGAAAGGCGTCTCCCAACCCTCCTTCTCGTACTTCTCGCCAGGCTTGACACCCCAGAGCCAGCCGGAAGGAGGATCAAAGTCGGAACCACCACCAGCGCGGCGGGCTGTCAGAGAGAAGGCCCTCGTGGACGCTCCGGCGGCAGTGGTCTTGATGGCGCGGGCGGCGCGGATGGCCACGGTTGGTCGTATCGCCGTCATCGTCGGGGCGGGAAGGAGTCACTTTTCGAGAGAGGAATGAGTGGAGTCGGGACGTCTCAATTGACGTGTTTTCGTTGATGGCTGAGGAGCGGATGGGGTGCGTTCGCGGGCGCGCAGTGCTCGGCTGTTGAGTCGTTTGCACTCACGGGTGCGGTTGTTGGATTGGAGTTGGATTCTCGGACCCATGTCGGGATCGTTAGTCATCCTGAGTCACGTGCAGGTTACCGACTCCACCCGAACCGCGGCCTCTTCGAGCAGCTGAACCCCTGCAAGTGCTTGCCTCTTTTGTCACTCAGCGAGAGGACCCTGAAAAGTGACCGAAGCAATCTAATCGAAAGGCGTGAATGGGTTCCTTGGCTTATAGTGCTCTGATCTTGAGTTGCGTCAGAAGCTCTCCATCGAGATCAAGTTTCCAAGATGTCGCTACGTCTCAGTGATCTTTCAATTAGGCAGCTCTGATATAATCAGCTCGCCGGTTTCCTTGTCACTCGAGAACCGCAATTCGTTGTCTCGTCGTGTTGTCACCCAATCAAATAAAATGCCGTGACAAAGTTAAGACATGATTCTCTTCTTTGTGATAGGTAAACCGCGTCGACGTCCTGAATTTCCGTCTTGATAGTCCAATAACGCCTTACACTTCATAATCCTGACAACATTCAAGGCCAATTGAAACCAGTGCCGATACTCCAAACACTGCGATATCCTCAATAAGCACCGTTCGTAATATCGTTAAGTATATCCCTGAGAATGACTTTATCCTTCATAAGTACTTTCTCTCCAATTTTCGCCCGTTTAGGCTCCGGCCGACGATTTTCCTTCCCCAAGGCCAGCTTGGGGGCCTTTCGTGGGCTGACACCCTTTCTCGGGCTCATGTTCTTCTTCGCCTTCATCGGAGACACGCCGCTGGCCGTCAACTGCGTCGCCGTGTCGTCAAAAAAGTGGCTATCCATTGCGTCAGGCGGCAGGTCGTAGATCCAATCTTTCTCTTCCATGAGGCCGATGAACTTGCTGAGCATCTCGTCCTTTCCGCTGCCCTTCAAGGTGCTCTTGCTTCCTACTACAAGCAGCTTCGTCTTAGCGCGAGTGAAAGCAACGTTGATGCGTCGCCAATCCTTCAATAGTTCGCCGATACTGCAGCTCTCGTTACTCCGAACCAAGGAGAGAATAACGACATCCTTATCTCGTCCCTGGAATCGATCGGCGGTGTGCATCTCCACGCCCACATGGCCGCGAAGGCCATGTTTAAGTAAAGATAATTGAGAGCGATAGTGCGTCATCACTCCGATTTCCCCGTCAGGTACACCTATTGTAAGGAGACCCTCGACGAGTTGAACTACAATGCGTGCTTCGGCTGGGTTGACAATTCGATTGCCCTTTGCCTCTTCTCGGGTAAGAGATTGGATAGTATCGGTGTTGACAAACCTTACTCGAGCTTCGCTATCCAGCAAGTCTCGCAACCAGCAGCAGTTTTGGTTCATGGACGTACACACAGACTTCGGAATCCCTAGCCTGAGCATTGATGTTGAGTCGTAATGAAGGCTCTTCAGCGCACTCATGTCGGGCACGTCGAGCTTTTTGAATCGCAGCTCCTCAGTACCACATCGCAACCTCCCTTTGTAGATCAAAGTATTGCTCAGAGTCATGATATCCTCGCACATGCGGTATTGGTGCTCCAAGTTGACCACCGAGTCCGGATGCGTGTCAGAGAGAAGCTTGAACAAGCTCACATCGAGCCCACCTTCTCGAGCTTCTTCGTTCTGAACCAGGGGAGGAAGCTGGTTGTGATCTCCCACAAGTACAAACGTCTTTGCCATCCTGATTGGCCCTAAACAAATAGGTAGCGTTATCTGAGAGGCCTCATCAACAATACAGTAGTCGAATGTACGCTCATTGAAGAGAGCATGGCCAACGCCGAGACAAGTAGTGGCAACAATGGGTGTATCGTGCCACGCTTCCTTGATCTGCTCAAAAGAGTTCATCGGCTGGCCAGCCAGGATCGCGAATTGCTGGACCTCTGGGTGAACCTTGGCGGGAGCGCCGAGTCTGAGGACCGGGGTCTGGTCGTTCTTGAGCTTCAGGAGAATGTTGTCGACGGCAGTGTGCGTGTACGAAGTAAGAAGTACGCTCTTCCCTTGAGAGACCAAAGCCCGAATGATATGTGCAATAGTTGTGGTTTTTCCGGTGCCAGGCATCCCAAGAACTAGCGCATAGTCCTGGGCACTCATAACCTTCTCGATCGCTCGGTGCTGGTCAACATTCAGAGACTCTCGATCGGCTACGACGTATTGTGTAGGTGCTGCCTTGAACCTTGGCGCTACCAAATCCACCACAGCGCGACGGATTTCTCGAGACCCGAAGACGCCTTCAGCCATGGTCTGCACAAGGTTATTTCGAACTGTGGCCATGCCATTGCTGAACTCGTCTTTGTCAAGCCGATAGCGGATAGGCGCTTGTTTAATTTTGCCCTGGGATTGATCTGCTGTGCAACCCTCAGGCGCGACCTCCATAATGCTAGCAAAAACTTGATTGTCGTTTTCATCGAAACCGGGCTGCTTGATGCGGGCGTTGTGCAGGCGCCGGTCGACGGCTACACTGATTCTCTGTTTTCGAACAGAAATGACGTAGCCCAAGGCGAGGGCAAAGTGACCTTGTTCATCCGAAACGACTATAGGCTCTCCAACATTCAACTGTGACTCCAGGAAAGAATGGCCTGAATTTGGGACTCTCTTCACGAAGGTGTACTTGAATCGGTTGATCTTGGAAGTGCCCAAGTCCTCAGACGTCGAGCCCTCTTCAATGATGACGTCGGAATGGCATCTTCCCACTTTCTCTCGATCCTGGCTGACCATCGTCCAGAGTTCTCTCTTTAGCTTCTGGGTCTCTTTCTCTTCTTTCGTCAAGAGATTCTCCCATTTGAGGAAAAACTTTTGGTGCTTTGGCGTGAGGTGCTTGACAACTTCATCAAACTGCTTATCCATGCCACTCGTTTCTCCATCGCCGTCGTCGGCGAGCTTGTGGTAAATAAAGCAAGACGTCTTTGCATAGCACTTCCCACACATGTTCTTGCTCCTCTTCATAGGAGGCAGTTGAACGCTCCGTTCTCGAATGTGACAAGCTAGTTGATTTCGCTGCATGATCATGTGCCGTAGTTCATGCCGGATGGTCGGAATTCGCATTGTTTGTGACGTTTCCATATAGTAGAGAATTCCATACACAATGTTCAAGTCGTATCGATCGGAAAGTAACAGGTTATAAAGCGCAGTCTGTGCCATGTGATTGCTGTTGGCATGTTTACCCGTTTTGACTTCGAACGGGACGGTAAGCGTTTTGGTGTCTTTGCCATCCTTCAAGGTGACTTGGACGGTGGCATCGATATTTCCCTTCAATCCATACATGGGCGACCAAACATGTTCCTCGACATCGAGCAGTTTGCTGACGCACATATTGGCCTTCTTGCCATTGCGATCGAGAACAACAGCATCGAGCTTTCACCAATATTAGTCATGACTGCTAGAAGGGAAAGAAGGACATGACATACGTTCGGCTGAGGGGCCACGAAGGCTGTGGCCCAGCAGCTCAACTCCGTCATTTTCGACTGGAGATGTTCCCTAGCGATGCTGGTGCTGACTTTTATTTTGTACAGGTCCTCAATGTGTTTCTCCATAACTCTATCAATGACGCCGCTTAGAAACCGGAGATCCCATTGATTAGCCATGAGAGCTTCTTGGAATATTTCATGCAACATAGTCCCGTAAACCAAGGGAGCAGTAGCTTCGCTGGTTGCCTTTACACGGTCCTGTAATACTGCTCGGCGCATGCAGCTGAACGAATCAGCAACGACGGTGGCAGATACCAACTGATCTGGGTGCAGGATCAAGATATTATGCGAATCGTCAATGATGCATTGACCGCTGGCTGAGAATGTTCCGATAACATGCACATATGCCTTTGCGTGTGCTGGCGTTTCAAACCAATCACCTCGAAGGTGGATCGTTTTCATGGCCTTACTGTTGTCGGCTTGAATGATGAGAATCTGGCCACAGGTTAGCGACTGGTGTTGAATCAATAAGTCTACCTACCTTCTCTAATCGAGAAAGCCCGCGCTCGTCGGTGTATTCGTTGTCTAGGACATTGGTCACCAGATATCGCTGGATAGCTTTGGGCTTTTGGTTTTTCTACCTTCATCTTAGCGTTTGCTACCGTGGTAGTCGTTCATCGGGACGTACAGCTGTCGCCGGCGAGGCTTGTGGCTGCTGGACCGATTGAGTCGCAGCAAGCTCTGCCGCATCGAAGTCGAAATCTCCCCCAAAGTCGTCTCCGAAGGCATCATCCAAGTCGTCCTGTTCAGGAACAGGTACGCTTATTGCGCCAAGAGGCGATTTTGCAAACGGCGTTTGGGATGCTGTGTTTGCTACTACGCTCTCCAAAATGTCCTCTGCAGCCTCGAAAATGTCATCGTCCAAGTCGCCGAACTCATCGTCTAGGCTAACGCTGCTTTGCTTGTTGGGTTGGACGGAAGCAGGTACGGGAGTAGGCGTGCTTGGCCTAGCTTCTTTCTTGGAGTTTGACAGACTGATACTGGCTTCAAGCTCGAGAAAAGTGTCGTCATCAAACTCGTCGAAGTCGTCAAAGTCAACATCGCCGTAATCAGACTCCGCCAAACCCGCGTTCGTCTTCGGGTCCAGCCCTAGATCCTGGGCCACACCGATGTCAGAGGTGTTTCCTGCAGGTGGTAGATTCGGGGCTCGGATTGTTTTCCTTGATGGCGAGAGCAACGGCGGTCTGAATACATTGGTCTTCCTCTTCTTAAGAGATGGCGACTCCATGTCCTGATCGACGAACGGTTCAAAGTCTTCTGGCAGGCTATCCTCTTGCATGCTTCCAGTGACAGTGTCCAATAATGCTGTAACAAGTGAGTTCTTTGAACTGTCGGTCGTCTCCCGCGTCAAGGTGCTAGTAAAAGAGGGCGCATCCGAGCGTTCTACTCTTCGTCTCTTTGGCCAGTTGAGACCGCAACTGATTGCCCTGCGCAGGCTGCCATCGCCTGCGGGTGCAGGTGCCGTCTTGAGGTTCCGCGGTGATGAAGAGAACATTAGATTCGCGAGTGTGGGATTCGTGAGACCGAGTGGCGTCACGTTTCCGTTGCTGGTGAGGGAGAAGCGGTCCCATAGTTCCAAGGTCGGATCAGCATGTGGCGATTTGAGTGCTTCGCTCAGCTTCTTCACGTTGACAGCCGGCGTGGTAGGTTTATCGTTTGGTGCGGGGGATGATATGGGAGACGAGCTCCTGGCCCGTTTGCGGCCTTTCCTATGCATCATTGGCGAGAGGGCGGCGGCGTACGTCCGGTCGTTCTTGTCCCTCTCATTGTTCCACAGAATCCGCTCACTAGGAGATGTTTGTGTTTTTTCTTCCTTGGGGGCGTTCGACGCCATCAGGTCGTGCCAGCTCAGCTTCGTCGATGGGGTGATGGCGATGTCGTCTCGGGTCTGTCGAACCCCATCTTCCGTTGCGGTGCCATTTTCCTGCTCCGCAGTCTCTGCCTTGATTGCAGACTGGAATTGGAATTGGTTCAGCTTGCTCTTCGTTTTGTCGGAGACGGGCGCCAGAGGCCGGGACGTTTGGACATTCACCGGATTGCTCTTCGAACGTTGCCACGAGCGGTTCTATAGTAAAGTCAGCAGGCATCGCATGGAGGGAACGTGTTTTGGTGTCGACCTTTGATGGGAGGCCGACATGTTCCGAATATGACTTCTTGAGAGGCATATCGGCGGGTTTGGCTTCTCAATGCCAAAGCAAGCTATCGTGAACTTCTTTGTAGGTTCCAATCATGCCAGTGCAAGGGTGTGAAGAAGCAGTTGGGGCCCTCGAGGAAGTGTTAGAGTGGTGGCCCCCTCAGCGCGCTTGGAACGCGTTCTAGCTCCACGTTTGTTTAATACCTACGCGTCGCTGCACGTTCCCGGCGACATGTGGGGCACTTGGGGATGGTGGACAACCTAAGTAGGTAGGTGATTGCCCCTGCAACGAGCAAGCCCATCCACATCAACTTTGCAACTCGGGCAAGCACGCTTGGTTCATTCCGGGATGTTTTGCTGCCGCGAATTCAATGTACCTTGTGTGGAGTAGGAGGCGATGAGCGCTTGCCCATGCACCAGAACTTTGACAGTCGTGAACTTAATGGTCGAAAATAGGAGTGCCCTAACTTACCTAACGCTGCTTGACGCATTGAGAGGAAATGGGTTGAATATATCAGGTGCGTGTTCAATTGAATAAAAGGTCAGAGGCACAATGCTTTCGTAGGAATTATGGGCGGAGACTCAAATAGAGAGAACGCTTGGCCACGAAATCTCAAATTCTAAGTCTCTCACTGCTGCAAGCATCGAATCTCATAACCCTTCCCCGCCGGGGAGGCCAGGCGGGTAACTGGTTCAAGGAGTGATTGCCCAGTGAGGACGACAAACATCCTGACGCTGGATCTCGCGGTTTCACCGGTGATACGCACGGAATCGGTCGTGTTGTGCATGTCGCGGCGTCCCGAACTTGACATGGAGAAACTCTCTGCCGATAGCCCGGGAAGCTCGGGGAGTTGTCTCCACTTTGCCGATGCAGGTATGGGTCCACTAGAGCTCCAACTGCCCACTGGAGAGCTCTATCCGGTTACGTCAGGACTCTCACCAACATCAACAGGTGAATCGTCTCTGGATGAGTGACCTGACCTAACCACGACCACGAACCCAACAATTGGCCTGTCACCGATTCAATTAGTTGCCTCTCTTTTTTCTCTCGCAACTTTGGCAAATAAGTGTCAGGTCAATTGAGACCTGGCAGTGAAGCCGATGATATGGCATTCCCCACCCCAAGCGACGACAATGGCTTTGGCCCAGACATCGTCGGCCCTCCCGACTATCAGATTCCCAACCCGCAGCTTACACTCCTACAGCGCCTTCTCTTTCGCAGTCCCGATCAATATTCCGCAAACATGAAAAAGATGCTGAGCGCCGCGGCTGCAGGCATGGGCCGCCATCCCACCCAGGATGAGGTTAATGTCCTCTGCCACATAGCTTACAAGGAAGCCGCAACAGCAGCCTGGACTATTCCCGTAACTATTGGATTGGCCGCTATCTTGACTTGGAATACCCGTGGCACCTATCGCTTCCCTTTCTACCAGCCCAAGTTCATCAAATTCAGTCCCGATGCTTTCCCGACTGCTTCTAGGCCGATTCTCCAGGGTCGTCTTGCGAACCGGACCTGGCACCACACGAGGTTTGCAGCCTACTTTGTGCTCTCTAGTCTCGGTATTGGTCCTTTTGTCGCCTCGTATGCCACGTCAGTGGCTGTCGCATCCGCCGCTCGTGACGAACGTCTAAGTCAGTTCCGCAAGGACATGAAGCCGGAGAGGCTGGTCCAGGTGGCCGCTGACAAAATGCCACCCGCTATCTTGACGCGCCAGCGCCAGCGGACTGCAGCCGCTGTCAGTCAACTCGAAAGGGAGTTGGCCAAATTTCCCTCGGAGGAGGAAGTAGCTCAAAAAGCTGGACCCGAAAACGCGGAGAAAGAGGTTGAGGGGCTTCGGCAAACAGTCTTGTTTGTCCAAGGCAAGATTGCCGAGTACCGAAGGATATTGGATCATATCGATGGAGTCCTCGAGAAGAGGGGCGAAGGCAGCGCTGGAGATGACGGGTCGGCGCAGAACAAGGACTACGAGACCCTTTCTGCGTCAAGCTCCACAGGAGGCTACACTTCACCTATGGAACCCAACTACGCTTCTCCGACAAGCTACTCAAGAGATCCGCCATCTTCCGAAGGCAGGCCAGGGTGGGGCTCGGGTCAGCAGAGCTCATCTGCCCAGCGAAGCAGCAGTAGCAGCCGCAGCGGGCCTTCAGACGACTTGGACTACGACGATGCATCGCCTCTTGCACCCGCCGCCCGGTCTGAGGCATCATCTGCCCCTAGCACTGGCTCAGCGTGGGACCGTTTGCGACAAGCCTCAAGACAGCCCCCGCGAACTTCCGGGAGTGCCACCCAGGGCCAACAGGGTGAAGCCAAGGGTGCGGATTACTATGCGTACGACGCCGCTGACAAGGAGAAGAACGCAGAGAAGGACAAGGCCCAGGCCGAGTTTGATGCGATGCTCGAGCGGGAAAGAAGGGGGAACGCGGGGCAGGGCAGTGAACGGAACAGCGGTTGGTGACATGTCCCACTACTCTCTACCCGGCGCCGAAGTTTTCGCTGTCAGGATTTTTGGAGTTGTTGTTGCCAAATCACATTATATACCTGTCTGAATATACTATCTTCTCACTGTACTTTGAACTACATCCGGTTTCTAAGGCCCGGACATACCAAAACTATGCGGGTATTCTTCTGGAGACTATGACTGCGTCCCTTTCGTAGAATTTTTACTTTTCCTTATGCCTCCGCGTGGTTCTTCGCTTCTGGTCTATTAGGAGCTCTGATCCCCCCCCTGTCAACTATGAACTCCCATGAATTCATTCAATCTTCTCCCTCTCATCCTCAAAACGTGAAATGAGTAGGCCGCCAGAAACTGGGATCCCATCGATGCCACGCCGCGGTCTTGGGCGGAGTCTTACTCCACCACTCTCGAAACTGCGGCGCGCCGACTTCGTCAGTGAAACGCTGCGTAAGCCGAGGCATAAACAGGCTCATCGACGTTCCGGGCGCCAACAGCGCGTCGCCCGTCTCCGCGAAGCTAAAGTGCGAAGCCCCCGCGCTCCAGCCCCTCTTCTCGGCGGCGGAGGCCACAGCCGGCGCAACCTCATCTTGCTCCGCGTAGCCGGGGACGGTGGTAGAGAACTCGGCCACGGCGCCCGCGAGCCCGACGTAAAAGGAGTCGGACACGTCCGAGGCCTTGGCCAGCGAGAAGACGCGATTCGTCGTCGAGCGGACGGCACCCCTGAAGGGCTGCACGTGGAAGCGGTAGTTGGGGCGGTAGTAGTCCCGCTGAGAGTACTCGTGCCAGATGCATTTCCGGCCGCGGGGGTGGTCGCACCCGACACCGCGCATGCTCAGTGGGCGGCTGCTAGTGCCCCGCTGAGGGTCCGGGAATGGCGTGCCGGACCAGCACGGCAGGGCGGCGGAGTGGTAGTAGGACTTGGCCCAGCGGAAGTCGAACACCTTGAGGGCCTCGAGCTCGTTGCTGCCCGCGACGAAGTGGTCTGAGCCGTAGGTCAGCAGCGAGGAGTGCGTCTCGAAGGGCTGGTACATGTCCCGGTAGAGGACGTCAAAGGGCGACGGGGTGCGGATGTCAAGGAGGCGGATAGTGCCGTCGTCCCAGGCGCTGAGGAGGAGGTTCGTGTGGCCCGAGGGACCTGGGTTGACCGGCTGGATCACGCGGGCGGTAAGCTTCTTGCCCGCATCTATGCCGCGGGAGACGAGGAGAGACGTGTGCTTGGAGGCGAGGTTTGGTGTGAAGCCCGCAGGGGTAACGGTGAGGTAGCGGATCGGGTCCGTGTCGTTGGAGAGCGCGCAGACGATGGTGTCGTTGTTGAGGGCCTTGGCTGAGTGGATGAATTGCTTCCTACCCCCTTGGCCGGGAACTTGGAATGTCTGCGAGTCTAGCGGGAGAGCGGCCCCGGTCTCGTCTGCGGCCAGGGAAAACAGACTAATGGTGGCGCGGTTGCCCGCGATCACCGATGTCTGGTTCGGCAGGGTATCAATGGACCCAATAGACGTCCACGTAGTAGCTTCGAGACCTCCAGTGGGCGTAGGGATCTTGAAAGTTGAAAGAGCCTTGCCAGCGCTGCCAGGCGCTGCTGAGACGAGCTGCAAATCACCGTTGGCCCTGCCGACGAGCATTCCCAACTTCCCGTTTGGCTCGGCCAGATGGATGGCGGTGACATCTCCCACGCCCGCTTCGTAACCTTTGGTCTTGCCCTCCATACGGAACCACGCATCGGACTCTCCGCGGCTGTTGTGTGGTCTGAACCTGCCGACGACATCCTCACCAGCGCCCCATGTTACAAGCTCCCAGCTGTTGTCAAAGACCAGGCGAGCGTCGATGACGGGATGGAAGGGACGGCCCGCGTTGGTGAAGCCCGTAAAGTAATTGCCATCCCGGCGACGGTTATCTGTGTAGGCTGTAGTCTGGAAGGCCTTCATGTCCCATGCGCGCGCCTGGCGCGTAAGGGTGTTTGCCAGCTCGCCCCATTTGGGAGACTTGCCTAGGGGTAGGGAATGCAGGGGAAAGCAGGTCCTGACGAAGGTGCGCCAGCCGTCCTCGTTGAGGAGGAAGTGCAGGTGCTTACACGACGATGAAAGGCGGGCTACATCGCGGGCGGTGCTGAGGTGAGAGACGATCTCCAAGACGACATCGTCTGGGAGCTGGTCAAACATTTTGTTCTTGGTTTAAGAGTCTGTTCTGAGGACTCTGCTTATTTGGTTTGATGGTTGGTTTATTGGTGACATGGAGAGTGAGGGGGTTGTTAATTGAGATATGATGAGAGACGATGGGTTATAGAGAGAGAAGGTGGATTGGAAGTGAGATACTGACGGGCGAGATGTGTATGTGATGGCTATGAAAGACGAGAAGGGGGGTGGAAAAGTCTTCTTAGTATTGTGGAATATTCTGTGAAGTAGCTTGTACGAGAAACCTTGTGCCAGATCATGTCTTGATGTATAGATATATCAAAAGTCTTTCACGTCCCAAATCCCGGGGGTGGCAACAACCAAAGCTATCACAAGAGCTGTACGAGGTCAGCATTGAAGCTGTCAGCCAGCCCACATACAAAGAGTCACAATGACCAGGCACCGTGTCTGGAGTCAGGCCCAGGTAGGATTGGTGGGTTTCTCTATGACACAGAGCACCCCGGTAGGTGCATACAAGGCAGCTACTCATAAGTTGGAGGCGTGCGCTTAAAGTACCTAGATCGCCAATCTGCCACACCCCGGCGCGTGGTCCGTGTTTTCGAGACACCAATGTACAGATGACCCCGCTGTTAGTGCAAGTCAATGGCAACTCAGAGCAACTCCAAGATAACGCCGGCGACAAGAGTGATAAGGTCTACGATAACGACTACTCTACTTCGTCTAGACATGCTAAGAGTCGGGGCATAGGGCGTACTTGTCACTCAAGGCGCAGTTACCAGATAGTTGCTTGAATGCTTCAAACTCAGTCTCACAAACCTCAACCTCTCGTCTCACTTAGCGAGCGACTCCAAATTCCCTACTTACATGGAAGATCTGAATCAGTAAGGGAATCGAGTCACCTTCAGATTTGGAACCTACTAGCGAGCTTCTTTTAGCAGTATGGGCTTCAACTTGGTACCCGTTGCCGTCGCTAGCGTTGCGGCATGGCTGGTCTACAAATTCGTTCTACATCCTCTCTTCATCTCTCCTCTGTCAAAGATCCCGGTCCCACATTGGTCATGTCACATCTCTCCCTTCTGGATCCTGTACATGCGAAAGTACAACCGCCAGAACCGCTCCCTACACGAAGCGCACCTCAAGCTCGGTTCGGTCGTGAGGATTGGTCCCAATGAGCTGAGCGTCGACGGCTACGATGCCCTCAAGACGGTGTACCAAGGAGGCTTCGAGAAGGACCAGTGGTACTCCATCTTTGACAATTACGGGTGAGTTCCCTATATTCGGGGGAAGCTTCCTCGCTAACATTTCCTCAGCGTCCCAAACATGTTCTCGACCCTCTCCTCAAAGCCTCACTCCCTCCGCAAACGCATGGTCTCAAACGCCTACGCCAAATCCTTCATCCACGCCTCTGAGCCCGCAAAAGCCCAGTCCCGCGCCATTCTTTTCGGCCGCCTCCTACCCCTGCTATCCGCTTCGTCATCCAGACACATTGGCAGCAGCCCCGGCATTGACGTCTTTTCCACCTTCCTCGCCTCCACCATGGACTTCATCACAGCCTACGCCTTTGGCCTCCGGAACAGCACAGACTTCCTGAGGCAAAAGGCCTACAGGGACCACTGGCTCCAGCTCTACCTCGCGCGCGCGAGCCACGGCTTCTGGCCGCAGGAGATGCCGCGCCTAACGGCGCTCTGCTCCCGGTTCGGGATGGGGTGGAAGCTGTACCCGTCGTGGGTGGACGATGCCAACGTTGAGATTTGGGCGTGGAATCAGCAGCTTTGCGAGAGGGCCCGGAAGAACGTTCATCAGCATCAGAATTGCAGTACCGTTGCAGACGAGGCAGAGAAAGACGTTGCGGACGAGCCCGTCGTGCTCCGCGCCATGGAGGCTGGTATCGAAAAAGAGCATCATGTGAATGGGAAGGAATCCATCCTCTATGAGACCACGATCCTCCAAAAGGAAGCATCTGTGGCCTCGGAGATACTAGACCAGGTCCTGGCAGGCCAAGAGACCGCGGGTGTAGCACTTACCTACCTCGCCTGGCACCTCTCCAAATCCCCCGATCTCCAACAGAAGCTCAGAGAAGAGCTCCTCAAGGTGTCGCCGGACCTTCGGATGCCAGCAGGCACAGCTCTGCCTCCATCCCTCCCCGACCCGAAACACGTCGATGCCCTCCCCACCCTCCACGCGGTGGTTATGGAGACCCTCCGGCTCCACGCCCCGATCCCCGGCCCGGAACCCCGCCGGACTCCACACCCGTCCTGCCGGCTCGGCGACTTTCAAGTACCGGGCGGCGTCCGCGTCGCGGCGTTGGGGTACACCCTCCACCGCAACGCAAAGGTGTTTCCGAACCCGGAGGTATGGGACCATACCCGCTGGCTAGAGTCGCAGACCAGCGAGGCGCAACGGAGGGAGATGTTAAGATACTTTTGGGCTTTCGGGAGCGGTGGGAGGATGTGCGTTGGGTCCAACTTTGCAATGAATGGTAAGCTCTTCCATTCCAAAGAAAAAAAATTGTTTGCTTTCCCCCCCCCCCTTTTTTTTTTGTTTTTCAAAAAAATTAAAAATTGCCTGCTGACTCTACAACCCCCCTCCCCTCCAGAGATGAAGCTCATAGCCGCGGCAATCTGGACGAATTTCACGACGCACGTTGTCGATGACGCGGGCATCGAGCAGGATGACACTTACACGGCACGGCCAATAGGTGAACGCTTAATTTTGCGATTTGAACATGTGTAGTAATGTTTCAATGGTAATCTAATCTGCTCGAATCGCAGGCGATTCAAGGAGCACTATTAAATGATGACTCGAGGGTCCATCTTACCCTTGGTGATCTTCACTGCCACTCGCATAATTGACGAGCCTCAGACCTATATCAGGTAGTCGAGCTTGTCTTCGGATTGAGCCTGAAGATCGACCCGAGCCGATTTCAACAATGAATCGTCAGATAACTAGGTGGTGGAATGATAATCGGACCTCAATGAGGCGTGAATGGGGGTTTTACGCATGAGAGGCATTTGAGGGAATTATGGAAGTGAGCCTTTGTGAATTATTGATTTTCAAAATCTAAGACCTCTAGTTCATACTCAGTTTGCGAATTAGTTAACAACCAGAGCCCCAGGCTCTGCACACAGCCGACGTATCTTACAGGAAGCATTTCCTCAAATACTACAACCTTGAATACTGCAATCAACGATTGCAGTTTTCATCATTAACATCACGCCTAAAAGTCTACTCACCTTTAGCAAACATGACGTTTTCCTGACTTGGGGATCTAAGAGGTGCACAAGGCAGTGCCTCATCCCACATGTCGGCCATGTTTACCTGAATCAAAGACTGCGCTGAGTCTTAAGTCGTTACCTTCATAAGCATCCGACAACATCACGCACCAGGCTATGTATGTAATCATCCACAAGCCGACGCGTAGGGCGAGGCTGTCCTTCCATCGGAAAGAGACAACAAACGCAGTATCAAATTGCTACCTATTCAACCAACGCTGCATAGCCATACGGCAAAGTTAGGGAACGTAAAAGTATAGTTGGATGACCCAAAAAACCATCGAACTGAAGAGGAAATTCTTTACGCGAACAGGATGCCGGTCTAGTGCTTTTTTTTCTGCATCATGCCACATACCAATCACTCACTCTCATGCCGGCCAGTCTGCAACATTTTATGCTGCCTCGCCTCCGGGTTGCTCGACCGCAGGCTCGCCGATAGTATTGGCGGCGAGGTTCTTGACGACCTCCTTGAGTGCCTCGGTGTCATCTGCAGCTTCCTCAGGCTTAGAAGCCTCGGCCGCAGCCACTTCGGCAGTCTCTGCGACAGGTTCCTTGGCAGTAAGCAGCTCAGGCGCCTTTGCCTCAGCCGAGACTTCGGGCTTAACTTCCTTTGTCTCTGCTGCTGTGCTGGCGACCTCCGGAACTGACTCCTTCGTGGGTTCCTCTTTTGAACCATCGTCGACTTCCAGAATACCACTGTCACCGATGCTCCAGCATATTCTGAGAGGAGAGAATGAGAGTGTAGGGCCGGACTTGGCCTCAGCAGCAGCGGGAGCTGGGCTCTTTGCCGCCGGAGCCCTACGCTGGGGGCCACGAGCACGACCTTTCCTGGCATCGGAGAGAGGTGCCTTCTCTTTCTCCTCGGCAATATCCGCCGCCGGGGATTCTTCCTTCTTCGGGGCAGTAGGACCCAATTGGAGACGCTTGTTAAGGTCAGACAGGAAACCAGCTTGGAGCGCCGCGATCTTGCCTCCGGCAGGTTTGCCAGGAATAGCTGGCTTCAGCTTAGGAGCGGAATCTTGGTCCTTTGAGTCGATGCCGGAAGGAGGGATTTTGGAAGGACGAGCTGGGATCAAAGGTTTTGACTTCTCCGAGACAGCTGGCTTGGTTTTGTCCTCGCTTGCTGAATTCTGTTTTCTCGGCCGATCAGGAACGGAAGGCCGCTCTGCAGTAGCGCTGGATTCTGAACCCTTCTTCTGCGGGCGGACTGGCACAAACGGCTTTTCCACTGGAGACTCTTCCTTCAGCTCCGGTGTGTCCACTGTAGCCTCGTACATGGCGCTTTCTGGTGTATCCTCCCAGACGTCGCGACTGGGAAATCGATTCGACATGGCTGGGCGGGCCTCTTGTTTGACCGTCTGGAGGGCGGCAGGCACTGGCTTCATCTGCTTTGCATCCACCCCACGACCTTCCTGCTCTGCGAGTTCTTCCTGTCTCCGGGCAAACTCTAAGGCCGGATTCTCAATGGGAAGGTCGGAACGGCGTCTGGAGGAAGGGCGTTCTGATTCTGTGGGCTCTGGGGTCGAAACTTCGGCAGTATAGTTGACGCTGTCGGGAGCGTCCTCCCATACGTCCTTGCTTGGGAACTTGTGACGAGGCTTCGAACCAGTTGCCTCGGCCTCAAGCTTCTTGGCCTCCGGGCGCTCCTCGTCGAAGAGTGGCTCATACTCTTCGACGTCCTCAAGTGGAGTGGAAACCAGATCGGTTTGTGACTGGTTGTTGTAAATGCTGGTGGGTCGACTAGTGGGACGGTTCGGTTTCTCCATCTCAAAGGCACTGCCGGAGCGTTCTGGTGGGGGCTCGACGGCGGGCTGAAGATCATAAGGATGGACGTCATTTTCGAGCTCATCTTCGGCCAAGATAGGTGCCTTGTACTTGTTCTCGTGTCCAGGATCGTGGGACACGAAGCTCCTGCGGCGATTGTGAGACTCGTCTACATGGATTGTGCCGTCATCGCTTCCGTTAGCATTGTCCGGAGAGGATACGGAAACTTGAGGATGGAAATCCTTCACGGGACTCTGAGGCGATTTGATGCGCTGAAGTTCAGGAGAGGAGATGCGAGAGGTGTACTCCGCCGAAGCCTGGTATCCAATCTCTTCACTGGGGGTACCGACATACGACGCAGAGGTTCCTGTTCGAATTAGCCAATGTCTCAATGTGTGTGGTTTTGTTTGCACGACTTACCCATGCCAGAGCCTCGGCTATGAGTCTCCTTGACGATCTTGTTCAGGTCTGTGCTGCTCATGGCGTAGTCGTTTTGACGGTCATGGAGAGAAGATTTGCAGTCCTTCCTCAGGAAATCGGGATGCTTATCGTACCAGGCCTTCTCGAACTTGTCGGTGGGCAAAGCTGAACTGTGGCCATGAAGACCATAGCTGCCAGGAGGAAGCTCATTGAAACCGCGCGAGCTATGCTTGCGGGAGTGGTTTCGGGGGGTTCCCGATCTGAGTCCCTCGGGTGCAGCAGAGCCTGGCGCAGGAGACGGAGCCTGGACGTCACCGAGGTTGGGGTTCATGGGAACACGTTGGCCAATCTCGGGAATGCCATGTTCCTCGTCGCCAAAGGCGCTTTCTGATTTTTGAGACATGGCGCTGGAGCTTGCCTTCTTTCTGAGACTGCTAGGCCTGGTGTCGTCGCTGCTAGGCTTGCCAATACCATAGGAGGCAGCCTTATCCGAGTCGGTACGGGTCACCGCCATAACTCTCTGTTTGGCACTCTGAGCCGGAACAGTTGGCTTAGGAGCGTGAAGCTTGAGATCTTCCGCAGCGAAGCGGGTGTGCTCTGGTGATGCAGGTGCCTTAGGAGGCGACTTGGCAAGTCCCTCGTTGATGGCATCGTATTCGTTGCCCTCCTCACCAACGGAGGGCATTGACACGCTACCGGGGCGGTGATGGATGGGATCATGCGAAGAGAGGAAACCATTACTCGGTGAAGAACGAGTAGCCTTGGGACTCTTGGAGAAGGGGCTCTCGTTCAATGGAGAGGGCGCATAGCGATCGGGGTTCGGGGAGACGGAGCGGTCGAAACGCTTGATGGGACGAGGAGGAATCTTGGGGAGAGACGAGGTGTTGGTATTCTCCTCCTTTTCCTGACTCCTAGAAGGTCGGGGAGGGATGACCGGTTGTTGTACTGATACGGTCGACATTTTGACTGTGTGATTGGCTCGAAGACGTAAAAAAAAAAATCAGAAGTAGAACGACTCGCGGTCGAGTTGAGGATGATTGGAGGCGCGGTTTGTGGTAGTTGGGGCCGGGGGAGATTTTGTTCTACACGCGACTAGAAGCACGCAAGGAAGCGATGGGGGAAACCTGGAAACCTCAGAAGTCTGCAGTTAGTACTTGGTTTCGAGGGGGTGTGTCAAAGCAAGGAGCAGAACGTGCTCCCATCCCCCTTGCTCGCGCCGTTGGTGTCTTGCGGCCCTGTTTTTTTTAGTGCGGGTGGCAGCTGAACGCGAGATAACAAGACTGGAGAGATTGGGATAAGGTGAATTTGGCAAGAAAGACAAGACAGGCAGGGGCGGTGAGGCGGCCAAGCACCGAATGGATGACGGGAAGAATGCGATTTGCTGGGAACAGCAGATTTGAGTTTTGACGCTCAATCTTGGTTGATAAGGTAAGTGGTTTCCGGTGATAAGACGGTGTCGTATCACGAGTAAGGTACACGAGGGAGGCTTGAACCACAGCAGGTAGCCTCCAGAGCTCCAATGCCGAAGATGCGCACACCGAAAGATGGTGATAGCTGAGCCCGCCCTGGCTGAAAAGTCAAAGTGGGCCTGCCCTGTCCTTCCCCAACACCTGCATCAGGCAGGGCGATGGTGGTGGTGGTGGTGGGCTGATAATGTACAGCAAAGCATTGGACGACCGCTTGGAGGAACAAGAGGGATGTGTAATGGGCGGAGCAGCAATAGTAAACCAAGCTCAGCACACCAGGGGGCGAGGAGGAAATCGGGTGGGAAACCAACAATGACGACTGCGGTCTGGAAGGGGAGAGCCACTTACAGCTGGAGGTGAGAGATAAGAGATAAGGTGAGGCGGTGGGAGCGAGACCTCGAGGAGCTATTGGTGATGCTGTTGTAGAATTGGTATTATTGCAACACTCGCGAGGTAAAGAGTAAGTGGATGGTGAGAGAGTCGATTTGTAGGCCGAGTAAACGCATTGAACAGATATGACGAGCGGTTCAAGGGGGGGCAGCAAGTAGCAAAAGTCACCTTGACCCTCGAGCTTTTATATTCTGGCTTGACGAAACCAGCTGGTTCGGTGACGGTCCTGTTGCCGTCTCTCAGCCAGTCACGAGCGACGTATTCCATGGCACAGAAGCAGGGATGCTCGATGCCGGTGCAGCGGGAAGCAGAAGAACAAGTACACGAGTACCTCGAGTACCTTGCCGTCGAGTTGACGTTGTGCCGGCGATGCGCTCTCTTGCGTTGAACGCTGCAGGTTTGAGGGCTTGTTGTCATACAGTAAGTCTCCCCACTTAATTCGCACGGTGCAGAATGATCTGTCTTGAGCGGATCCACAGTACCCCGCCATTTGCCCACTAATGCATCATACGGCATGCGCTGGAGACTGCTCGAGGAAGGCGCAACAGCGGAATAAAAGTCTTTTTCCCTACCTTCCCTTGATGTCGTGTACATTGACGAGTGTACGAATACTTACAGCACCTCTTTCCAACGTTGGGGGACGATGCCCTTCCTTTCCATGATACGAAAAGCAAGCTATTACGGACCAGGCAAAGCAATCTAGCGTCCTGGAAGCAGCTAGCTGATGCAAGGTAGTAAGGTAATTAGTGAGTTGTTCTTTTCTGTTGACTCGCTTTGTTTGTCGTCAATTTGAACCTGAGCCACCCAAATGAATCCTTCACTGTCAGACAGGGACAGCCTACTTCGCACCTATTTCAGGGCCAATGGGAAGAAAGTTGACCAGGAAACTCTCCATCATCCCGCCTCAATCGATCGATCGGAAGCAAGTGCCTTTCCTATCCACATTCACGTCTATTCCTACTGCCGCTGTAACTCTGGGAGAGTCGTCAGAGGCTCAACTGAGTGATGATCCTAGCATAGCGCCAACCAAGACGCTCCGGAGAACTGATTCAACAACACACAAATTCGCCGTCCGTCCACACACCCGCTTTCAGGGGTTCCGAGGCCCTCACTGGAAATAGCAGCAAAAGACGGGGAAATGGGAAAACACAAAAATAAGGGCACTGTGGATTTCCTCGGCCGTCACCTGTCAGCGCCTCGACCAGATCAAACGTGCTCTGCCTCCCATTTGTGTGCTCGCGTCAGCGTCGAAATCTAGAATCAGCAACGCGAAACCAATCCCGTCCCGGGTCACCTGCGCCCTGGGAATGTCCTGCTGGGACACGGGGGGTTCTTTCGTTCCATTCTTCCAACGGGGACAAACTTGGCGCTACGTCCAGGCACATCCGGCCACCCTGCAGCATTCTTCTTCATCTCGTTCTACCGAGTGCGGCCAGAGCCTACGAATACATCGACATCAACATTGCTTGCCCAAGCCATTCAGACGTCAGAGACAATCAAGACATGGCCAGCTTCCTCTCGACAAGTTGACCCTGGACTTGTCCAACAGCGGGCAGGGCAGCCGGTCCCAGATACCCACCGTGGCCCTCATTCATAGTGGACGGCAGCTCCACAGGGCGTCGTCTGGTCCCTGGTCGAGCCCGCCTGCGCCCCAATCGAAACTGTCCACTGAGAAAAGTTCGAAAAGTCACCCGCTGACCATGGCCACCGACCCCCTCCAGACGTCCAGCTTCAGGCGGGCCAGACCCGGGGCATGGGCGGTCCCGAGAGCAGGTACCTTCTCGATTTTGTCAAGTACCTTGCCAGGAACCGGATGCGTGAACCGGGAAACGAGGCCCAAAGAGATACTTGGACCTCAACCGACCATTGCGTCGTTGGCTACCATTCCAACAAGTCTACAGTGCGGCTCGACTCGTGCTGGAACGCCTTTGACTTCCTCCCGCCCCCGAATGTCCAGTGTCGTTGTCTCCCAAGACCAGCCCCACCGTCCAGACCACGAGATGCTACAAGCTCTGCATGGAAAGGGCACCGGCCTGCAGCTGGCCAGGCGACGGTGTCTCGTCCGTTTGGATCTCGATACAACATTTCCCACACAAACACATGCACAAGAGAGGGAGCCGTTTTAGACAACCCTGCCACTGGAACATCGTGATCACTCACAACCCTCTCCCAGTTTCTCTGCTCAGTCTGCAGCTCCTAAACTAGTTGACCCTGCACTGCACAACATGGGTATCCTCCGGAATACGTACTCGTCCTTCACCGCAACAACCAGAGACATGATCCAGTTAATTGAATTTTCCGGCTTCTCGGACTGTGACTGCGGGCGCTTGTATAGGATCATCGCCTGGACCTACACGGCACCGCCTCTCGGGCTTCTATCTCTGGCAACTCGGAAGCACCTAGACGGGCGCCGGAGCGCATGCGGGCTTAATCGAGGCATTTTTCTCGGTGCGGCATTCTCAAATTATCTAGGTTCTCGGGCCATAGTAACAAATGCCTCTCCTGTAAACGAACATTGAAGTCTGGCTTGTGTCGGAAGCTGTTCCCGACGGTCTTTGACGGCCGCTGTCACGGTCTTGGCTCCCTCCCACCGTTCGCGCACAGCCCAGACAGCCGGCTCTTTTTCAGACGGCTAGAACGATCTTTTTTCCGTCAGAATTACGGATGGCTTTGAACTGACGACATCCGAGTGGAGGTCGTTCAGTCACAGAGAATTGGGACCCAGCTTCCAGGCTCCGTTATCTCGCAATGCACTGTCGTTACTAATCGTCACTAGAGACGGAGGAGCCCCATTCTTCGACGATCGATCCACGAGTGTCCCTGAGAAATGGCTCCAGCAGCTGGGCTCTCTTCGGATGATGACAGTTGCTGGAACTCCCTGGCGAAAGGCGGAACCGGGAAACCGATCGTCTCAAAAACAAGCTCCAATTGTATCGAAATTTCCAGCAAGATGATTCCCGAGGTTCTGCAGAAAGGGAACGAAGTCTCCTCTGCCAGACTTTGCGACTGCCTCCCTATCCTTTATTCGTCTTGCAGGACCCTTGTGGGGAGGGAAACGAGGAACACACCGTCCCCGTCGATCAGGACCAGAAGCTCCATTCAGCTTGCTGCATGCTCGCTGTGCCGTCGCCTAGAGCTGGCCACAGCTTTCCAGCGACTCCGTCTTTCCACAGCGCTGAGGCTAATGACGCCATGGAGTGCCTCGCGCAGCCCTCTCCACAATAGGACCAGACTGACAGTTCGCAAGTCCAAGACGGTCATGGTCCATGAGTACAATTAAGATGAAATCCGGGCCCTCGATGTGTGACACAAACAGCAGAGAGAGTATCTTTGACTATTGTCTTTCATAGCTACCTACCCTCTACCCTCCCAGCTTTCTCTACTCCTTCTCCCAACGTCGTACGAATACTGGTGTTGATGTCTCCATGATTTATTTGCCCCCGCCCCCAAACAGAGGCTGAAGAGTAGTGTGGTGGGTATCCACCTAGCCAACCATTCATCATGTTAGACCCCTTCGCGGAAAGATGACGAGGCATACGTCAATACCTTGGGTTTCACAGGATTTCATGATCGCAAAGTATTTGGGGACTCACTTAACCCGGCTTGCGACAAGAACATGGTGGAGGGCGTCCTGCCTTCCCCCGCTCAATTTGGACGGTCTAGCCCGCTCATTGGGGTAAACTCAACCGGCGGTCCTTGGGCGACCACTTTCTGGAGGTCACACTTCACGATGTGCGTGATGTCGTTGCATGGTGTGGTGTGGGAATGGAGTTGACTAAGGTACTTAGTTCTAGGCCACGACCTGCTACCGGCTGGCTCCCCCGCCGCCATTAGTAGTACCCTAGGGTTTTTTGACACTCATTGTCCACTTAGCAGCTAGCTTTATTCGAGCTATGGCGACTTGCAAATGGTGGGAAGCTTGCGCAACACATCCTCTTGTGAGCTGGCAAGCTCCATATCGACCCTTTTCCGCCATACTCCGATCTGGAACGGCTCACACGCATGGACGCGGACGATTCGGTCGAGAGCAGTCGCGGCTCTGCTCAATGCGCACAAGAAACAGCAGGAATGCTCCGAAACAGAAAATCCAGTGCAATGAAGAAAGCTATCATAACATCCGGAGCTTCTAAGAACCGGAAGCGCAATCCGAAGTCGCACACACAAAGCCTGCGCTTGTCCCGAGACGCCTAGTTCCTTTCCGAATATGCCGGTCGTTGCATATCAAAACATAATCTCCGTGTTGCCCTCTGCAACCTCTCGCGACTCTTGCGCTTCACGCGCCGGATGGCCGCTCCTCATGGAGCCTCAATACTCGCAATTGTATACACTCCACATCCCTTACGTCGCCCATTTTTTCGTGCTTCCAGGCACTGGATATCATTGATGTTGCCTATGCTTGTTCAGCTGTCGTTACAGACGCCGGCGCTTTTTCGTTCGGCGCTGCTGACTTGAGCGCCTCGTCGCTCCGACATTCTAGCTGCTGGTTCTTCTCCTAGACAATCATCTGGGCAACGCCCTGGCCACCAAGGGTCTTGCTGCCGACAAAGGCCTGGCCCTTGACGGCGGCGAGAAGGTAGCAGATGGCCGTCAGCGATAGGAATACACCAGCGGCGATCAGACTACTGGTGACAATGATGGTGCTGAGGAACTGAATGACAGCCATGCCGGCGTAGGCTCCGGCGCGCATGTAGTTGGTCGAGATCTTGCGGATGAAGCCATCGAAAGTGGACGAAGTAGGGCAGATTCGGAGCAACAAGGGGACCTCAATGAAGAGGATAATCAGTGCGGAGGCCCTAGAGTAGACGTTACAACGGAGCTCCGGGAGAGAGCGGGGGGAGCGAAGGGAGTCTTACAAGGCGAGCGCGCAGAAGATGATAAGAAGGAGATGGACGGTGAAGATGTTGGCGATGCCCAGTGCTAAGCACAAGATCATCGACAGAACACCCAGCCTGCATTGATTCTCGAGTCAGCTATTATGCCTCCCAAAAGTGTATCACAGCAAGACGAGCTCGCGGAGAGACCGTCGCCGCAATCGCGGCAGCATTGCCACGGAGAGTCTTGATTTCGGACTGTTCGCACGGGTAGGCAGACGAGGGGATCCATCGCACGAGGGAGCGAAGGATAATAAGCTGAGCAGGGGAGTCATTACCATTGACCGTAAATGCCTGTGGTGACAAGTTAGCATCAACGTGAACAGTGCAGACGAAGGCGCCCGGCGCGCAATCGCAAGATGAAGGTGGCATACTGAAGTTTCTGGTCGCGAACTCCTCTTTGAGCGTCATTTTGGCGGTAATATGGTGTGGTTTGCGGTGGTAACGTCTTTTTTTCTTTTACGTTGGCGTACGTGGACTTTCTGAGCTCTAGTGGAGATGATCCGAATTCGAGCTCACGGAGATGGGATCGACACACGGAGCGAGGGAGATCGGATTGTGTAGGTAGTCAGTCGTTTGTTGAATTTACTGATTCCCAGGATTGATTGACTCTTGGGTGTAGACGTTGGCCGTTGGCCGTTTGGGGATGAGGGAGAAATCGAGAGCTTCCGGTTTGCCGTTCGCTTAGAGGTTGAAGGTGGAATGGTTGGTGTGGATTCTCCAACAGTGAGGTGAGTGTTGTTGTCAGCTTTCCGGGCCAAGAGAGGAAGCGTCGTACGTAGCCTCTTTTGCCGAATTTGAGGCTTGGACGGGCTGGAGGTGGCAGGTCCTGGGGCCGTTTGGACCAGTCAGGTTGGCTCCAGCTGCAGCGGGTGTGGGTGGGCTGGCTGGTGCTGCGGCTTCCTTGGACCTTGGGGGGTGAGATCTTTTTGGGGGGAGGAACTTGAAAGTCCAGGGGTCGCAGGCGCGCGGCGAGGAGAGGCAGGGTGTGTGGCTCTCCACCCGTACGTTTTGTTTCTTCTCTGCGGGAAAGGCCTCTAGTAGGCACTTTACGCAGAGATGCTCAACGCAGCTCGCCTGGAGTGAGGTCTTCGACTGTATTCGAAATCCCAACCTTCGGGGACAAGATAGGGACAGTTGATGTGATTGGATTCCCTTCCTAACTTGTTCTCCCTGTTGTTGAAGGTGAGCAGGGGCCTTTTCGCCTATCCTTTATCTCGACGCTGAATGCACGGTCAGATGAGATGTCTTCTTTTTTTGATGGCGCCGCCTGCCACTCTTGATAAGGTTCTCGTAAAGGCAACAAAACCAGACTGCGGACCCGTGTGTTGTTTGGTTGGCGGTCTCTCCTCCTAGTCCTGCCTGGGGGTTTTGAGAACTTAACCCAGTGCAGACTGAGGACGATCCCTTACTTCGTCCTGTATCTTCAACGGCTGTTCCCCCCTCTTGTCCCGTGCTCGGATTCTGTTCCTCTTCGACTTTCAAAGCCTTATTCCTCAGTTCTGATGCGCAGCAAGTAAGGTCCCTCGCCAGGCTATGACCCTGTGAGTGATGGTCACTGGTCGCTTCAGGGAGCAGGGGGAAAGGATGGGATCGAGTGTAAGAGGTTTATGAAACAACGTCCTGACACTTTCCGGGCCCGGTGGCCAGGAGACCTGAAATGCACGGCCGATCTACCGGTGCCACTAGGTACTCCAAGGGTGTCTGTGTGCTCCCGTACCTTACTTTAGGTGTGTGTACGGATACCGGTAGCACTCCGGTCTTGTTTTGTTCGGCTTGGGTTGGGGTGTTATTTTTGGGAATGGTGGGTTGATTATCACGATGGGTTGGATGGACCAACTTCTCGTTTCGACTTGTCGTGACGCTTTTCAATTCCGCTCAGAGTTCGAATTTTGCGGTTGAGGGTCTTTTTGTGATGGTTGATCGCAATATGAAGAAAGTTTCATAGAGAAATTGGGCGACTATGGATCAAAGTGTATTGAACATTGAGTAGCAATGTTTCTTGCGATTTATCTGACGCCGCCACCTCCGCCACCTCCCCTTTGGTGCGCTTTATACCTGGGCAAACTGTTCAGGCAGCTGTGTTTCTCTCGTTGGTCAAAAGCAGTGCCTTGCGAATACGATGAACACGGTACACGCGTCGCGGGGTGGCAGAGAGATGGGGCGGCGTGAGCATACGTGGACTCTGTCAAAGCCTCCCTCAGGCTCTGGCCGCGGCCCCGGCGGTTTACACAACGATTGCTTGCTTCTGGTTCGTTCGTTATTCAGATGCCTGAAATGGCTTGATTGTCAACTACGAAGAAGAAAACTCGCTTTGTCGATATTCGTATCCTCCGACAACATTGCACGTATGCACAGCAATAGGTCAGTAGGTAAGAAAGGAAGAAGAAGAAAAGCACAATACCGATACCTGATTCTCTATTTCTGCTGTTCATCACGCTTGCCCGAGACCCTCCAACTCCTTTATCACAGCATCCCGCCTCTTCCTGTTCTCCTCAGAGGTAAGCTCCCCGGTGTGGTGCCCGTACGTCCACCACACCCCGTCCTTCTCGCTCTTCCCCTCGTCGGCGCCGTCCAAGTCGCACATCTCGGACCACCCAATGTTGGAGATGTCGAGGTTGCACCAGTCCAGGTACGCCGACGCCCACGGCGTCCGGAACTTGTTGAACCTCTCCGGGTACGTCAGCGGGTCCGCGTCCCAGTCGATGGCCCGGTTGGACAGGATCACGGTCCGGTCCTCGACACCCTTGTCGTCCAGCACGAGGAAGAGGCTCATGTTGTTGGCCCCCTCGTGCCGGCCGTACACAGACTCCTCCTCCCGCCCCCTCTCGAGGATCTTGGCCTCGATGTCCTCGATCGGGGAGCCTTCCCACTCGTTTAGGGGCAGTTCTTGCAACGGCGGCTTTGTGGATTCTGCGTCCAGCGGTAGAGGATCTGTCTTTGACGTGACGAGGGAGAAGCAGTCCCAGGCCGCGTCGTCGCCAAACTCCCAGTCCCGGATGGTGAGGAGGAAGCGATTGACGAGTTTGACGTCGGCCTTTTTAGCCGTGATGAAGACAAAGGAGCACGACGACATCTTCGCTGTGTTCTTACAGATGGAATTTTGGACCTGGTTTTATTTCTGTCAGAGTTTTTGCGATCTTAGATACGTGTTCTTATCCGTAACTATATATCTGACATTCCTGCCCGCTTGGGTACAATCCTCTGACATCACACTGAGAGCTAAGCAGGCAGAAATCAGGCAGCCAGCCAGCCAGCCAGCCATTGAGAGAAACCCGGGAATTCGTGCCCTTTGCCGATCTCCTCAGGTGCCAGAGGCCGTGTCCGTCACAACTTGCCGCTAGAGGTACAAAGCGCAGCCCTGACGTCTCCGGCTTGATCATGCACATTCGGTGTCGACAAGGTGCCCATCGGATCCGGGGCCGGCGATACCTACCCTGCTACTCGAGGCCGAAATCCCGCCGTGTTGCAACCCCGGATCCCGGCCCAGTCAACCGCCAAGCCCGCTTCGCTTTCGGCTGGCACGCGCAATTCGAGAGCCCGTCCCTCGTAAAATCTGCCGCCAAGGTTCTTCGCTTTTACCACAGTTGGCAACACGAGGAGGTTACGAGAGCAAGCAACACGGGGTGACATGTGCCCTCGGCGGCGCACATGTGGAGAGTCCGTCAGCACCAGCTAGTCGAACGCAGATCCAGTATCGACAATTACATCATACCACAGAATTCGCATGCCGCGGGGCACCAACGGCGCAGCTTTCTTAGATTCTTGGCGCGGATGAGCCGGTACAACAGTTTACGGGAATCCAACCCGCGTGCTGAGTACTTCGAAGCCCCCGGATTTTTGCCTTTTACTTCCCGATATAAGGACGGCGTTAGCTCCCCGTAAGCCCGAGTCAGCATAAGTGTGGACAAATAAAGAACCCCGCTTCAGCATCAAATTATCTCCCACTGGTGACATCTCATCGCAGTTGATGGGGGCCCATTGGTAAAGCCGCTCACGACAAGCACTCCAAAAAGCATAGTCAGAAAGACCTTTCACATCCACCTCATAGCACGCCATGGTCTTGACTGTTCTCACAGACGACCAGATCAAGACGATCCTGGCCGATCTGACGGCCGATGAGTTCGATGGGTTCAGAAAGGTGATCTCAACGGCGCTTCACGAGTACTCGACCAACACGCACAACATTGAGGATGGTACATATCACCAACCGGAGCGCGTCTCAACAGAGAATCTCAAGACGGGCGCAACGACCTTGTACATGCCCTCAGTCGGCCCTCAAGGCATGGGTTGCAAAGGTGACTCTCACATCCTCTCATCATCTCCCCGAACTTCAATATTGACACCTCGTGTAGTCGTGACACTCAGCTCCAGCAAAGCAGCCCAAGACCCCTTAAGACCATCCATACAACCCACTGGCGCCGTGACCCTCCTCTCACCCGACGGCCAGCCCGTCGGCTTCCTCCACGCAAAGACTCTCACGGCCTTCCGCACCGCCCTCTCCTCCACATGCCTCCTCGCCCGCCGCAGCCAGGTGAAAACGATTACCGTCTTCGGCACCGGCCTCCAAGCCTACTGGCACGTCCGCCTGGCCCTCCTCGTCCGCGGCGCGACCATCAAGCAGGTCAACGTCATCAACCGCCGCTTCTCAGACGGAGCCCGCGGCTTCATGAAGCAGTTCTACGGCGTCCCCGCGCACATCAAGGAGCGCGAAGGCTGGGCCGAGACGACTTTTAGCATTTTGACGCCCGGGTACGGCGAGTTCAAGAGGCTGCAGCGCGAGCAGATTCGTGACGCGGACGTGGTGTACTGCTGCACGCCCTCGACGGAGGAGCTGTTCGAGGCCGAGGTGCTGACGAGCCACGAGGGGAGGAGGAAGGGACGGCTGATCGCGGCGATTGGGAGCTACAGGCCCGAGATGAGGGAGCTGCCGGAGGGTCTGCTACTGCAGGCGACGAAGCACGAGAAGCCGCACTGGCACTTTCACAAGCACGCGCCCGAGGGCGGGGTGATTGTTGTCGACACGCTAGACGGGGCGTTGAAGGAGGCTGGGGAGATTATCGCGGCCGGTCTGCAACCTACGCAGCTTGTCGAGTGAGTGCCTACCGCTGAGAGAAGGGAGAAGGCTGGTCACATTTTGAGATTTTGGATGGAAAGCTGATTTGCGTTTTAGACTCGGAGAGCTGATTATGCTACGGCGGATGCACGAAGAAGAGGGAGCGGCCTCAGCCGACGACGACACGGCGAGCATCGCGGCCTCGGAGCTGGAGAAGCTCGACTTTTCGGGATCGCCCTCCATCAAGTCTGCATTCTCCGGGTCCGACGGCGCGTCCGTGTCAGAGTCTCGATCGTCCATCAGCAAAGACTCGTCAACGACAGGCAGCAGCAGCAGCAGCAAGGGACCGAGCATGTTGCGCCGGAGCTCGAGCCAGCGGTCGTCTGACAAGCGCAAGAAGGAAGACGCCTTGGTGAGATGGCTAAAGGACGGGACGGTGATTTACAAGAGCGTCGGGCTGGGGCTCATGGACTTGTCAGTTGGTATGCACATGATCCAGCTTGCGAAGGAGAAGGGTATCGGGACGCTGATCGAGGGCTTTTAAGGGGAGGGGAAGGGGGGTGCTTTTATAGACGGGGGCAAAACAGGATTATACGGCGATCTGGGAAAAAGAGGGTTTCTCTTTGTTTTAATGATATCCTTTAGACCACGAAAAACAGGTTACAACAGGTGCCTGGGACATCGACGCGAGCTGGACAGCTTGCCTATTGTTAGCCATCATCAACCAATATGATGTAATTCCCAGGTGATAACCTCCGAAAAGATAGAAGAAGAACAAGGAGGCCGGAAAAGTCGTCCCTCTTGATAGTATATTAAAGTGCGTCAGACGACAACTTCATCAAGATTCAGGTTGATCTACAAATGTTAAATGCGTACCAAGGTGCTCCTAAAAGTGTATCAAACACGAATTTAAAACCGACCCGGTATTATTCTAGAGAGGTCTAATTCAGAGAAATCAACGAGTTGCACAGCCTTATTTCGTGGTTTTGTATCAATAGCTCCTTTATCTTCAAAAAAGTCTGATTTCCTCTCATCCTTGAACTTGTCCTAGGGGGCAAAGCCAGCTCTACCCGAGTGCAGACGTTGTTGTACCCGCCCGGCCAACTATATATAAGGCATCATAGTTATGCCTGTACTTATTCAGTTCCATCTCTAGTCCGTGACGAACACGCGAAGCACCGGAACCCACACGATCATGGAGTTGTTGGAGATTATTGGGTTTCGGCCGTTGGCAGCGGATGCGAGGATCTTGAAGAATATCTCGGCAGTCACTGACTCAACGCGCGATGAGCTTTGAAATGTCGCGCAGGTGAGTCTCGTTGCTACCTGTAGACTTGAGTAAAAAGCTGTAGCCGCACGTCATCTTCATGAATAGCCTCTGCCATAGTTCCCCATGCAATGAACCACCGGCAGAAACAAACAGTGAGGGCGAGATTTTCGATAGGCTTGAAATATAGGACACAACCGATTCACCAAATATAGCCTAGGAGTGCAACACATTGTTGAAGTTGCTAACCAGCGCTCCGATTACCTGTCCCGAACGATAGAATTCATTGCGACCAAACAAACCATGTGTATTCTGTAGTTGGTTTAGCAACATTGCCATGGTAACCATTACTTCTGAGCCTTCCACATGAGCATACAGCTGAAGGTACAAAAGTCTAGATGTAATACTGCATTGATTCGCAACTCCGCTACCTACACCATGACAAAAATTCAATTCCAAAGACGCCCTGTCCCAAAGTCTTTACATGCGTAATTGTCCTACAGGTACTGGTTTCCAAAACGCCCTTTCCCATATCCGTGTTCAACACTGAAGGTCCCTCTCTCTGTCTTCCACGCAAGGCGGTCGCCAAGCACATACGCGTCCCATAACCAATAGACGATTCCTCATGCAACCCATCCTCAACTCCAGTAAAATGCGTGAGAGATATCATTATCTCCTTCACTCGCCTCGACAAGAAAGTCTATGCCCGCTTCAGCAAAAAACGCCGCCCGGGTGGGGTTTTCCTCTAAGTGTCCAAATACGCCACGATGCAGTGTAGACGGGCAAACAATCAAGAAGGAGATGATGAAACCGGGACCCAAATGATTCCAATCCCAGAATTCATCACTCATGCTGTACGGCCATACGTCCGCTCCTCAATGAGCCGTCGACTGTTCCCAACGCTCCCGTACAGCATCTCCATCAACTTGCCCTTCTGCCGCGTCCGCACACCCTCGAGGTATCCCCCGACGTCCTCCAGCCCGCGGATCTGGTCCTCAAGCGTCAGGGTGCTCGAGTTCACAGACCTGACAAGCGGGCTGACGAGCTTGCGTCGCAGGTTCTCGAGATTGGCCTTGAGGGCCATGAGCTTGCCGTTATGCTCGACCAGTATGCTCTTATTGCGCACCGTCTTCTCCCTCACGTTCTGCAACAGCAGACGGTTGCGCTCGTACTTGGCCACCTCTGCGGCGTTTGCGCCCAGGATGCGCGTCCAGAGTGACGACAACGAGTCGGCGTGCAGATCATCCTGCGCGGATGCCTCGCGGACGACGGTGCGCGCGAGATTGAGGAACTGGTGGTCGATGGCCTCGAAGAGAGCAAATAAGGCAAGGGAATGCTGTAATTCCGAGTTGATGGCGTCCTCGAGCACGGTGAGGAACTCATTGAATGTGCGCTGGAGGGTGAGGCGCGTGCGCTGCGGGTTGGACATGCCAAATATATATCTCGACAGAGAGCCAAGGCGCGTTGGGGTACCGAAGCCGTCTTCAAGAACGCCGGCTTCGGAGAGGAGATTGTGGATATTGTCGAAGGCGGCAGTGAAAGGAGATGAAGGAAGGTGTTGGACTTGAGAAAGTTCTCTGCGCGCCCAGTCCATGACAATGAGAATGCTATAGCCGGTGTCAGAGTGAGATGCTTCATGAGTAAGATCGCCTGCAGTGAGGCTTACCCATCAATATCGCCGTCGACGTTCGCAAAGAACTTTGTCAGCTCAACAGCTAGAGTCTTCAAGCTCTCACTGAGATCATCCAGCTCCTTGACAATGATCGGCGCCGAAGTCATATTGCTAGAGCGCACACTCTCGCCGAGATCCCACACAGCAACCCCAGTCGCTTGCAAATCGCCGACCTGGGATGCGCCATTCTCGGAAAAGTAAATGAGCGGTTCGAAAGACCGCGCGATGCCCGCGACTTTGACGAGGTCGGGCACCGGCTGTTGCGTAGCGGGTTGGAAGAGGTTGCGCGTTGCAGTTACGGCGAGCACGGCGACGAGGATGGATAGGATCATGGACGACCACGAGTGAGTCAAAAAGCGCCACTTTGAGCGGAAGAATTGTACGAGGGCTTCGATGGGTTCCGTGCGCTGCTGTACTTCTGCGCGCAATGCGAATCTAATATCTATCGGCGAGGTCAGCCTGATGATACCCTCCGACAGCAGTCGCATACACACGAGGAGAAGGGTTGGGTTTCAGATACGAGGCCATACAATTGTCTTGATTCAAAGTTCCCTCGGAAGGGCTCGTCTCCTTCCACGGAATATCCTCCAACTTGATCGTCCTATCCTCCATCTTGGGCTCGGGACTCGGCGACCGGGCCTTATCGGGACTCATGCTCCCCGTCGGCAACCTCGTGCGCATAGCCCTGCGCAATACCGACTCGCTCTCGTCGCCGTCGCTATCGTACTCGGGGCTAGACTCCCTCGACTTGAAGCCGCCAAAGCCTTGGTGGTGTCCGTGGTGCTGCGGGGAGAAGGCGCCGAGCAGGTCATCACTCCGCCGCCAGAAGCCGCTGTCGCGACTCCCGTTTCCGAGGCGGCGCCAGGCCGGAGGACTGTAGCCACCGGCGGAGACTGAGTTTTCGGGATCCGGGCCCAGGTCGCTCTCCGCGTCGTCTGACCGGAAGCTCGAATGATGCGACGGGTGACCGAACAAGTTCACGCCCTGCGGACCCCTCCTCCCGGGTGGCGGGGTCGTCGGCTCGAAGTCGCCCAAGGATGCGTCTAAATGATCGAGAGGATCGAACGTCGTCGAATGTTTCGTAGCCATCATCATACTGTTGCTGGTAGTGTTGGGAGGAGTGGCGGTTGCCGCGACGGACGAGTGCGCCGCTGGCCTCGGCGGCGGGTGGTGCGGGTAGGGCCTTGTAAGTGGGTGGTGGTGGGAGAGGAGGCGGCTCGAGTGCGGCCTCTGCGGTCTTGGTGGTTCGACTTGTGCGCTTAAAGTAGCTGGTGTTGGGTAGCAGTGTCGGCTTCCACGAGATCTGGACGATGTACAGGTAGACGAAGACGAAGGACAAGGTCAGGGTTGCGACATATATGCTGGGAGCGATAGTGATGCTCAGCAGGGAAACGTTATTGTTGACGGTGACCAGCGACGGCATGGAAAGCATGAGGGTCAGAGTAAGTTGGGCGCGCACCCTTCAACGCGGTCGTCTCGGTGTTGCGACAGAAAACAGCTTCTTCTGCAGGTCGACGGCTAGTACGGAGCAGAAAAGTACCTTGTTGGTTCACTTGACGTGTAAGTTGCGGGAGTGCGATGCGGGAGGTGGGAAAGTGGGATGTATGAGGCAAAGAGGCGAGAGCAAGCCAGTAGAAGTGCCCCGGATTGATGTAACCGATCAGGGCAAGTGAGTATTGGCCAGCCCGATATGAAACTGACTTGATCGGGAATGAAATGCGCGGGTGCGATAAGAGTAGGGTAAGAGGATGGAAAAAGGTTGAATTTGAGTATGGTTCTAAGGTAAGGTAACGGCGACAGACCATGCGCCCTCCTAGGATCGCTGTCTCTACCTCTCTCTCTTTCGCTCCTCTCGGAGAGGAGACAGGACAGGATGGGACAGGATAGGACAGGATGGAGTTGGAGTGGGCAGAGAGAGGCAGCAGGTGACCTGATTGAGAGTGGCCGCGGGTTTGTGGGAAGGTAAGGAAAAGCGGGAGATTTGCAGCAAGCAGATGTGAAGCAGCATCCTATTCCTTGGGGGGGAAAGGGGAGGGGAGGGGATGGGGTGTCTCCCGTCCTCTCCTAGTCCTTTCTAATGCAGCACCTGGATCCCCAATGCCCACCCGAACCACCGAGTCGAAATCGAGAGGTTGGGTAGCTCCCGTCTCCACTTGCCAGGTTCGAGGCCGCCGCCCAATCATCGCCCGAGCCTGTCAAGGGAGCGGCTGGACCACAGGCCCTGGATTGGGTGGGAGGGACTACCTTAGAGAGGGACCCCTACACCGAACAATGGCGACACTAAGGTACCTCTATAACCTGCGCGAGTACGTGCCCTGGCTCTCCCGTGCACTCGCAGTTTGTCGTCTTTCCTCCTACCTTAACTTACTAAGGTAAGGTACCTACCTACACTAGGACCACTGATCGCTAGTTGATGAGCAATTGGACACTCGCCTCAACTTCTCTCCCTACGGATACGGATACATCATCCCTCTCTTCATCTCCCTTTCCATCAAACCCCCCTGTCTCTTGATACCCGTGCGCCCCAGCCCACCCGCGTCGTTCGTGTTTTAGGAAACAAGCGTGTCTGCCCCTCGGACGTTTAAGTGGTTGCATCCTTAGTCACGGGACCGATGTCGAGGACGAGAAGTGAAGGCGGGGATTCCCTTTTTGCCCTCTTCTTCCACTTTTGAACGTAAACAAACAAAACCCCAGACTATCTCTCCAAAAACTTGCGCGATCCAATCAAATGACTCACCGACATGGCCTCGGGAGCATCCGATTCGACGACAACGCCAACGAGACGCGAGTAGTGTGGGCAAGGGAACCCAAGACTCGCCCCAGGTGAGCACGAAGACACGCACAATACATCACCATAGAGCCCAAACCCCTACCCAGAGCGCAGCTAACACTGTATCTCTGCGCTTTATCATGACAATCTCAAACACACCCTCCTCGACCCCCAGGCCCAGAGCACAATTGCGTACGTACCATTGACTGGGGTACCTTGCATGGGACTGGCTCGTTTGGACAGAGACCCAGAAAAGTGTGACTGAGCTGGCCCCAATCAACCACACCCACTAAGGTATCTTATCACCCCGCACCAATGCCCCACTCTCTGAATCCCGTTACCGAATCAACCGTCGCCGGGCGGGGGCCCCTACGGACGACAAGTCCATTTCCTCGAGTGACTCCTTCAGGGCCATGACGAGCGTCCGTTTACCCTTGATGGATCAGCGTACTTCATCTGCTCGCTTTCTTGCAGTTATGCAGTGGATGCCCGTGCACAAGCACGTCGGGCTACATGTCGCCGGGGTTGTCACTGTTGAGCGCCAGCAAGTTATTGACGCTCTCTGAACCCACCTTCTTATAGGACTCAACCATGTGCGATGGACTCGGAGTGATGGAATGGAGTAAAGATTAAACCAGTGGGTTGTCGAGTCTTCTACTGGACCGCTTTTTGTGACATGATCAGTCACCAAATGCCCGAGGGAAATAATAATCAAGAAAGACGCCTCGCGTGGTTCGTATCTAGCCTGAACCACCTTGCTCTCTTCATCTCATCCCCAAATGGAAAGCCTTCTCCCACGAATGCCCTGGGATACATGCCTCGGGCCTATCCTCAGAATTATAGCCTGGTATGAACATAATGAAAAGGGAATTGTTTTGTCAATCAAGCGCTCTTTCGCCGACCCGACTGCTCCGCCTGCTCTCCCTCTCCCTCCCCCTCCTCGGCCCATGACGCTCGCCTCGTATTGAAGCGATCCCACAACCCTGACAGCCTACGCCTCGGCGCGGGGTCCTTCTAGTCTATCTTTGCGTTGGCCAGGCTCTTGGTTCCCGGATTATTCAAGTCATTGATCTGCTTGAGGGGACCTCTCTTGTACTTGCCCTTGTTGCGAAGGCGCTTCCGCGCTACCATGACAGGCACCGAACTCTTAGTGACGAGATAATTGGAGAAGGAGCCAAGAATCACACTATTGAATGGTTAGCAGACCTAAAACAGGGGAGGTGAATGGAGTTGACAACTAACCCCTTCAGAGCGCTACGGCCTCGGCTGCCTAGAATCACCAACGTAGGGCTGACAATGTCAATCACCTCAGTAATGAGATGCTTTGGATTCTTGCAGTGAATAACCTCAATGATCACTCGCACTTGCAGTCGAGTCCTTCGCAACAGCCGCTCCACTCTCTCCTGGATGTCATTCACCGCACGACGACGCTCTTCCTCAGCACGACCGCGCTCCCTACTAGATGGCGCCGGCGAAGAAGAGTCGCTGTTGTTCAAGGCCGAGGCTCGCGGAAGGTGAGGGAAAGGCGGGGCGCTTGTCATGCCTGGTGGCGGCGACTTGGCGCTTGACATGGCGTTGATGGCGGCTGCTTGTTCTTGGTGCGCGGCACGCTCGTCGGGGACCATTATTCCTTCGGTCGAGTAAATACCAGTCTCTTCATCGACACAGTAGATACAAATGAGAGTATCGCCGTCTCGCAAAACGGTGCCGATAGTCCATTCCAGGGCGTGCGTCGACTCCTCGCTGAGATCGGTGGCTACCAGGTACTTTCTCAATCTATGATGCTCCTCTTCGGCCGACTTCTGAATTTGATCAAACTCGCCGCGCATGATAATGCGTAGAGTTCGTGAAAACTCTGGGTTGTTGAGGGTTTCCGTCCTTGAGAAGGCCAGTCTCTGTGCGCGCTTGATGTCGTTGAGTTCCTCCTCATCGTCCGAGTTGACAGCTGAAGCCATTCCCGACCCCGGTTCGTTGTCGAACGCCGTGGTCGGACGGATGCCTGCTTTGGATTTCAACTTCTCGCCGCCTGGTTTGGTGAGTGTGATGGAGGGCTCGTCTAACAATGATTTGTATTTGTATTGAGGTTGCTTGGAACTGACTGCCAGACCTGTAGCTCATTAGCATCTGAAGCCACCCTCGCTCGGCAAGAGTTACTTACGCTCTTCCTCAGCCGCGGCAAGCAGACTGAGTGTCTTGCGATCACCCTTGTCGGCTTGTTTGGGAGACTTGGCAATGCCCTCTTCATCCCGAGGTGACATTTTGCGTCCTCTCTGGTTCTCTTCATCAGAGGAACTATGTGCGTCATCGTCGCTGCTGTCTTCGAGCTCCTCTCCATCAGGGCTGAGGTAGTCTTTCGTAAGGCGGCCAAGACCGGCATCGTCCACGGTTGACTTCTTGCGTCCAGCCAGCCCTGAGAGGCCTCCGCCTGAAAATGCCAAATTCGCATCGGACAGCTTGCGGTAGGCGGTTGAGATGTCGACCACACGACCGTCATCGAGGATGGCGGTTCCAGGAATCTGCTGAAGCCGACCGCTCACATTAGGTGACCGAGAGCGCATACTCAGTCTGCCATGCGGAGACTTGGATTTGCTGCCCTGACCTCTACTGGAGCTTCTACCACCCATGACGGGGTTGCTAGCAATGGAGCCGTGGCGAGCCCTGTCGCCGGGGAGGACGATGCCCGGAATTTCGTTACCGCGCATAACGTCTGCCATGGCGCCGCCGCTCGTCTTCTTTGCGCCCAGCGCCTTTCCCTGGGTGTTGCGCTTCGGCATAGCAGTCCCGATGTTGTTAGTAGAAATATCAGAAAATTGGTAGTCCGCAGTCGGATCCATCCGATTGATTGGGGCGCGCGGGCCAAAGCTGGGCTTTTGGGAATGCGAATCGGAAAACGTCCTTGGGTGAGGCGCGCGAGATTCGACTGGAGAGCTAGGGCCCGCACTGGCAGCTTGTTTGGGAGCCGATGTGTTGATATCGAGCATGCTCCTGGCGGGAGGCGGAGGACCACTAATGTCCAGCATGCTGCGCACTGGCACGGCGTTTCCAAGACGTGGACTTTTTGAACCTCCATCGGCTCCGATATCCAACATGCTTCTCACGGGCGAGCGAGGCGAGGTATAGGGCGAAGGCGAACGTGCAGAGACGGGCGAACCCGTGTTCCAGTTGGATCTAGCGGCGGTACCCTCGAGCAAGGCCAGAACATCTCTTCTCTCCTCGTCGAGCATGGCCTCCATGCTCATGGGCTGGTGCGACATATTGAATGAACTTGGGAGTTTAACTGCGCTGTTGGCGGGGAGGGAGGCTCGTTTAGGACTTTGCGGGCGTCGCCTTTGCGGTCGAAGAGCGGGGATAACTCGTTCGCGTGATGTTGCTGATGTTATCGTTGATGTAAAATCGAAAACGGGGGGCGTCTGGTTCGGGTTGGATGTACGTGGTTGTGGTTAATCTAACGGGGGATGATCTTGCGATGTTGACGTTGGCGGTGCAAGTTGGACGGCAGAAACAGCATTGTGTAGGGGCAGTAGAGTTATGGAGGTCGGTGGAGGCTCCTTAGATCATGGCTCCGTAATGAACAGATCAAAGGTGAGCAAGGTGCGCTGTGGGTTGGAGGCCTAAATTAGCTTGTGAAGCACGAGTCGAACTGCCAAGACCGGAGGAAGGAGAAATAGCAAGTTACTGTGGTATGGGAGAAGAAGAAAAGGGTAAAGGGTAAAAGGGTGCGGTAGGTAGGTGAGGGAAACAACAAGGAGTTGAAGGAAGGGTAAGGTAGCGCACGGCACACGATTGGTAGCAGTGGTGGTGGATGGAGCCAAAAGGTCAGAGTATAAGGTAAGGTCTCCGTAGGGTGTAAGGTAAGGTAGTTCCCTAGTCCCTTTTCTACCTACCTTGCCGTGCTACCTTTGCCAAGGTGCCTTAGTCCCAGTCCAATCCAAGTTCCCCGGTGGCAGTGGCCGTGGCAGTGGCAGCGGCAGGGCAAGCGTGGATTGGGAACGAAGGACGGGGTGGGGGAGCAAAGAAAAAGAAGTGGGGATTGGGTTTTGCGGGTGGCAGGCAGGCCGCAGACTACCTAAGATGGACGTGGAAATGGGACGGTGGAGGCGAGAGGAGGGGAAACGTGGATAACGTGGATAACGTGGATGGGAAGGGTTCGAGGAGGGGTAAGGAAGTTAAGGTAGGTAGGTGCTCCGTTTTTAGCGTCGGCGTCCTTGACGACGCCCTCCTCGTTTTCCCTTTGTGACCTTGGCTGGGCCCCTGACTGTGGGAGCTCAGCTACCTTACTGGCCTGCGGCAAAGTCACTCTGGGCATCGGCATGCATGGCAAATGCAGTCATCTGATCCTGCTCGTCGTTTCTCTTTTGTCCACTTCCCTCTCGATCCCTCTGATTGACATCTGATCCGGTCAATTGGAAGTGCAGAGACTCGCGGACAAGCAACTCGGGGCTACGCTTGGAAGAAGATTTGCAATGGAGCCATGGGTACCTTATAGCCCAGCCCGGCCCAATTGGTCCGTATGGCCCTTGCTCACTCTCTCCCAAACTCATTTCCCCAGAGGCTGAAGAAGATCACCATCCATGCGGAGCAGAGAGGACTGCTTCTCACATGCTCAGCGTCTCTGTATCCATCTGGGTGCCGTGAGTGCTTTGTCATCGTCTGTCTTGGTACGACTGGTACCTGCCCACTCAGGAAACCCGGTGAGGTAACCCATCAATCACATCACACTTGTAGATGTCTACATCGTGCCTTGTGCCCAGTGATTCTCGTCACTCGTCCGAGAGCCATTGGGCTTCTGGCTGCCCCCGAAACTCAATCGAAAGGTGGGATGTTATCTCCCCCTGTTGTCGCCCAAGCTCCCTCCCGGACGTTGTCTGCTGATTGATGCACGACACTCATATGCAAACCATCCAAAGAGGGCAGGCTCTGTGCCCTACTCCATGACTGACCACTCGGCTGTCTCAGAGAGATGAATGTACCTACCCGACGATCCATGTGCTCTAAAACCAAAATGAGGAAAAAAAGAATGGGGAAACAGCTGACGAGATCCGAGAAACACTTACGTATATCTTGATGTTCGAGCGAGATCGACAGGGCTGGTTTCATAAGTTTGTCAAATGGCACAGGTTTATCGTATGGTATGAATCGAAGAAGAGACAGTGTTAGAGAGAAAGTTGGTTGATTTGGCGAGACCGAGAAACACTCTATGACTGTTCTGAGAAGAAAAAATTACGTGTATGTCGACTCAAAGATTTTACTCGCTGTACACTCGTTTGTGTAGCGGTAATGTCGAACGACGGAGGAAAATTGAGAATATGAAAGTGAATGACGCATTCTCTGCTTGTCCACACTGCATTTATTTGTTTTGGGGGTTTCGACACATACACAACCGTTCTAGCCTTCACTTTCTCTCTTCTAGGAAATCCTGTTACCAACTCTTATGACCCGCGGCCTCCGCCTTCGTCCCGTCCTGCGCCTCGTAACCCGTGTCATACCCTTAGTCTGCCGGGCGGACGCACTTACACGCTCGCCGCACAGTGACCCCGACAGTGCGATAATGACGACGCCGGCGTCTACCGCCAAGACCGGCCGTCTCTTGGCAGGCCACGACTGGTGACTTGTACACCGTGGACCGGCGCCGACTAAGAACCCTTCAGCCGTCCGGAAAGGTAGGGCTACTTCGGGTAGACTGCCACAGCCCGAGAGAGACAGACGGCAAACAGATTAGACGTCACTGCGGGCCGAGAGCGTATTGTCATGTAAACCCATTTTGAAAACTTTCCGGGCACCGGCACGACGGTTTCGTAACTTGGCCGCAAGTGTGGATTTTTGGCAAATCGAGTAAGGACGGGAATCTTTCGGCCCCGGAGAGTCGCGTGCGGTTTCTCTCATCGCCTCATCAAGACCCGCCTTTTATCCTTTGGCCAGAGATGCATTAGACTTTTGGGGGTGGTGAACTCTTTATACGTATGTTGAGGCTGTGTCGCAGACTCGCAGTGTACGCCTGCCCCTCTGCAATGCCGACGTCATTCGCCATCGTTTATCTCCCGGCAGCAATCAGGTGATCATCGTGCTTTTCCACAACGGTAGCAAGAATCCTTGAGTGCGAGTTTCAAGAATCAAGTATTCGCCTCTTGCCGTAGTGGAGGATTCTTTCAGCAGTGATGTTCTCGGAGGAGGCTAGGTCAAAAGCTAGTCAGATCGAGACATATTCATCCTTGAGATTGAAACACCCCGTTCATGATGGGAAATAGGTCGGCAGAAAGGCTCTTTTCGAGCACCAACAATGGCGGGGTGATATAGTACAATATACAGCTTTGCTACACTTTCAAACAACCTGCCCCCCTCATCTTCGTAAATCCCTTCTTCAATGCTGCTTGACGACCCTGACATTCAAGTTGGCACGCGTCGTCGTACCCAGCTTGTGCATGGCCAGTCGCTTCTCCCATACGGATGACCTGCCCTCGGCGACGGCAATGAGCTCGTCTGCCACACGGTGCGCAAACTGCGTCCGGCCGGACCCCTTGGACGACTTCTTGTTGACCACGTCCAGGATCCACTGGAACGCCGCGCGCCGCCTCTGGCGGACGGCCAGAGGGGCCGGGAGTTCCAGGGGCCTACCACCACCGGCTCCGCCCGCGATGCGGCGGATCTTGATGAGCGGCGCCACCGAGTCCACGGCCAGTGTGAGGTATAGCACGGGATTCAGAGGAAGATGCGCCGGCGGCGGGGCGCCGGGGAGGAGCGGGTATCGCGGGTTGACGATCGGGGGAGGAGAGGTTCGCAGGAAGTTGAGGACCATGGCCATATTCTAACAGGCGCGCGCGCACACGTCAGCATATTCTCTATCCCTCCACTACTTGGGATAATTCCCTATCCTCCAAGGGGTATGCAAGCTTACTCTTTGCGCCTGGGCCTTCTTGCCATCTCGCATCATCAGGTTCGTCAATTGGTCTAGCACCGGGTGGTAGCGAGACTTGAGGTGGCTGTGGGGCGGCAGAGGGAGCGTAGGAAGGGGGAACTTGTACGTCCGAGGCTGTGATGTAGCGACCTCCGCGTCCCCAACCTGTGCGATAATTCCACCGCTGGCCAGGATTTCGAGGTCGCGGAGGCCGTCGCCGTTCGACTGCGTGGGCGGGATGGCGCCCTCGGCGTACAGCGTCTGCTCCTGGGCCTCTGTCAGGCCGCCCTCGATACCGGAACCCTGCCCCTTTGCCGCCTCGGCTAGCTCACTCAGTGCTGCAGCAGCTTCGATGGCCTCGTTTGTCGGCTGCGAGTATTGTCAGCGTCTTTTCTCCTCCGCCGATATATCTCCTGCTCTATTCACCCATACCTGCTTTTGTCCCGGCGCAGAATCAGGGACCTCCTGGCCATGAGGGAAGGCCGCATTCTCGGTTGCCTTCAGCGTCGGGATCTGGCTCCGTTCCGCTTTTCGCAGCTCATCAGAGTATCCTCGTTTTGTCGCGGCCCAAACCAGTGGTTCCTGTCGGGGGGGCAGGGGTCGGGAGCGCAGCGCGAGTGCTCGACAGGCGGTTCGTAGGTTTGGCCGCAGAGACATGGCTCTGAATTTTTTTTCACGTGCCGATTTCGTATCGTACACCGCTGATTGAGGCGATTCGCGGCTTCGGGCTGTCGTGAGGTCAGAGTTGGAAAGTACGTGAAATCGACTGGCTATTCTCGACCCAGCGCAGCCAATCCGTGGTCCACGAAAATTATTGAGTCGCGCGGATGTTGCCGCTCCACTCCTGCAACGCCGACTGCTTACCTACGCCTTTGCAGGTCGACTTGGGTCCGAGCTTCAGTTCGGGTCGGGTGAATCCCTGGTCGTCATCTGGGATAAATAGTAATTCCGATTGCCGCCGGCCGTTCTTGCTTCTACAGGCCATATCCTGGCACAGAACCGGTCGGGGCCGTGCCGCCCATCGAGACGAACCTCAAATTCCTTACCTAAGGCAATCTCAACCCACCACCTCCCGCTCTGGCTCACCGAATATGCAGACCTTCTTCACCAATGCCACCACACCTTTTCGTCAGATCACCATGTGTATCCCACTCAAATCAATGGCTTCTCGTGTCAGGCCGGCGTCCGTCACGAGACTCTCCCTCGAAGCGGCTTCCAGCTCCCTCAGACCCGAATCAGAGGTCTCTATCTCGCAGCTGGTCAAACCAACAATTCTTCCCCCCTTCCCCTCCAATCCCAAGCCACCTGAAGCCGCAACAGTGTCTTGGAACGGAAGACCCCCCGTCAACCCCCATCACCCCCATCCCTTGGCCGATGCGCACGGCGTCCATGTCTTGTTGACATCCCGCACTTTCACCATGTGGGTTTGGTCTCAGAGACAAAAATCCCGCCCCCAAATTTGCCCTTCATGACAGAAAAAGAGAGAGAGAGAGCGAAGTTCCCGATGTCAAATTCGCACCATGGTGGGAGGGACCTACTCCCTATCTCAGTCGCAACCCGCCCACATGTCGAAAGCCGCAAATGCTCGACAAACCGATGAAGGACGCACACCACACACACCTGAATCCATCTTCGAGAAACCCCTCGCTGCATGTTGACCGAATAGGGAACAAATCAAAATCACCGAGGATGGGTGATCAGCTGCCTGCCCACGCTGCACAACCCACCACCCCCCTTGTGCAGATTCCTGCAGCACGGCAGTTAGCGGCTCTTTCCACTTTCTCTGCCCGCCGCGCGACTCTTCGCCTCTCTCACTACATCCCACGGATGCGCAAAACATGTTATCCCTATCTCTCCCCGCGGGTGAATTTGTCCTCCATGGGGGAAACCGAAAGAGACGGAGACAGAGAGAGAGGTCAACTTTTGTCATTCCATTGACAAGCTCTTAGCGTAGACCAGCTGATTCAGCCCCCCCACCGTTCACAAAAGCTAAGCTGGGCCCCAAGATTCCTTCCTACCTACCTTAGGGCACCACGGGTACTTGGATTTTGAGAGAGATAGAGAGCTGCGCTGGCGTGGGATCTGCTGCGGTCCCGTTGCTAGCAGACTCCCTAGCTCATCTTTGTTCAAGGGGGACGCCCACTGCCCGCCGACACCGCAACTACCTCCTGCATTGGTGATAGCAGACACTCAAAATATGTCATCGTGGGGGAGAGGAGAGAGGTGGACAGATGGAGTCTGCGCCCTGCCCGTGCCAATCGACCCCCCCTCTGCGCCCCGTCTTCCTCATACGTTTGGGAAGAGTATTCAGCTTGTCATCAGGAAGCCACTGTTGTCTTTTTCTTCCTTGGGTGAGCTACTTTGCATGTCATCGCCGCAGCTACAACGGAGAATTAATCTCGCTGCACGTGGATTGAGTGCAGGCAGAGTGGCGTGGGAAGATGCGCACACACCATCACGACGGAAAAAGGAAGTCTCGTCATGTTGGTCCTCATCTCTTTTGGAAACTTTGCGAGGAACCAGCTCCGTGCAACGTAAATCTTTTTCTACGTTAGCTATGCCACCGCAGCATCCCTTGCGCTCGTGGTTGCTTTTTCCCTTAATTAACGCCGCTCCGTAAGAAAAAATAGAAAAAAATTTAAATAAAAAAAAAACTGCAACCCAATTACCAACCAGGGCCCGGCTTCGCAACGCCGCCCAACAACAAGGAATTAGATGAAAAAAAGCCCTCAAGGCCCCGTCAACTGTTTTGCCGGTGCTGTTTCGCCAAGGTTCTGTCTCGTGCCAGAATTTCTTCTCCCAATTCCCGTCCCTGTTCCACACGTGTGAAATTGTGAGGAGTACAGAGAAAAACCGTACATGCCGTGTGTGTGTGCCCCCTCTCACCAACCCCTTGTGGATTGATGTGGTGAGAACAAGTGTTTCTTTTGCGCCATTTCTCCTCGACCAGATCAATACCATCTTTCCCTTTCGGAGCCTCCCAATTGACCCGAGCTAGAAATGTAGTCATACGCCGATGTCCCGTAGTGTCCCCTTGTGCCGTGTGGCATTTAGCCAATGTCTCCCAATCTCAACTCCAGGTGTATTCGTACAATTGAACATCCGAAACCAGGGCCCAGGGAAAAACTAGAGCAAAAAAACGCAAGTGGAAAAAAAGAGACACAAAGTGTGACGCTAGAAGATGATGCTCGAATGGATGGTTCACTGCAAGTTGCGGATATCTTCGCACGTCTGTATCGGTCTTTTGTTCTTCTTCTTCACCAGCTGCCTCTGCTGTTGGCTGGGGAGCTGGGATTCGAACCGGTAAGGTAGTTGAGAGCCATCTCGGCCGCGTCTTCTTTCGCGTTGTTGAGATTCTTGCCGTCGTACCAGAATCGTGCGGAGAGGGTACGTCCGTGGACAGTTACTCGACTGGACCAAGCGGTACGGCCGCCTAAGTGCAGAGCAAAGGATCAGTTCAGGGAGCAGATCAGGTGGGGTGATTCCGGGCTACCAAGCTTACCACGGCGGTCAGAAACGATCTGGAAGACGGGAGGCATGATGTTGGCCTCGCGGCAAGCGTCTGTGGGGCAATTGATCAGCTGCTTCGTTCGTAATGGCCGACGTCGACGTAGTAAATACTTACCCTCAAGCCGCTCTTGCCAGGTGCCTGCTTGACTGTTGTACGACGAAGCAGACATGGTGGCAGTCGACGTGTATGACTTGTTGGAGTACATGCAGTGCAATGTTATGGCCGAAGCAACAAAGAATGGATTTTCAAAGGTATACTGTTCGAGGGGGGTGTCGGATCGACAGATATATTGTGCGGTAGATAGTGGTTGTTGGAGTCGGTTTTGGATCGTCGATATTTCTCAAGATAAACGTATATGAAGTAGCGACACTCGGTGGTTCTTATACTCGGATCAGGTCGGCCGTGAAACGGATGGGGATATTCCCATTGGAGTAAAAAGATTATGATGTGGCAGGACGAGATTAGCTAGATGCTGTTTCTGGAGGCAATTAAATGTTTGCACAACAAATGTAGACAACGGGTAAGGGATCAATTGGGCTGGCACCCTACGGCATGCTGCATCTTGGGATGGGGAGAGGTGGGATGAGAGAAAAGGAAGGGAAGTTGAGAGAAAAGGGACATGATCCAAAGAAGTCACAACATCATGCTCCAACTCCGTTTGGGTTTGGTACGGGAGGACCGCGTCGGTTTCCTCTGTCGTTTCTTTTTCTCCATGCCCTGGTACTTGTCTCTGACGAACAGCAGAAGCAGCGGCGGCGGCGGCGGCGGCGAGGAAGAGGGGTGTGCCACTTGGGTGTGAGTGCTTCTGCTTCGTCTGATGCCATACCACAGACCACAGAACACAGACCAGAGACCAGACCAGGCGTGGGGAGTGTGGTACTGGCCGCAGAACGTCGTGATAAACTTGGATCCTTAGCGACATCGGATTATTATTTCCCTTGTTTTTTCTCTCTCTCTGTTCACACACTCTCTCTAGTTTTTCCTCTCTACATTTTCCCACCCTCCCACACCCCTGGACGTACACATACTAGTCGTCGAACCCCCCGCGTGGTCAACCGGTACATGGGTGCCGATAATCATGGGTGATGGACAGGCAGCTGGGAAATATGGGCTTGCGGGACTTGAGACAAGATGGCATAGCTCCATGGCTGTAGGCTGTACAATGTAGGTAAGGTGAATACAAGCTACTTCTGAAGGGAGACCGGGAAATGGCCGCAGCTTTGAGCGAACAGTTGATTGGGACGTGGCTTGCCAGGCTCCCTTACCCGGCGTCCGGCGGGGTCCAAGGCGACACAGAGCTGGCGTGGAGTGCCGACCCGTCGGGGTGGAAGAGGGAAATGATTGGGAGCTTCGAAGCCGCAGAGGCAAGGGCTTGTACAAGGCCAGCCGGGGGGAGGGTGAAGTGGGTGGACGATCGAACAGACGGATGAGTCCTCCGTACCTAGACCGACTGGAGAGCAAAGGGGTGAAAGATGGAGGTGCAAACGGTGGGAAAAGGCAGGGTAAGAGCTGACCAGGGGTAGGACTGGAATCTCAAGCCGAGAAAGGGAGAGGAGACGAAGGTTACGAACAGCGGATGCATACAGCCTGGACGTATCCACGAAAGCGAGCTGTGTGTATCCATATCCAGGCGATGCACCAAGATACGTGCCTGACGTGCTACATGGTACATTTGTAGGAGGGGGGGTTCGTGCAAATGTTTAATCCGCAGGCGGGAAAGCGAACAAGAGACCGAATGAATGAACGCTCCCAACCATATGAGAGTCTAGATACCGAGAATGGGAGTGAGAGTAGAAAGAGAAGAGTAGAAGGAGAGCAGCGAGGCTGGAGGGCCAGAGAGAGGGCTACGATGGCACCACGCCATGCAGTCAACGCTTCAGCCGACCCAAGCTAATCGCAACCAGGGCTGGGCTGGGCTGGGTTGGCTGGCACTTGTTGATCGGTACATGAACCATGAGCTAGGAGGGAAAGCGATGAGGTAAATGAGGGCAGGGGGCAAGGGTTCAACAATAATAGCATTGACATCAGCCAACAAGTCGACGATTGGGCAATCAACAAGCTAGGGCAGAAAGCAAGAGAGCGTGACAGTGCCCAGGCTAAGTAAAGTATACGTAGTAGAGTATCGCTCGCTCCGAGCACTGGGCAGGCCGCAGTGGCATCCGGGATCAGCTTTTGGCGAGAAGCGCCAGGGCCCTCTCTGGCGGCATCGACTCCGCCAGCCGGTGAGGCGAAACGAACCGGGGGTGGGAAATACCAAGTTGCCAAAGCAGCCCGGTGGTTGGGCAAGAAGAACAGACTCGCCTCCATATATTGCGATGAAAGGAAACTCGGTCAAGGCCGTTCGGGCCTCATCGAGACCATCCTCACAGTGACAGACTGACGTTGAAGCATGTCATTTATTTTTGAAAAGCAGGGGGAGAAAAAGGCCGTCGAGCCACGTCGATTTCAATGCGCGATGCGGCAGGAAAAGGGCGGGGAGAGGCGAGTGATGCATGTACTACCGTACTGATGCAGTTAGCGGAGGGGGGGGGGGGGGAGGGGGCCAGGGCGCCCCCGGCTCCCCCTCTGCTTTGGGGGGGGGGGGGGGGGGGGGGGGGGGCGGTCCCTGGGGGTGTGGGGGGGGGGGGGGGGGGCGGGGGGGGGGGAGGGGAGGGGCCAGCCCTGGTCCCTCATCGTCATTTCGGGGGTGGGTGGGGTGAGAAGAAGATCAGGGCAGGGCGAAGAAGTGCATTTCTGGCAGGGCGGGCCAGACCACCGATGATGATGACGATGACAATGATTACGATGCTGCTGCTGCTGTTATTGGTGATGCTGGTGATGCTGATGCGAACAATTATGAATTGTGAAAGACGACAGACAGATTGGGTTTGGTGAAGAGGTCCTCCAAGGCATGGCATCGGTAAGACGAACATGTGGTTGTGAGACCTTCGTGCGCCGTCCCTGCTCCCCCAACGCGCTTGTGCTGGTTGTTTGTGTACGTGTAGCGGCAGCTTTGTGCCCTCGATATCGCAAATGAACATAAAAACAAAGTCCTGGCATCTTTGCGCCAGTAGCCAACTCCCCCCGAGGCAAGGCAAGCAAGGTACGTGCCGCTGTTTGGCTGGTCTCAATGGCTTCACAGGCCTCGTCGGTTCGGGTTTAGATCAGGTCCAGGGACTTGCCGATGGCCGTGGCGGTATCTGTACTTCTTGTTCAAGTACCTACAGGCTAGCAGTGGTCAAAGACGGGCGGGATTATCCAGAGTGACAGGCGGCTGGCGGGTTTGGGCAACTGCAGCTCGAATGCAGCTAGAGCAGCACGTACAGCAGCAGCTCGTAGAGGAACGGGCACCTCGCAGCTGGAGAACATGGATGGCAAATGGGTCACCAGTCGTGGCGGTGGTTAAGGTGGTCCATGTTGGTCTGTGGAGGCATGGGCGGCGCCCTTGGTGGCATCGGGGAATGAGAAGAGCACCAGCCGAAGGGGTCCCTGGCGTCTTAGCCTGTGAGTCTAGGAACCGTCATCCTTCCCCGAAACGAAGGGAGCAAGAGGAAGGGGGAAGATGGAACCGGGAAGCCGGGGAACTGGGCTTGTTGACCTGCACACATCTGTATGTACCCAAGGTATGGTGTACGTGCATGCTGGATGTCGAAAGATAAGAACATGAGAGTGAGAGTGTGAGTGAGCGTGAGAGTGGGATTGAGAGGGCCGCATGAGAATGATGGGACGTGGAGACTGGGGGTGAGTGAGTGAGTGAGTGAGTGAGTCCGAGTCGAGCAGTGGAAAATGAAAGGCCAAAGTGGAGCAAGACATTGCAACTTGAGAATTACGAACCCTGGTCGTTTTCCGAACTTACCTTTGCCATCTTCGTCCTTAGCACAGAGTTAGTAGTTCCTTCTCAGTCAAAACCCTCTCCTAGACTCCTCCCCACCCGGGCAGCTACAGTACGTTGGAGACAATCATCACTAGGCGCAGTGTTAGTGAGAAAATCGTTTGTATGCCTTACTACGCAGCGACCCAGTTAGCTAGCAACACTAGCATCCGCACGCAACAGAGCGAGGCTTTGCCGGCGGTTTTATGGTTTCGTTTGGTTTTAGTCTACGGGAAGATGCCGGTGCCCTTCCGTGGAGTTATTCTGCCCTCACCGTCTTTCATGTCTTTAAACTTTTCTTTTCACTTCAGACGGCAGTCGAAAGGGATGCTACTCTAACGGCAGAACAGCCCAGCCTTCCCGCGAGACATTCGTCAGGGTTGTCTTGTCCAACACGGTGACGGGTGATGCGAAGCTCATGTTGTGTAATGTAGCTCAGCGTGTACTTCGTAGGTCAGGTCCTTTGACAGAATGAGGCCGTCATTACAGAAGAATGACGGAGCATCTGGTGCTCCATGTGCCCGCCAGGATACGACCGAACGACTTTGGGGAGGGGAGCGCGCGGAACAGACAGAGAAGATCTGGGCAGCCGAGAGGCGAGGTTGGCTCCGGCTTGCAGCGACTGTGCGCTGGGATTCTATCCGCAGAAACCTTCACAGCAAGGGGAGGAAGAAGGATGAAGAAGAAAAGAGTTGGGAGCGAGCAGCGAACAGCGAGCATCGTATTCATTGAATCACCAAGCCACGAACTTCAAGGTTTTCTTCCTCTCCCGGGCCTCAGGAGATAGCCCCAGGCCACCAGTGGTACCGTAGGTACCGGAAGACTTGGGTGAACATCGGGCAGGCCGCAGGAGCCATGGCAGGGTCCAGGGTTCCTTCCTCTGGCACAAGTTTCTTGCCCTGTCCCGGTCGCAACCCCCCGTCCTCGAACTCAAAATCAACAAAAAATCCTTTTCTTCACACCTCAGCTTCGTCACCGCCTTGCACTTAAATGCGACCTCACATCCACCACTGTCTGCGCAACTCTTCGGACTTTGTTCACTATGTTTCCCTCCGCATGTGTCACCGTCAACTCTTGACGAGGAAACTTCTCAGCAAACATTCGACGGCGGACGAACATTCCATCGTGCTCCAGAATGCTCCAGAATGCTCCAAACTGATAAGCAGATCGGTACCGCCCCAATGTTTGTCCGTGGATCGGCGTTCACCCTTGGCGGGACCGTGACCGGGACCAGGAATAGGACCAGGGGCTCCGGCGCTCGACAGCGTGCAGACGCGACTTGCAGGGTGTGCGGGCGAAACCAGGGTCCATCCAGTTGAATTGTTTCCTTGACCAACCCGTCGGGACCAGTTCCAACGTCCCCCGGACCTACCGCAGCCCTTTCTGCCTCCTTTTTGGCCACGCCCCTCCCTCTTCCTCTCCCTCTGTCTCTGCGTCTGCCTCTCCCTCTCTCTTTCTCTCCAATGAACGCTCTGATGTGAACCTATCGAGCCCGTCTGAGACCGAACGTCGCTTCAGTATCGGCGCATGGACGCTGTGCGGGAGGGAGGGGAGCCTCATCCGTGTAAGTCCATTGGAGATTGGAGACTAGCCATCTGACGACGATAACACCTACTGATCTCTGCTCCAGCTCTGGTACATCATCCCTTGCCGAAGCTATGGCAAGTCTCCGGGTGCGTCTTGACCGGTACTAGCGCCATAGCTCCCGTCCTTCCCCATGGTTAGAAATCAATGATGAGCGGTCAGCAAGAATCCGTCAGCCCCAATCGAGCCCTCGTTCTTGACTCCATTTGGTCCCGCCAACCTGGGTGTTTGTCGCAGCCCGCAAGAGAGGTGCGTCAAGCCAGTTTGCTCGCCGCGTCTGACATAATCTGTGGTGCAGTTCAAACACCACCGCTTCGTAGGAATTATAGGAAGCTTCTTCTACCACCAACCAGGGTTACTGCGATATTTCTTTTTTCTAACGGCTCTTCCCATCCGCCTCCCGCACCTGCTCACCACCTACGTGCAGCATTGCGACCCAAGGGGACTTGTCCTCGCATGGCAAGGGGCCAGCCTTTCCAATGACACCAAGAAATGAACGGCTCTGCGAGTCTCGGTGGAGTCCGCATACCCGAGCCTTCCCGACTTGTTTGCCAACTCCATCTCCAGTCAAATACCGATTACCAACCGATGGTCGAGGCTGGTAGCATGTTGCTGCCAAACGAAATCCTCACAGATGGTGCAACTCGGTCGACGGCCCAAACTGGCTGCATCAGTCAATCTATCGGGAGCATTCGGTTGCGTCCCAATCCTTCGCTGCCCTGCGAGGCGCAGCCAACGCAGCACCGGCAGCTAAACCGTTTTGGATGCAGGGGGGCGGCGTCAAATGTACGTCTCCCGCCCATGTATCATCAAAGTTCGAAAAAGGCATACGGAAGGAGGATGTCACATTGTTTCGCAGCAAAATTGCTGCGCGAAGCGCAGACTTCCTCGTAGTAGACCTACGTGTCAATCCCTGGAGAACATATTCCTTGGCCGTGTTTGCCACATCATCTATTTGGCGGCGGATGGTCGTCTCCATCGGCCCTCATTTGAGTCCACGTGGATCGTCTCCTTGCTCTTACACACATGTCATCGCCCGCTAGGATGGCCGCATGAAAGCAAGGCCTCGTCAGTGATCGCCCTCGCATGGCTAGGGAGCACAAGAGCAAGAATAGGGTCTGCCCTTGAGTCTCGAATCGTTCAAGGTAGTTCAGGCCGATATCTGCACGTCAAAAGTTTGAATACGACGTGGTCATCCAGCGCAATAAGCCTGGCGGCTCGGATGAGCAACCTCTTTCAGGGGAAAGATTAAGTTTGGGCCAATGGTAGATGGGACTGGCCAGAGCCATCTTGAACTGTTGGTCATCCAAGTTCAAGCAGAAAGCGTCGGGAAGTCGTGTCATGAAGAAACTCCATGTTTCCGATCTAGGGATGCCTCATCGAGGCCTCTGGTCACATAATTCGGCACTAAGCGAGCGGACGACGACGAGCGTTGACAATGATTCGTCGGCAAGACGATACCTGAGCCCTGAGAATAAGAAGGACGGCATGCAGCGGGAAAGGTAATGAGAAGTCCCGACAGCGCAGCATCAGACAGGAACAGTCTTTCCCTGCCGAGCAAGACCCGCAGCATGGCTCATTCCTAGCTGTGCAGTGGAAACGAAACGAAACGACCCTATCTAGGAACGATTTGAGCTAATGAGATTGTGTGTTTTTAAGCTCGATAGTCCTTGGCATTGTTTGCCAGCCGGGAAAGGTTGATGTGTGGCTGGTCGTTCCGTCGACAAACGGATGGCAACCCGAGGCTATCCTGTTAAATAATCTCCGCTTCCGCTGTGGCAGGCCTTCCGTGTACGACGGACATGTCGGACCGCATACAGCTGCATCGAGGGTTGCACTTGGGCTTGCTACTCAGGGCAAGCAGTTGTCCAACCCGCCATCGGCCATGGGCTTCTTGTCCTGCATCATGTACTCCACGTCGGACAACGTTCCTGTGATTAAAACGTGTTGTGGAAGGCCATTATCGAATGCCTGATGACGTTCCTCTAGGTCGGATCCACATCACGTAGCCTACCTAGGCGTCGTGGCACCGAAGCCTCAAAGAGCCGCCAGATGGGAGAGAGATGGGGCGTTATCGACATCGGCCACAGACATCCAATTGACTGTAGGTGGTGTCTGCGTGCTGGCCAAAGGGCAGTAAGGGATCGAGGAACTCGGGGTTGGGTATGCGAGCCCTCGGAAGCCTTGAAACCGACCGATGAGATCCAATTTGAATGGGAGCACAACGTCAGAAATGACACGCCAGGGGGCGCCGTGGAGGGCTGAAGCCTGAAGCCTGAAGCCAGAGAGACCGAGATGGTGTCTGCGCTATGCCTGTACGTCTATCTGGCCAGGTGGCTGCGAAGAGTTGCTGTGCGACCCTCCCGGATGACTGAATAAGTCGAGGATGGGGAAGTTATGTGCTGCGTTCTCTGTCAGAATGCGAAGAAAGCCAGACTGGCCGGCGCCTGGGATGAAGCCTTCTGGATACGGAAATAGCCCCGTGGACGGAAAGGTGACGGCGGCTGGCCATGTGAGAGGACAGGAAGTGCCGCAGCGGTCTTCCCCATGTTCGCTTTAGTCGAAAAATGGCCTGGAAACGCGGGGGAGAAGTTTGGTGGAGGCCGAGTTACCTCGGTACGTCTCCACTGTCTCGAGGTACCGATCGGGGGCTGAGCAGTGTCGTCCTTTCACCGGCCGGACCGAGTCAGCTAGACTGCCGTCAGAATCACTGCTCTGTCCCTTTTTATTGTGTAAAGCCTGCATTCTACACCATCTAGACCTCCCAGCACTTTTCGATCACTGTTGTCTCTTTTCCCTGCCGCCTCGCCGTCGTCTCTGAACCTGTTCTTTGCGTGACACAACAGTTCAGTCTGAAATCGAATCGAATAGAGAGAGAACGCGTTCCGGTTGCCCAACATGCCCTTCGATACTGAGCTGACCCGGCGGTTGGGTATCAAAGGTACGTAAGAGAACAGGGCTGCGAAGAGATGCACGACACATCATATCCGCAGGCGTGACTATGCCGCGCATCACACACACCCCTTTTCCCGGGTAAAACACCCAGTCGCAGAGGACAGCTCACCGCTGACACGCTCTCGTCCGCCTCACAGTGCCCATTGTCCAGGGCGGCATGCAGCACGTTGGCACAGCCGACCTCGCTTCGGCCGTCTCCAACGCCGGCGCGCTGGGCATCATCACCGCCCTCATCTTCCCTACCCCAGAAGAGCTGCGCAAGGAGATCCAGCGCTGCAAGACGCTCACGACCCGCCCCTTTGCCGTCAACATCACCCTCCTCCCGGCTCTCGTCCCGCCAGATTACGCCGCCTATGCTCAGGTCGTCATTGACGAGAAAGTCAAGATCGTCGAGACGGCGGGAAACTCGCCGGGCCCCGTCATCAAGCAGCTCAAGGCCGCGGGCGTCACTATCTTACACAAGTGCACCACGATCCGCCACGCGCAGAGCGCCGTCAAGCTCGGCGTCGACTTCCTCAGCATTGACGGCTTTGAATGCGCCGGTCACGTTGGCGAGTCGGACATCACAAACTTCATCCTCCTCTCGCGGGCGCGGCAATCGCTCAAGGTGCCCTTCATCGCGAGTGGCGGGTTCGCAGACGGGGAGGGCCTCGCAGCGGCGCTGTGCTTGGGCGCGTGCGGCGTTAACATGGGCACGCGGTTCATGTGCACGCTGGAGGCGCCGATCCACCACAAGATCAAGGAGGAGATTGTCAAGGCGCAGGAGACGGACACGGCGCTGTTGCTGAGGCGGTGGAGGAACACGACGCGGCTGTACAAGAACAAGGTCACCGAGGAGGCGATCAAGATTGAGGAGCAGAGCACGTCTGGGCAGTTTTCCGAGATTGCGCCGCTCGTAAGCGGAAAGAGGGGCAAGGAGGTTTTTGTCACGGGCGATCCGGACTATGGCGTGAGTATTTCCTATTTCCTCTCCCGGCTCCAAGGGTGTTTCCAAGGGTGTTCCTCGGTGTTGCGATTTTCAACTGGATAGAGAACCCATGCTGACGTTATGCAATAGGTTTGGACGGCCGGACAGGTCATTGGTTTGATTCACGACATCCCGTCGGTCAAGGATTTGGTTCCAAGAATAGAGAAGGAGGCCGAGGCAGCGCTGAAGGAGAGGCTGGCATTGATTAAGCCGGCGGCCAAGTTGTAGAGAGCAGGCATACATAGAGACAGGCAGAGACGGATTTGTAGAAGGATGACCTTGTATTATGATGAATCTATAAAGTCACGATATACTTCGAGTCATTTGGAGTTCGTCGACGGAGCACGGCTAAATCAAGGTCGGGGTTTGCATGTGGTCGAATCCGTAAATGCGTGCCATCCCATTGGTTTGCGCCGTAGATGGTTGGATTGACTCGCGGTGCATCTTCACATGGGAAAGGGCTGACGTTCAAGCCGAGCCAAGTCAGCACATGTTCCACCTAATGGACAAAGCACAAGGACCATCAAGCTCACCAGCCTCGTAGGTAAGCCGCCAGAGGCAAAGCAGGTCCCGTGACGCTTCAGGTAGAGAATGGGAGGGAAAACATGGACGACAGTGATCACCTGGACGCCGCAGAGTGCTTGTGACACAAACCACCTACTGAGAGAGGGGGCCACGGCGGGACTGCCAACCTAATGGCTGGCGGCTGTCCAGTTCCCCCGCAAAGTCGGTCCTAGAGCAGCAGCTGCTAAGGTACTCCGTACTGCACCAGAAGAAGAAGAAAAGTACGGGGGAGGCGGGAACGTGGGGACCAAGGTTGTATCGCAGCGCACCAACAGCCAGAAACAGCACCTGCTACCGCTCCCAGCGGGGGAAGCGAGCATGTGAAAATCGCTGCTAGGTGAGATACGGATACCTTTCCGTACCTCAGGCAGGGTTAGATCGGGCCCCGGAGTTTGGCAACCAATGCGGTGTGATCGCTGGAATGCCTCGGTCAGTCTTTTGGCAGACTGGCTGACATCAGCCAGCATCGCCCACGGCGCTACTCCGTACCCTGAGCCTTTGTCAGAGACCCGTTTTCTCAACATCCGAGGCTCATTGTCCTATCTGAGATCCGAGACAGACGTACATGTTGCCCGTCGCAGTTCCTCTGCACACTTTGCACAGATATACTTTGCCCACCTACATCTCTCGGCTCAAGTAATTTTTTTCCACCTGTTTAATCCATCTCCATATTCATATTTCGTACTTGAAGCTTCACGTCTATCACAATGGGTGGTAAGTAGCAGCACTCCGCGGCGGTGATCTCGCTTCTCTACTAACTGCGTTGTTCAAACAGCCCTCGAGAGATTGACTCAGCTTGGCGGCCAGTTCTCCGCTGGAGGCAAGGACAAGATCCTCCAGAAGAACGCTGACGATGTAGGTTTCCGCTCGCTCCTCCAGGTGTCACCGAACTTGTTCGCCTAACCACTTCTCCTCGCAGGTCGTCGTCACCGCAGCCCTCCGAACTCCCTTCACCAAGGGTGGCAAGGGTGGTTTCAAGGACACTCAGGCCGCCGACCTGATAGCCGGTACCCTCAAGGCCCTCCTCGACCGCTCCAAGATCGACCCCGCTCTCGTAGAGGATATCGCCGTCGGCACCGTCCTGGCCCCCGGCGGTGGTGCCACTGAGATGCGTGCCGCTGCCATCGTCGCCGGTTTCCCCCAAACCACTGCCGTGCGCACCCTCAACCGCCAGTGCTCTTCGGGTCTGCAGGCCTCCGTGGACATCATCAACGCGATCAAGACTGGCATGATTGAGGTTGGCATCGGCGCCGGCGTTGAGAGCATGTCAACGCAATACGGGTATGTCCCCCCTTCATGCAACATTACCATGGTTCCACTGACTGACCTTATCTCGCTACAGTCCCGCAGCCGTCTCCGAGTTCTCTGAGCTCCTCGAAAACACACCCGAGGCCGCAAACTGCAAGGTCCCTATGGGTGTCCTGTCTGAGAACATGGCCCAGGATCTCGGCATCCCCCGCGTCAAGCAGGACGCTTTCGCCGCCTCCTCTTATGCCAAGGCCACCAAGGCTCAGCAGGAGGGTCTCTTCGACCAGGAGATCACTCCCCTCAAGGTCAAGTGGGAGGACCCCAAGTCGGGCGAGACCAAGGAGATCGTCGTCGACAAGGACGACGGCATCCGCGCCGGCGTCACGGCCGAGTCCCTGGCCAAGATCAAGCCCGCCTTTGCCAAGGACGGCGGTATTCACGCCGGTAACGCCTCCCAGGTGTCCGACGGCGCCGCCGCCGTGCTCTTCATGAAGCGCTCGACCGCCGAGCGTCTCGGTCAGCCCATCCTCGGCAAGTTCGTCTCCGCCGCCATCGTCGGCCTGCCGCCGCTGCTCATGGGCCAGGGCCCGGCCAAGGCCATCCCCGTCGCCAACGCAAAGGCGGGCATCGCCACCGAAGACGTGGACATTTACGAGATCAACGAGGCGTTCGCCTCGCAGTGCCTGTGGAGCGCCGAGCAGCTCGGTATTCCCTTTGAGAAGGTCAACCCCAAGGGCGGCGCCATCGCTTTCGGTCACCCCTTGGGCTGCACCGGCGCGAGACAGATCTCGACACTGCTGTACGAGCTCAAGCGGACGGGCAAGAAGATTGGTAATACGTCCATGTGTATCGGTACCGGCATGGGCATGAGCGCTGTCTGGGTGGCCGAGTAAATGGTGGTGGGTTTTCAAGATTTGATGAAACTTGTATTTTAGTTAGAGCATTGGGCCTGGTTGTATATCAACAGAATGGTTCTGGATTTTAGGCGTATGAAATACGATGGTCTATGATGTCTTCGAATGTTCAGATTTGATGCACTGGGAGATTGGAGTGAGGCTCAGTGTTCCAATAACCGCCATGTCGTCGAAGATATTGTCCTGTCTCGACGCTCGACCTGGTGCCAAGGAAAGGATCGCGCTGCGAGACCATCTCCTACAAGTCAAGACACGAGAAGACGAATCTGATGCGTGCGAAAATCACCCAAACGCATTCCAAGGTGGGTCAATAGCGCGAGGTATCTTCGACGGTGTCCGTACCAAAAAGAAGGCGAGATTCTTCTTTACGACCAGAGTCCAGCTCCAGCCCGCAATGAAAAAACAAAAAGCCTGTCAGACGTCCATCGATGCCCACCCCAACCACGCGCCGAAAGGCAAGACCGCAGCAGGGGACGAGATCATCACCGTTCTCTATACAGTCAACCCCACAAAGGTGGTTAATACCGCCTTCCTTACGGAGGGTACGAGAACAACCAGAGTTCATCACTCTAAGGAATCGAGGATATCCATCATCAACCAGGGTGGGATCTGTAGCTCCTTTAGGGAACCAAGAGTAGGTCGAATACTATAGAAATGATTCTCTGAAGTATTGTCGACATGAAGAAAAAAGAAGAAGAAAAAGATTCTAAAAACGGCGCTGGGAAGACGGCCTTTTATACACTTGAGATTCGGGCTTGGCGGGGCCAAACGTGAAAAGCTGGAACGTGCCCGCGATACTCCGTAGTGAAATTTGAAAATTTTCCTTTGGTGGGGGACATTTGTTCACCTGGAAGGTATCCGTACACGAGGTATGCACACATGGTGATTTTTGTTTTCCATAATTTTGAGGCGAGGGGAGGATACGCGTCTCAGGCCTACGACTTGGGAGGTGCCTGAGATATAGTTTGAGAATGGGATTGTGAAGGTTGTAATTGCGGCTGGATCTGGGCCGGAGCCGAAACGGTCATAGATAGCCAATGTTCTGAAAACTTTAATAGCTATCAGACGTCAGGACTGGAATCTTGGCTCTGCCATATTAACCAAGCCTAATGAAGTGCTTCAACTTCTGGCTCTTCTGGGCGTTGACGATTCCTGACACAGCCTCTCTGAAGCAGTGCCGCAGCCGCTCGCTGCTACTCAAGCTGTTTCGCAACCTCCAAAAGTAATCAGATAGGTTTCGTGGTGTAGTTGGTTATCACGTCAGTCTAACACACTGAAGGTCTCCGGTTCAAGTCCGGGCGAAATCACTATTTTTTTTTGGCAAATGTGGAACGGTTTCCTATCGTGACGTTCGAAGTGAAGTAATGAGCGTCTCTTAAGTTGCCTCAATGTATGTCATCTCTTCATGGTGGCGCTGGCGCCCAGTTGCTTACAATAATCTCATACCCACTACTCGTTTATTCGCATGTAAGCTACGCGCTATTCCTGGCCGCATAGCAGTTCTCTACAGCAGGCCGCGGCTCGTCGGTCGTAACTCCATCTCCGCCTCATCAACATACCCAAGCAAGTATCTTTACGTATTGTGAACTTTCATCCCATCTCCTAGTCGTCCCGTTCCTGAACGGAACTTGCCTTTGCGACCACCCCAACTCACAACCAGCCAGAAATATCATCCCTTTCTCCTCTGGTCTATTATCTTCGTAGAGAACCCTGGACGTTATTCACTGGGTTATCTGATGTTACCTTCCTTTCAGCTACTTTTTATCCCTTAAAATCGGCCTATCAACCTGGATTCCTACACCGCTACTGACCATTACAAGCAATCACTGCCCGCCACCTAATCCGTTCCTGACATAACTGATAAGGGCACTGCCACAAAATACCCACCTACCCACGCATACCTTGCCGCAAAATTTGTTTCGCTCTCACCGCCATCTCAACGCCAATACAGCTTCATTACCAGCTACAAAGCGACAAAAAACAACAAAATGAATGGTTCTCCCCTTCCAGAATCGAACTAGAGACCTTTCGATGACAATGTAACCATTACAGTCGAACGTGATGAACCAACTACACCAAGGGGAGCTTCGAGGACTAGGCCTCGCTCGGTGGTTGCTGTTGCGGAGCGCGCAATTTGACCAAGTGGTCCAGAGCTCCATGCGTGAGATGCGGCCCCCCACTTGACCGACTCCATTCGCCGTAACGGGTACTAATGCTGACGGCTCTCACGAAAACTACATATCATTGCATGTCAGGCCATCAAATGTTGACGTAATAACTATAAATGGATTCTATAAGGTCCATAAGTATGGGAGATTGTTGATTGCTCGAAACGTAGTGCGCTGCTTGTGAACCATTGCGTCGAGTTCTACAGATGTAAAGAGAGTCAATATCCCACACACACGTCGTCTAGATGAGCAGCATTCGATCAACTTCTGATTCGACGATTTAGTCACCACGAACAGGGAACAGGCTTGATATCAAGCGATTCCATGCCTTCTGATATAATAGCCAAGGGATGTTCAAAGGCTCGCCACGATTCGTCTACCGTTGTGGGGAGAGATTCTGCAGGTGGTGCAACCTAACCTCGGAAAGCTGAACATATTTGTATGTTGGGTTCCCCAGAGATCGCTTGAATTAACGAAGAACAGTGGCTAGAAATCAGACTGGCAATCTTTTAGACCTCTCTCTATTATAGGAGCTATCTGACCGGCTGGACAGTCACATTACACGTCTGATCACTAGTAACATTCATTAGGCGTTGGCGATTCAATAATGGCCAGGTGAGGATGAATAAAACTCACTAGCACCTCCCCTGAAAGCATACTGCTCTCGTCGACCTGGTCAGGCAGATCCATCTTGGCCATCAACTTTGTTGACAGAACCTTCATGCCCTCACACTAGCTAAGCAAGCCAACTTGAATCTCGAAGCCCGTATCCAAGGCCATAAGTAAAAGCAGATGCCTGCGAATATTAGGAGAAAGGTCTTGCCAACAGCGCAGCTGCCTGTGTTGAACCCAATATCGATGTGTTGTTGAGATCTACGTGTTTCCTTATATCCTTTCGCGTGAAGGAAGATGTGATACTGAGTCCGCCAAGGGTTACTTTATGTACCTCAAGGCTTTTCATACCCCCAAAGTTGCCATAGCACTGTGCTCTTCCATTAGTCGTTGAAGATGCTTGATGTCTTGATCCCATCATGGCTGTCATGAGCATCAAAATGGTAACCCAAGGCCCTGTAAGAAGTTTGTAAAAAAATCATACTTTCCAGCGCTTCTTTTTCTCATGGAACCTGGCAAGCCGAATTGAGCGTCGCCTCAAGTTTGACTACTTGATTCGATCCCTCCAGAACGAAGGGGACTTTAAACATTGTCGTCTGTAATTGACTCAGACCTGTTCACTACATCACAGTCCAGTTTTCAAAACACATTCGCAGTTGCCTTCCTAAATCACAAAAGAAAGGCTAGAGAAAGCCAGTACAGATTGTACCGCAATAAGGGGCAGAGTGAGAGCTAAATGACACGGCATCTAGAAACAACCGTCAGATAGGATCAGATCATGTGATTGATTGATCGATTTCAAGGAACATCATCATCCCTAACTGTAAACACACCCGGGCTTGGAGATGGAGACAATCAGGGCAACGGCAATGCACAACATCACTTATCGGCAGCAAAGGGACGCCATTTGTTTATGAACTTTCTATTAGGAGATACTTTCTTACCTCCTCAAAACCACTATCTGCCTGTTTGCCTGAAGGAACGAGTACCGTTCTGTGTGGGGTATTGGTGCCATCGCAAGCGAGCGAAGCCAGGCAGCTCGTGCGACTCAAACATACAACCGTAAAACGCCTTCCTGGAAAACCATACTGGGTGGCAAACGACGCATCCCACCGAGCCTTCCTGGCAGATAAGAGAAACAGGGGCCGCCTGTGGTAAGGGTGAACCGCCAGTCTCTCTGCCGACGAAGGCAGTAAAGAAATCTATCCATACATGCAGACCTTGAGAGGATTTGACGACAGGTCCTGCAAAGAGCTGCCTTCGTAGCAAAGCATGTCGTGGAGATCCCTCTGGCGTAAAAAATGCAGTCGATTATGCCGCCTCATTCCAAATAACTTTTCCCAATCCGTGTTGAGCAATGACCTCATGAGCGTTGTCGTTGAATGCTCACTGGTCGTAGAAAGGATGCCCGATAACAAGGGGTATGATGACATAAGGAAATCATGCTCATGACGTTGCGTGAATGTGGAGAAGATGGCTTAAGCCTTGGTCTCCTCTGCCTTCTTCTCGCCCTCCTCGCCACCCTGGGCCTTGATGTACTCTTCGTAGACGCCGAGAGCCTCGTCGACCTTGGCCTTGAGAGCGGACTCCTCCTCGATGCTGCAGAAGGTTAGTGAAAAAGCAGTAGATAGTTCGGGTGTTTCAACTTACAGGTTAACAAGCTCAGTGTTGTCCATCTCGAGAAGCATACCGGTGATCTTTCCAGCAAGCTCGGGCTGGATAGCCTGGATCTTGGGGAAGATGACCTCGCCAAGAATCTGCTTCTGCTGACCGGGGTTACCACCGGCGGCAGCAAGCTGCTGCTGGATAAGGCTGCCGCTGTTGAGTTCCTGGGCGGGAGCTCCACGGCCACCCTGGGGGAAGGGAGCGTTACGGGGAGCATTGGGGTTGGCACCACCGCGGCCGGCGCCGGGCTGGTTACCACTCTGGCGAGCGTTGGGAGGGAAGCCGGGCATACCAGGGCCGGGAATAGGCATTCCCTGGGGAACGGGACCACGGCCACCCTGGGGGCCGCCGCGACCGCCGCCCATGGTAGCCTGCTGCACCTGCTGGATGGCAGCAAGGAACTGCGGGTTACCAGGCTGGGGGTAGGCACCTCCGGGGGGGAACTGGCCAGGCATGCCGTAGACAGGGGGCATCTGCTGGGGAAGACCACCACGTCCGCCCTGCTGGGGGTATCCTCCGGGAAACTGGCCCGGACGGCCGCCCTGAACGGGAGGCATGGCCATGCCGCCCTGGGGGAAGGGCATGCCGCGACCACCCTGGGGGAAGACGGGCTGCTGACCCGCGGCGTAGAAGACGGGGGGTTGCATGTACTGCTGGGGCATACCGGCGGCTGCGGCAGCTTGCTGCATGCGGAGTTGGTTGCGAGCCTGGATACTAGCCTCAAGCTGGCTCTTGCGAACATCCTTGCGCTGAGCAAGAGCGACGTACAGAGGCTTGCCGTTGACCATGCGCTGGTTCATCTCGGCGACGGCCTTGGTGGCATCGTCGGGGTTGCTGAAGCAGACGAAGCCAAAGCCCTTGCTCTTACCGTGGGGCTTCTTGTCCGACTTCTTCTCGGTCTTCTTCTCGGCATCCTCCTTCTCCTCGGTCTTCTCAGCCTCTTCCTTCTCCTCGGCCTTGACCTCCTCTTTCTGGTTCTCCTTGTCCGTCTCCTCAGAGGAATCCTCATCCTCGTTGCCAGAGTCGGTGGCGTTGTCGCGCATCACCTTGGCAGAAGTGATGGGGCCAAAGTCGGCAAACAGCTGGCGCAACTTCTCGTCGTCAACCTCATCGTCGAGGTTCTTGATGTAAAGGTTGACACCCTGGTACTTGTTGGCCTTCTCCATGCGAGCAGCTTCGTAGGACTTGCGCAGCTCCTCCTCGCGCTCGTGCTTCTTCTGCGCTCTGCCAACGTACAAGTCCTGTCCCTTGAAGTCCTTGCCGTTGAGGTCGTCGACAGCCTTGGAAGCAGCCTCATGAGTAGTGAAGTTGACAAAACCAAAGCCGCGGCTCTTGCCCTCCTGGTCGCGGGCGAGCGAGGAAGAGGTGACATCGCCAAAGGCGGCAAAGAGCTCACGGAACTCGTCATCGGTGACTTCGGTGGCGATGTTCTTGACGTAGATGTTGGTGAAGTTGGCCTTCATCTCCTCAAACTTGCTCTGGCGGTCCTTCTTGGGAATGTGGTGGCCAACGTAAACCTTCTTCTCGTTCAAAAGCATGCCGTTAACGTGCTTGATAGCCTGAGAGGCAGCCTCATCGGTCTCGTAGTGAACGAAACCGTAGCCCTTGGAGTTGCCGTTCTCGTCCTGGGCAACCTTGCAGCTCAGGATGTTGCCGAAAGCAGCAAAAGTGTCGTGGAGAGCCTTGTTGTCAATGGCGACGTCGAGGTTCTTGATGAAGACGTTGCCCTGACCAGTCTTACGCAGAGCGGGGTCACGCTGCGACCACATGATGCGGCAGGGACGGCCCTTGATCAGGGTGTAGTTGAGCTCCTCGAGAGCCTTCTCGCCATCGGAGGTAGTGTTGTAGTTCACGTAGGCGTAGCCGAGAGAGCGGCGCGTAACCGCATCACGGCAGACACGAATGGAAGCGACAGAACCAATCTGAGAGAACAGCTCGAAAAGCATAGCCTCGGTGACGGAAGGGTCGAGCTCGCCGACGTAGAGGGAGGCGGAGGCCTGGGGGTGAGGTGCAGCGGAGCTGGGGGTCGGGGCTGAGGCGTCGGCATTCTCGCCCTGAGCGCCAGACTCAACATTGGTGTTGATGGCGGGGGCAGCCTTGGAGTCAGCGCCGTTGAGGGAAGCGTTGCCCAAATCGTTGGCGAGCTGGTCGACAGCGCCGTTGTTGGTAGCGGTAGCCATTGTATCGGTAGTAGAATTGACTAGGGGAAAGGATACTGCAACAGCAAGCACATGTTAGACGCCGATTGAGATGAGCTGCGACCATGAAGGCGGGGTAGGAAGTTGCGAGCCGCACAAGTCGGTCGAAGTGCAGGCTGAGAGAGGGGAGGCGATGTGAGGGGAGAAAGCACATACCAAGTCAAGAAGTCTGACGATCGGTCGTTCGACGGGACCGAGTCGGAATGGTCGGGGGGATAAGAGTGGGAAGAGGAGAAGGCAAGCCTTGTATTGTCGAATGAGGTTATGGCGATGTGTGACGTTTGACCGACACACACGAAGGGCACTTGTTGCAAGATTGACAGACAGGTGCGGAGGTAAAAGCAAGAAATAGAGGCTCGGTGAACGATTCCTCTGGGACTTTCTCGCGATTGAGGAGGAGGGGAATTCCGATATGGAAGTTGGGAATTTTTGATGGGGGATTTTCAAGTTTTTTTTTGAAGTTTTTTTCTGATGAAAAAAGTGAGCGAGACAGAGAACAAGTACGAAGACGTACTCCTTGCCAGACCCTCTTTAGATGTGAAGGGGGTTGTTGATAGGGTTTGTGTGGTTGGTAGGAGGAGAAAAGAAGGAGAGAGGAGAGATTTTTCAATGAATGTGGCTTTCGCGGGATGATTTTTTTTTTTACTGGATCTGCCTACATGCAGTGGAGGGTGGTGCCTTCCCACCACTCGATTTTGGGCTGCTGTAGGCTGTGAGTGTCCCTCCTCGCCTTCCAGATTTTGTCGAGGGGAGGGGTCAGCCCGCGCCAGGAGCAGGGCATGTGCTAGCAAAGTGGGTACATGGTTCCCAAGTCCTGGTCAAGCGGACACTATCGCAATCTGCAGTGACAGGTCACCGATAACAGATAGGAATGCCGGGCCAGCGCCGCCTCAAGTACAAACGTTGAGGTAGCTGGTTTAGTGGAGAAACGTCAGAAAATTCATGCGACCATTTCCAATTCAACAGCGTACCCTGTGACAAAAAATACAAACAAAAAGAAGATTGTTGATCTCCAGGCATCTGAATTTGGCAGAAACAAACAGGTCCAGGCATAATGCGACATGCCACCTTGCCTTGCAACCAACCAGTCACGGCAGACAAAAACGATGAGATAGACATGCCTGGCTGGCTCTGCACTGCGGACTTCGGTGTGCGACAAGACAACGTCAGGGACATTGCTCATTTCCAAAAAGCAAGGGCGATTTCAGACCAAGGGCCGTGGCTGCAATTCCGGTACCAAAATGCGCCTGTCCGTGCCACAAATGCCCCCGAAGCAGGCCGGTACTTCCATCAAATCGTTAGCTGCCGCCTTAGACATAATCTGACGACCCAAAACTGAGAGACCCCAAGAATCAACTAAGAAACTCAAGACACGCGAGACAGCTTGACGAGGCACTCCGCCCCTCGCCCTTTTGCTGGTAAGCATCTATGAATATGCGCGCGCCGGCTTTCTGCTGTATATAGCCCAAGTCTATTAGTCGCGGTCCATCTCCTCCCGGCCCAAGCTTGGTGTCCTGATTAAGAGAACAGACGGTTATCACAGCCCAGACGATTGCTTTTGACGCCAGTGTGTATCTGCGTACTCCGCAAAGAGGCAACTACGCGCATAGAGGCAGGTGGAATCGTCGTGATTTCGTTAGTCTGCAACCACATCGCGCAGCTTCTCCTGAGAAAGAAACGAATACCTTCAATGCTTGTCGCACGAATCTTCAGGCTCTCTACATCAGGCTGCCTTCCTCATATGGGTTCACCTGGCATCCATCCTCACCGACATTTGCGCGAGTAAAGAGACGGCAATCCGAGTCAGCCGTGTCTTGAAAGCATGCCACAATGAACATAGACTTTTGGTCTCTGCGACGCCCGTATAACGAGGCCACTGAGTACAAGCCTGCTTTACCTTTGTGGTTACTGATTCTCATCGGGGTTTGCCTTATATCAGACATGTCATCAAAACTCGCCATCAATATGACCAAATAGCAACAATTAGGTCAACGTCGGTTTGTGTGCTCCTCCCCGGATGCCAGTCACTAGGGTGCCACGGTGCCAGGGGGTGGCACTTTGACGCAACTGCCCCCATCCTCTTATCCGTTCCAGGTTCCTTCGAGCAACTACCTACCTTAGGCAAGGTACCTCACGTTCCTTGCTGTCCCCACAGGGTCTGTAAGCTCGTGCCTGCCCTGCTCGCGTCACATCGGAACCTTCTACAACTTGACGCCGGGGCCAGCTCCAGCTTACCTCATCTCTAGAGTCCAGACCCCCACCAGCCGGTGCCCAAGCCCGTGAACACTCCTCCAGTGACAGTTCGATTACATACACCCCGTCCGAACGTGCTGAAGCTTCTGGAAGTCAACCGCGTTCGCGACATCCTCGCCCTCGCTGCCACTTACACTTCGTTGGTCTGCCATTTCTGCTTTACATGGTACATGCTTGCCATCTTCACTTCTCTCATTAGGCATCGTTTCTCCGAAGAAACATGTTTCCCACCTTCACAGGCAACTCCCGACGCCCCCGGAATGTGAACCTCAGCGGCCAGAACCTCAATCCCTTTGCCGCAACATCATGGACGCCTGTCGCAGGCTCAGGAGCCTCCAAGACCGTCTCCAACGCCCAAGCCGAACGGGCACAAAGACAACAGGATCGAGATAGATTGAGGGCATCCGAAAAGATCCAGAAAACATGGAGGGGCCATAGGGTCCGGAGGCGACTTCGAGATTCCCGCCGTGACGCCTTCGATGCTCTGTACTCGAGCACGTCAGACCTGGGTACACAGCAGAGACTGTCGACGGCCTTGCCACTGCTATTGACAACCTTTCAGACCCGACCCGACGACGTTAGCCGCCTGGTACTTTTCTCGAGAGAGCTTAGTACGACCAACCTCGAGTGCCTTGCTCCCGGCCAACTTCCTGCACCCAGACTTGCACGTCTTGTTCGGATACTTGTGGAGGCTTTAGGCGAACAGACAAAGAAAAGGTTGGTGTCTCTCACACAACGACACTCGATGCCAACTAACAACGGTACTCAAAGCAGTCAAAGCAGCGAGACCCGGCTCTTCCTCAGCCTCCTTACGCACATAATAAGTGTTGCCCCCGATGCGCTCTCGACATCACTCCGACAGTATTACACAGCCCTAGCAGAAATTTGCGGAGTACAAGAAACGGATGCGGCAGCTTTGGAGTCGACTTCAAGAGCTGTCTTTGTGTCGCTCCGAGCTTCATATGCTGACGATTATTTGTTGGCTGCTTACGAGGCATTTGCTCTGTCTTTCTTGACTCGCCACGATCTTTATCTCATTGAGGAGTACTCGCAAGTCATCTCCGAGAACCTCGAATCCGACCGTCTCGCGTCAGCCATCATCAAGATCTATAATAATGGACGGATAAGGGGTGTTGACCGGGAAGGTCGACTTTGGCTTCTTGCACATTTCATTGGTTTACATCAAAAGATCGGCCCGAAAAGCCAGGGGCTTAGGCACCTAGATGCATTACATATACAACTTTCGAGCTTGGCCACGGAAATCAGCTTGAGGCTTTCTGTTCGAGTAGCTGACCCGGCCTCGATGAACATGGACCCCAGCAGCCCGGATGAGTCTTTGATCCGCTCCCTACCTCCATACATCACCAATCAGCTCACGTCCTTGGTCAACAGAGATGGTATTTCGGCGCTTTTGGCTGAGCTCACTATGTTGGTGAACCCCTCTTCTACCCTCAGAAATTCGCTCACATCATCTAGTAATTTTGGCTCTCAGTCCTCCAGTCACGAGTTCCAAAGCGCAAGCTTGCTGTCCGGGTACATCCTGACTCTCCTACGGTGTTTCCCAAGTCAGGGTGATGACATTCGCATGCGCCTTTTCTTAGGAGACGTCAGTTTGGGCCTCGAAAGCTTGCCGACAATCCAGTTTCTTTGGCAGGCAATGAGCCAGACGAGCATCTACAAGCAGATTTTGCAAAACTCGACGTCGGTGCAAGGCCTTTTACGAGACTACTTGTCAAAGTCATCAAAGTCCAGTGACTCGCATGAGCAGGAATGGCGACTGGTCCTTCTATTCCTTGAACTTTACATCTTCATTCTACGCTTGAGCGACGACGAAGACTTCTTCAGTGGCATCTCCCCTGACATAATCAAAGCCGAGGGGCCGACTTCTCGTCTGCGAGCATGCGGACTTTCTCTAGACGAGGTGAAGAACTTGACCATTGTGCTCAAGCACCTGGCCTTCACGCTACATTACAATGCCGCGGACATTCTACAGGGCATCCAACACTCGGAGCCGATCTCGATGACCCAACTTGAGTCTTACTTTGGAAGTGGTGGTAGTACCTCTAGGAGTTCAAAGGAGGCCCGAAGCCAAGGTCCAAGAGCCAATGCGGCTGATACAAGGCTTGACCTCGACAGCCTGCGCAGTATCGTCACCACAGCATTACGACTTTTGTACGAACGAGATTCTCGACGGCCGTTCTTACCCCGAGACCACTGGCTCATGACATCAAAATTCGACATGGAAGGGTTTGTCAGTGCTGTTGTCGCCGAACAAGAGCGACAGAACGAAGTCTCTGACTCTAGTGACGACGAAGACGGCCAGGTTGATGAAGATGCGAATATGGGTGGGCTGCACAGCAGTATTATTCACACCATAGCCGGGCAACGAGTATCACGCCACGCACAAATTGAGAAGCTCCGGGCTCAACAACGGAAAGCACAGAGGGATCGTCTGCTTGCCGTGATAGGACCAAAGCTGGAGATTCTGAGGCACATGCCATTCGTCATTCCATTTGATACCCGTGTCCAGATCTTCCGTCAATTCGTCTATCTTGACAAGCACAAACGGAGGGAGGGCATGGATGCTGATCAGTGGAGAATGACGATGCTGCATAATCCCCTACGCTCTCCCGGCCGTGGTCCGGCTGGGCGACATCATGGCAAGATCAGAAGAGGTCAAGTGTTTCAAGACGCCTTTGAACAATTCTACGAGCTAGGCGAAGGCCTCAAAGAACCCATACAAATCCAATTTGTCGACCAATTTGATACGGTCGAAGCTGGTATCGACGGTGGTGGAGTCACCAAAGAGTTCCTTACAAGCGTGACGACAGAAGCGTTCGGGCCAAGGAATGGTATTTCGCTTTTCACAGCCAACAGCAAGGGGCTTTTATATCCCAACCCGACTGCGATGGACGAGCTCAGACAGGTATTGAAACGAGCCCAAGTTCCAGAACGCACAGCCGAATGGCAAGATCAAGTACAGGGTCTACTGCGCCAGTTCGAGTTCCTCGGTCGGATCGTAGGCAAGTGTATGTACGAAGGAATCTTGGTCGACATTGCATTTGCTGGCTTCTTCCTCTTGAAATGGATCTCGGGTCAGACTGGTGACAACAGCTACCGGGGCAACGTGAACGACCTAAGGGACCTGGATGAGGAGTTGTACCAGGGCATGCTGCGCCTCAAAAACCACAACGGAGACGTTGTGGATTGGGCATTGGACTTCACGCTTAATGATCTGGTGTCTTTGCCAGGGGAACCTGTGCGCACTGTCACTCGAAATCTGATCCCCAATGGCGAAAACGTTACCGTTACCAACGACAACCGCCTCCTCTACATATCCTACGTTGCCCGTCACCGTCTTGTCGCCCAACCGGCGCTGCAAACGGCCGCGTTCCTCCGAGGTCTTCGCTCGATCATCGCGCCTGCGTGGCTTTCGATGTTCAACCAGAACGAGTTGCAACGTCTCGTGGGCGGCGACAGCTCCGAAATCGATATTGAAGATCTGCGTCAGAATACGGTCTACTCAGGCCTATACGAGGTTGGGGACGATGGACTAGAGCACACCACCGTGCAGTTGTTCTGGAAAGTCATGGCCAACTTCTCTGATCGGGAGCGGCGAGACGTGCTCAAGTACGTGACAAGCACGCCACGGGCACCTTTGCTGGGCTTCTCACAGCTGAGTCCGCGGTTTAGTATCAGAGATGGAGGAGAGGATCAGGAAAGACTGCCAAGCACCAGCACATGCGTCAACTTGCTCAAGTTGCCGCGCTACAAGGATCGAGAGACTCTCAGAAAGAAGCTGCTTTATGCGGTTTCTTCCGGAGCCGGGTTCGATCTCAGCTAAGCGAACTGCGCTACCTACAGTAGCAGGACTGGCCATTCATGACATTATGACGTAAGATCGAGCGGACCACCAGTATTCAAATGCAAATGTATTATTCCATTGCTATACCAAATTTTGTGTTGCAGCCTGCAGACGGATAACTCTGCTCAACGCGAAGATGTGATTGCGTAGAGTAGGGTTTCGGTAGGAGAATGGCAGTGGAAATGAGATTGACCTTGGATGGCATTGTATGTAGCATCTCCTCATCTAATTCATAAGCTAGAGTATGTATATCTAATGGCCATGCCTAAATGGGAATAAATTGAGAGGTATCGTTTAGGGACCGACGCGTAAGTTGACAATACCATGGCTAGTAGGACATATGCTGCAGTCGGCCACTCTACTGATAACTCCTCCTCAGCAAATGCGGCTTCCTCTCCCTAAGATCCAGCATCATTTGTCCGAACAGACCATTGGCCCAGGCGAACCTGCAAAAAGGTGTTAGTAAGGCCAGTCCAGCGCGCAGTATGCATGCTATGACTGTTAGGGAATTGGTCACCGGGAACAACTTACCAAGGTCGGGTGAACTTGGAGGCGTCATGGCTGTTCACGGACTCGTGAATGAGGCCGAGGCGGTTCGTCGAGCTGACGAGCTGGCGCAAGCCGCTGGAGATCTCCTCGTCGTCGTCCGAGGTCATGAGCTGCGCGATCAGGGCCATGGGCCAGGCGTTTCCGGGACCGACGTGCGGGCCGCCCGTGGCGTTGAGGACAGAGCCGCGCATCTGGTACGGGTTCGAGGTGGAGAGTACGAAGCGGCGAGTATTTTGGTAAATTGGGTCAGAGGCGGAGAGGTAGCCGTAGTGGGGTGCCGAGAGGAGGGAGGGGATGTTGGCGTCATCCTGGGTTTATGCGTATTAGATAAATGAGACGCAGGAGATGCCCGAAAAGAAGGATGTTTTGATTTTATGGTGTAAGCGTAGGAAGGAAGAGAAAAGATTTGGGACGAACCATGATATTGTAACTGCCGAAGCCGTCGACCTCGTACGAGTAAATCTCGCCAAACTTAGGATGCGTCATCTTCCCGTGCGCCTCGATGCCCTCGCGAACGACCTTGGCGGACTCCCTCATGCGCTCGGCGAGGCCGACGTCGATACCGTCCATGATCGCGGCGCACGAAGTGAGGTACCGCGCGAACATCATATTGGCCGGCACGAAGAGCTGGTAGATGCAGCTATCGTCGCTGGGACGGAAGAAGCTGCGAATCATGCCGGTGCCGCCCTGGGTCGGGGCGCCGTTGCCGCCGTTGGAGAGCGTCTCTGATGCAGTGACGGCGCGGCGCTCGAAGAGGGCCGGGGAGGGGTTTAAGGTGCCGTCTGCTGCGTAGGTACCGGTGCGCAGGGCGTCTGTGGTGTTGAGGAGGACGGCGACGGCCTTGGACCAGTTGAAGCGGGCGAAGAAGTTCTTGTCGGCGGTGGCGGCGTGGTAGTCGTGGGAGAGCTGGAGGAAGGCGGCGAGGGAGTCCAGCTCGTATCTAAAACGTCTTAGAGCGCTTACGATCCTGAGGGACAGACAAAAGGTTCTACATACTTGCACTCGAAGAAAGAGTAAGTCGGGTACTGTGGTGAGATGTGATCCGTCGCGCCGCCGGCCTCGTTGTCTGCCGGGGCTATTTCAGATTCTTCTGGCGGTTGGAAGGCATTGCAGTGAGGTGCAAAGCGAACATAGCGAGCCTGCAGGTTGATAGCGCCGCGATATAGAGCCGCGAGAGAGCCTGCCGAGGAGTTGCGTGTAAGCAGAGAGCGATAGCTCTGCAGCTGGTTACTGCTATCCCTGAGCCACTCCGCGTTGATGTCGCCGGTAATGATGAAGCTGAGCTCCTCATCTTCGTCGTCTTCGGCAACACCGGTCCAAGCGACGGTGGTATCGAGGGTGTTGGGAAAGGTGTTCTCGAAGAGACGGTAGAGGTCAGGGTCTTTGACGAGGGTCTTCATCTCAGTGATGGTCTTCTCGACCTCTGGATAGCTAGCCGTGCGGCATTCTGGCGGGGGACGCTGGTAGGCGAGCTTATGGACGCCCTCGGAGAAGGGCTCGTGAGGTGTTGCTGCGTAGTAGGTGAAGTGAGGACAGTCGGGTCTGAGATTCGCTGCCGCCAGGCCGGCGAAGGCGAGGCTGTACAGGAGGGCCATGATGACTCTAGAGATATTTCCAATGAGGCTACGGTCACGGCCGCAAGACGTCGCGATGTCTAGACCGCAGCGGACAGGGCATGATTGTGAAGTAGCCGAGGGGGAATGGTCAAGTGCCTGACCTCATGTTCCTCTGATCCCAGGATGAACTATAGTTCGCGTGGCCTTGGATGATGAGCGGGGAAAGCAATCAAGAGATGCGGGGGAGGGAACGTTGTAAATGGAGATTAATAAGAACGTTGCGGTATTGCCAGGGGAATATGAAATGGTGTCGTTCTGCTTGTTAGTGTGTCCACAGCATGCCGCCAATCCGTCAGAGTTGGTGACGATAATGAGGTAGACCAGGGCGAAGAAGATATACTGCGTTGATTGAAGAACTCGCCGGGAAAGTCAGTTCGTGGGAAACCAACGGGCTGCCACGACATTTTAGCATCGGGCAGCCCAGACAACCCACAAAGTTTAGGCCACGAATTGTGTTTGGAATGTGCCGGTGAGCTTCAGGAGGCAGCGGGAATAGATAGGTATGGACTGGCTCTCAAACGCTGATGGGGACCCTGACGCTTGTTGACAGACAAGGGTTGCCCCCGACTCAAGCTTCCAGCATTGCCAGTGGGAGGAGCAAGTGCGAATCGAGGCGGTTGGAGCCAGGATGGGAGCAGGGTTCTCCGCCTTGATGCAGCTGCTGGATCTCCAGCTAAGAAACGGCAATGTTAGCCCAACGGCAGCCACTCGGCTATGCACATCGTGTCGGCGAGGGAGTCTCCCCTGATGGGCCCTGATGGGTCGATGAAGGATGCATCGAATTGGATGGGTGGGTGGAGGAGGTCCACCGCGCTGTCGGACCAGATTGCTCGAATAGAGCTTGCGGTGAGGACGTTTTCCAGAAGCTTTTTGGTTGGACTGCGTCTGAATGGCTTCTGGTGGAACTGAGCGGGGAGGGAGTCCGCTTGGACTTTCCTCTGGAAACCAGAGCCAAGTCAGCATGATCTATGCTCAGCTTTTGAGATAAGGTAGTCGCAGCATATGTGACGAGGCCGGCAGAAGATGGGCTTTGCGCGATAATGGACATGGCCGTTACAGAATCTCGGACGTGTATCTGGGTCAAGGAGCGTCAGTGTGAGAATTATTTTGGGTAGTACGGAGTAGACAAGGTAGGAATACGACAAGTCCAACGGTGCGAGGGAGGAAGGAACACACCAGAGCACGTGGCTCTTTGTCTTGGAGAAGGAGTGCTGGTTGGATACGAACGGATACCTCTGGTGGTGTTAGAAATAAATGACTTGATAACGGCTGGCTCGGCGACTCGGCACCAAGTGCACTAACATTTAACCTTATTTGTGACGACCGAGCTGGTTACTGCAATGCGGCCACCATCAGATCAGACCTGCTGCGCGGCACATGTTTTCGGGACGGAAGCCGACCTGTTGCTCCCAGCTCTAGCCACACTGGGACCTTGGAGTTGAAATTCCGCGTCTAAATGGGTGCCAAGCCGGTATCGCCATCTCGTGAAATAGCCGGCCAACTGCAGGTTATTCGACCACATCCAGATCCGTCCCATCGCGTCAATTGGTGGCCGCAGCTACCCAATGGCGTCGGCAAGGGTACCGTTTCGGGCTGGCGGCGAGCAGAGCGAGATAGTTCAGGAGGCAGATAGACGTGGAGTATCCGTAAAGTTTCCGTAGAAAAACAGAATCCTTGTTGTTCCCCATCCATCCCTCCCAGCGGGGATTTGGAGGCTTCCTCAGTTACTTAACAAGGACTGCCTGCCCGTATCTCTCTCAACACGCATCCTGTTACCCTTTCCGCGGCATGCGCCTTGAAGCTCGAACTTACCAGTTCGAATCGCATCATTATCGTTTGCACTTGCTGCATGATTCCGTTTTGAACCGAAGGGACGGAGCGAAGCACGAGCTGCCGAGACTTGCCTTACTTCCGACTTCAGCTGAAGGACTTCCCGGCCTTGATTGCACGCACATCAAGCAATACGCATCCATCCCAGTCAAGCTCAAGTAGCTAGCTACGTCAGGCCGGAGGCACACGCTATTGCTTCGTTGGAAACATCCCACGTATGCGGCTGACTTCTTCATTTTCAACCTCTATAATCAACAAGCTGCATTCTTCTAGTACGGCGTAACTCGGACAGCCCTTGCAGACTTCTACTGAGATCGCCAGGTTCTTTTTCTTTTTAACAACACGTCCGTATGACTGCTTAGGCAGATCCGCCATCTCGGCGATCTCGTCATCGTCCAGCCCTGCAAGCCTTCTGATGGGCAGAAGTTCTGTTTGTCTAACTCATTTCTTAATCTGAGGGCACTTGATTGTTGACCCGCGATACTCGAGTGGTCCACAATAACCCCAGCCTAGAATGGCCGTCCTCGTTCCAGCCATCGGTCTATCCCGACCTCTTCGACTGGCAGTGTTCGCTGCTGTCGTCGTCTGCCTGGTCCTCTGGTGGCCTCTCTCAGAGACCGGCGGCCTAACCAACCTCGTCATCACCAAACAAGGTTCCAAAGCACAACGAGCCGTACTGGAATACATTAATCCGTTAATTGGAACTACCAATGGAGGTCAGTTCGTTTGCTCAATATACTTGATGGTATCCAGCTGACCAAATCTCAGGTCATGTGTTTCCTGGCGCATCATTGCCATACGGTAAATGATACATCATTTTCGGTCACGAGAGATCCCCTTTCTGATGTTCTTCGGTAGGAATGGCCAAGGCCTGCGCGGACACGGACTCTAGAGCCGAGAACGCGGCTGGCTGGGTATCTGATAACTCCAAGATAACCGGGTTCTCTCATTTGCATGATTCTGGTAAGTCTTCCTAATATCTATTGACTTGATTCTAATCCTAACGAATCCGGACAGGAACTGGGGGTGTAAGAAGCTCTGATTCCATCATCCAACCGCACAATGTCTTGCTCACAAGTCGCACAGTCATCATCTCTAGGCAATTTCCCTCTGTTCCCTCATCCCGGCTGCCCCAACGATGATTACCTGGCCTGCAACTTCACGACGGAATCAAGAAGCCTTTTTCGCGTGAATGACTCTGTTGTGGCCCGTCCAGGCTACTTTTCTGTCAACCTTACCAACACTGTCGGTGCAGAGATGACGGCCAGTGAGCGAACAACTCTTTTCCGCTTCAACTTCTCACCAAACAACACCGTATCCTACGAAAACGCCGCTGATCTCAACATCGTTGAAGTCGTGAGCAGCCCGTTGATTCTTATTGACCTCACGGACATTGCCCAGAGCAGATCTAGCGGGGGCATCCAAGTGTATGAGTCTGGCCGTGTCATTGGCGAAGGCACTTTCAGACCTTCATTTGGTCAAGATAGCTACAGGGCATTCTTCTGCGCCGACTTTCGGGGCGCTCCGATACGAAAATCTGGTGTTTTTGAGGGCGACGACCCACGCGATACGGACAAGTACCTTGCGGAGTTTACTCGCGGCATTCACAACCCCACCGGTGCCGCTGGCGCGTGGCTGCAGTTCGATCGTCCTACGAATAACCAAATCCTTGCCAGAGTCGGCCTCTCTTTTATCTCTGTCAAAAAAGCTTGCAAAAATGCAGAGAACGATATCCCCAATTTCGACTTTGACGGCACTGTGCGTGCTGCGGAATCAATTTGGGCCGACAAGCTCTCAGCGGTTGATGTTAGCACAGAAGGCGTCAGTGAAGACATCAAGACTGTATTTTGGTCGGGTCTGTATCGAAGTCTGCTGTCACCGCAGAACTACACTGGCGAGAACCCGTTATGGGAGTCGTCTGAACCGTACTTCGACTCGTTCTACTGCATTTGGGACTCTTTTCGAGCCCAGCATCCACTACTGACTATTATAGACCCAGAAGCTCAAACACAGATGGTTCGAACACTGGTGGATATATTCAGATTTGTTGGAAAGCTTCCGGACTGCAGAATGTCATTCTGCAAGGGGTTCAGCCAAGGAGGCTCGAACGCGGATATCGTGATTGCAGATGCGTATTTGAAAAATATTACCAATGGGGTTGACTGGAAGACCGCATACGAGGCCGTGGTTTCTGATGCCGAAGGTACGTAGTTGCGATGACGATGATGACGAACAAATCTCTAACTCAAAGCTTGCAGTGGCGCCGCAGCATTTTGGCGTAGAAGGCCGCGGTAATCTGCAAAGCTGGTTCGGTTTGGGATACATTGCAGAGGACCATATGGACCGAGTATCGACGGGTCCGCATAGCAGGTCCGTTTCTCGGACCGTCGAGTACGCCTACGACGATTTTTGTATCGCCGAAATGGCCCAAGGACTTGGCCACAAGGAAGACTTTGAAAAATACATGCAGCGCAGCGCCAACTGGCAGAACCTCTGGAATCCGGCCCAAGAAGACATTATCCAAGACAAGGACAATCAGGAGGTGGGGCGGACAAAGTACACGGGGTTTCTGATGCCGAAGTTGATGAATGGCTCGTTTACGTACCAGAACACGCGCATCTGTTCGCCCAACACTGAACAGCATCTCTGCTACTTCGATACGGCACAGGCGACATACGAGGGCTCACCCTGGCTGTACTCGTTCTTTGCACCGCAGGATATGGCAACCTTGATCAATCTAATGGGAGGTCGGGATGCGTTTGTCGACAGGCTCGAATACTACCACGGCGGCAACATCGTCTACATGGGCAATGAACAGGCATTCCTTACCGTGTTCCAGTTCCATTACGCGGGTAGACCCGGCCTCAGCTCCCGCACCACACGGAGCTACATTCCTTCACAGTTCAACGCCACGATCAATGGCATCCCGGGCAATGATGACTGCGCCATGGGGGCTTTCAGCGCGCTTGCCATGATGGGGTTCTTCCCCGTCGCGGGGCAGGACGTGTACCTCGTCATACCGCCCTTCTTCCCCGAGGTGCGGCTTAAGAGCCGGGGGGCCAAGCCCGCTGTTATCCGAAAGGTCGCAAAGGATGACAGAGAGCTCGCCGAGGGCATATACATACAGAGCGCCACTCTGAACGGAAGACCATACACAAAGAATTGGATAAATCACGAATTCTTCTACGAGGGCGGTGTATTGGAACTCACTGTCGGCTCGAAGGAGAGCAACTGGGGCACTAGAGAGGAGGATGTGCCACCCAGCTATGCAGCGACACCAAAAAAGGTAGCGCCAACCCGAACCCAGGGTTGATGGCGCTTGAAGGCGTACAAACAGAACAGCATTGTTAAATGTGTCATATGGATCATGGATGGTTTCCTCCAGTAATTATATAGGATAGTACAGAGTACATGTACTTAAGTGCACACACAAACGCCGGACTCCTGAGTCGCAGGTGCTGTCCAGAAATCCAGTGTCATTCTCTTTGCTGAGCGCGCACTCGGCCAAAATGAAGGCTACGCCGACGGCCTCAGCTCCCCCTTGCTGCCGAAACGACATTGGAGGGACCCAGCTCACATTAGAAATTTGGCGCCGGTGATTGGACGGTTGCGGCTCGATGCTCCAGACGTTAAACTCTTTGCAGCGGTTGACCATTAGTAGACCCCCTGGGAGTCATTCGGCTTCTCCCGGTCACTGGTACGCAGGTACCTTTCAGCTGTAAAAAGAACATCTACGGATACCAAGAGTCTACCTTCGGGTTGGGTGGCCCTTTGCTGTCTGGCAGAAGTACTGACCGAGTCCAAGCACAACGACCGGTTTCTCTCGGCTATCACCACCAGGGCCCGAGCTGGTGGGCGGCAGTACTCAACATCTTGACCACCGCTCGCACTATTACGTAGTAGAGACGGGGAGAAACGAAGCTCGTCGAGATCCCCAGTGTCTGCTGCAAAGGATCCGCCGCTGCCTTTTCCCCTCTCTAATCCTCCAGGTCCCGCTAGAACTTTGAATCGCACCACTTCCAATTGACGAACCATAAAGACCGCAGCTGGAGGAAGAAACACCAATTGCGCCCACCTCACTAGCTTTCCTCGGCTTCTTTCTCAAAGCGCAAAGCACCCAACAGAACGGAGCGAACCCACGCCGACTTGGACGTGCCTCGCGGTAGTCCGGTTCTTTAGAGACGAACACACACCTCTCCTACCTATAACACGATCACGTACATGACACACACGCGCGCTCGCCCGCCCGCATCTCCATAGCCAAGATGAGCAGCTCGGCTTCACCTCTCGCGAGGAGTCTGCAGCGCAGCACGCGCAACCTCTCAAGGTGTCGATTCCGGTCTACACGTCCCGCCCAAGCAGGACTCGCCACCACCGCCACCACCACCGCCAGTTCAACAACCTCTTCCAGAACCACGATTGGCAGGATACCTTCTACACGGGGCTCTGCCGGCGTTACCATCTTCAAGCCCCTGGGCGCACGCACTTTCACAACAAGCAGAAGACGACGAAGCAACGAGGACGAGGGGTTTGACCCGGCAACGATTGAGCGTGAATCTGATGAGGTCGATGTTGTCATTGTAGGCGGCGGTACGGAACGAGCCCACCCCTGCACTCCTTTTCTGTTTCTATTCTGCTTAGAACCCCCTTGAGCTGACAATATTCAACCTTCAGGCCCCGCCGGTCTCAGCGCCGCAATCCGACTCAAGCAGCTCGCCAACGAAGCCGGCAATGAAGACTTTCGCGTCCTCCTCCTCGAAAAGGCCGGCGAGATGGGTGCGCACATCCTCTCGGGCGCCGTCATCCAGCCGACGGCCATTGACGAGCTGATCCCGGACTGGCTGTCCGAGGACAACCCGGACCGTTTCGAGTACGCCACGCCAGCCGGCGGCGACCGCATGCGCTTCCTTACAAAGACGGCCGCGATCCCCCTCCCGACCCCGCCGCAGATGCACAACGACGGCAACTATATTGTCTCGCTGAACCAGTTTACCAAATGGCTGGGCGACCGCGCCGAGGAGCTCGGCGTCGAGGTCTACCCTGGTTTCGCCGCCTCTGAGGTGCTGTACAACGAGGTTGACGGCAGCGTAAAGGGCGTCGCAACAAATGACCTCGGCGTGGGCCGCGACGGGAAGCCCAAGGAGGCGTTTGAGCGCGGCATGGAGTTTCACGCGCGCTGCACGCTCTTCGCCGAGGGATGCCACGGCAGCCTGAGCAAGCAGGTCATTAAAAAGTTTGACCTGCGCCGCGACAGCCAGCACCAGACGTACGCGCTCGGCATCAAGGAGGTGTGGGAGGTGCAGCCGGAAAAGTTCCAGCGGGGTTCCATCACGCACTCGATGGGTTACCCGCTGTCCAAGGACCTCTACGGCGGCGGCTGGATGTACCACTTTGGCGATAATCTCGTGAGCATCGGCCTCGTCGTCGCGCTCGACTACGAGAACCCCTGGGTCTCGCCCTACGGCGAGTTCCAGAAGATGAAGCACCATCCCATGTACAAGGAGGTTCTCGAGGGCGGAAAGTGCCTCACGTACGGGGCGCGCGCCCTCATCGAGGGCGGGTTCCAGTCCATCCCCAAGTGCGCTTTCCCCGGCGGCGCGCTCATTGGCGACTCGGCGGGCTTCGTTAACCTGCCCAAGATCAAGGGCACGCACAACGCCATGAAGTCGGGCATGCTCGCCGCCGAGGCCGCCTTCGCCGCGCTCTCCCCGTCTAGCAGTAGCGCGCCGGCAGAGGAGGGAGAGGGAGAGGAAGCCGAGGAAAAGGAGCGGGACACGGTCTTCCTCTACGACTATGAGGACAAGCTCCGCGAATCCTCAATCTGGAAAGAACTCAAAGAGGTACGCAACTTCCGGCCATCCTTCCACACCCCGCTGGGCCTGTACGGCGGCATCGCCTACTCCGGCCTCGAAGCGTACGTCCTCAAGGGCCGGGTCCCCTGGACGCTGAAGCACAAGACACCGGACCACGCGGCCACGGGCGCGGCAGACAAGTTTTCCAAGATTGAATACGCAAAGCCGGACGGCAAGATCTCGTTTGACATCCTCACGAGCGTCAGCCGCACGGGCACGAACCACGAGGAGGACCAGCCGGTGCACCTGCAGGTCAAGGACTGGGAGAAACACACGCGCGAGACGTGGCCCAAGTTCAAGGGCGTCGAGAACCGGTTCTGTCCTGCGGGCGTGTACGAGTATGTCGAAGACGATACCAAGGAGCTCGGGGTGAGGTTCCAGATTAACGCGCAAAAGTAAGTTTTATTTTTCTCCCCTCCCCCTCGTCACCTTGCCAAATCAATTTTCTTGTCACGTTGCCATGTCCCACCCACCTTTGCTGGTCTTTGGGAAGCAGCGGAGAAAATCGGTGTGATTATGAGAGTGATGAGAGAACTGTTAAACTGACTCGAACCGTGTACAGCTGCATCCACTGTAAGACGTGCGACATCAAGGCGCCGAACCAAGACATCAACTGGCAGGTCCCGCAGGGCGGAGAGGGTCCCAAGTACTACATGTCATAGACTATGAGATGATGACTTTTATCCATCAGCGTCCTCCTGGCTGGAATATCTGATGCAGGGAGATCTTGTTGTCTCTTCTGTCGTCTGTTCTGAACGAGTTCAAAGCCGTCATGGCCCTCATCAGGCCAAACAAAAACTGTAAATGGATACTCATACGGCATGCCAAAGACGGTGGTACGAAAATGGCTAGGCATGCAAGGGGGGGTTAGGATATGCTATGAACACCTAGAGGCCCCGAATAGAATGCTGGTGTCAATGGTTGTGGTACCGGGATGGTAGCATGTATAGTTGTAGAAACACCATGGCGCGCAAAACAAGCAAAGGCAGAATATCATGACAAAGAAACTCGAGGATGCCATGTGATTGCGCAGAGACCATTCATAACCCAAAAAAAGCAGCAGCGGCAGAAGTGAGTACCGGCCGTGGCAGCCACATCGGCAAAGACGACGCAGCGATACCCTTACTCCCTATTGTGTGAATGACGACACGCGATTTCCCATCTAGGCCGGTGGGCATATCAGACGAATGCCCGACACTCTCAGTCTGCATGATGAAGAGTTCTGGAAGAAGGCCGAAGTCAAGGGGTCCCGACTCTTGCGACGTCGTTCGGCTCGTGATTGACCACCGATGGATGGATGGATGGATTGGTGAATGGATTTAGAGGGACTGGGAAGGTGGAGGGAGGGGCCCGTTAAATCAAGCCGACACACATAGCGAGAAAGAAAAGAGTCCCGTCCCTGCAGAGCGTGCATTACCCTCTTGCAAGTTGCGACTGCGACGAGTGCCACCCGGTCGGAGGTAAACCTCTACTTTGGGCGGAATGGAGGAACGACATCGGAGACACCAAGGGTGCGACGCGACTTGCGAGACAATTGTGGTTCATGGACTCCATGCGTTGAGCGAGGCTGGAACGGAACACATTAAAAGAGTGAAGAATGCGGGCTCAGGCCGTCTCAGTGGCCAGAGTATCCGTACAGCATCAGTTGGACAAGTGCGCACTTTGATCTCGTCGGCTCGCGTGCGCCGCGTGCCAGCTCATCGAGTCGTGCAGCTCTTTGGGTTTGTTTGGTTGTTATCGTACGGAGTACGGATAGTCAGTCACTGCGCAAAGCGAAAGCGAATTGGCAGTGCCATGGGCAGCCAAACCTTGGGCGTCGCGATGGAGGCAGGAATGGGATACAGCATGCTGCGTGACGGAGGCTGAACCACCTCCATGTTCCAACGAGGCTGTCGGATTTTGGAGTTTGATGTTTGAGGTCTCATGAGTCGCAGTGCGGATGGAGCATTCGTAGGGCCCGCAAGGCCGAGATGCGGCCTTTAAGCCGCATAGAGAAGCAAGCGACGTATGGAAAAAAAGAAAACTTGGCCTGAGGTTTTTGGCTCGCACATGCATGAGTCGCGAGAGCAAAGCCCAAGACCTGGACGTGTACCTCGACCTCGGAAGGGATCCCGAGGTACTTGAGGGTGCACGGACCATTGCCACAGTCCCGCGAGAGACCCAGTAACTGATACCTGGCTATAAGATTGCAATAAAATTTGCATCTGTATTGTTGGTGCAAGCGCCCTTTCTCTGCGTCGATGGCAAAGCAACGCCCATGCATGCGTGGGCTAGGCAAAGTCGAGAAAAAAGGCACGAGTCGAGCTGAAGGGACTGCCATGGGAGAGCGAACTTACAGCACAGGTAGTGTGGGTTTGTTTGGGAGGGCGTTGGCGGATGTCGACAAAGTTTTTCATCGAGCGAGAGTTCGGGTTCCAGAGATTCTCCAGTAATGGCCCGCGGCGTGGCAAGGCTCGCGTACCCAATACGCGCCATTCTTGTTGCGGGGGCCTGGGGGGGAGGCGGGCGACAAACACGCCCCAGACTGGCAGAGACCCAGCCTTTTTCCCCCCAATCCCTTTTCCGTCTCGCCCTTGCCATGGCTGGCACTGGCCGATTGGAACCGGTCTGAAGTCAATGACTCACACCTCGCAAACCGCCTGTTTGCTGCCACGGCCCATAAATTCCTGCCAACAGACCGCGGATGCCCGAAAGCAGTGCAGACGCCATTGACAAAAAAAAAAAGTTGCTGTTTTCGCGTTCCTCGTGGTCATGGCCGTCCCTTTTTTGTTGTTCGGTCCCCGCGTTGTGTCGTGTTCTCGCGTCCGGGCGACATGCTGACAACGTGGTCTGGTGATCCTTCTGACAGGTTTGACGGCGAGGCCGTTCGCTGATGTTGCTGTTCTTGCCGCTGCCGCCGTTTTGCACTGACAGAGCTCGTGTCGGAGTTGATCGTCAGTGAGGCCATCAAAAGTAGGGGGTATGCTCAGCGTTTCAGAGCGCTAGCGTGTGGTTGGAGACTGAGGGAAGAGGGTTAGAAAAGGGAAAAGGTCCCCTCCGATTGCTGGGGCAGGAGGGTGGAAGAAATCATAAAAAGGGGGGAGGGAAGGGGGCAGGCCAGAAAGGGGTGAGGATGGAGGGGGGTGGCCCAGTCATTGTCAATCCAGAACACCACCCACTTGGGCTCTGGAGTCGTGGGTGTGCTGCAGCAGCCAAAGAAACTGACGCGGCGCTGGGAAGCCTGTGAAGTTTGCCTGGGGGTTTTGTTGACTGTGAGTCTGGGACAGAGTGGGAAGGAGGAAGAGGCGAGCGGAATGGTGGAATGGGCCGGCAGGTCGTGGGTAGCGTTTGTGGTAGCGGCCACCCGTATGAGGTAGCGCCGCCAGTGGGATTTTGCATTTGGTTGGCGTCCAGATGGTCTTGACACGGCCCACGGCCTGTTGCCCGGCTGGATTGGCAGGTTTGGGCTGAGCTGGCGCGGTGCGGCATGAGCAAACGAAGACGCGCCATTCGTTCCGATTCCCTCTGTTTGAGTACAGGGCTGTGACGAACGGAATCGTCGTCATTCTCCTGTCAGATATGGTTGGTCTCGCGATGGTGTCGGTGCTGCTCCTGCTGACCCGTCGCGTCGTGAGGGAGTGGCAAGAGGTGATGAGAGAGCGCTGCATCATGACAAGAATGAAATCCGTGCTCGTCGTAGATAAACCTGAGTTAAGGTCGCAATTTGGCCACAGGTCCGAAATGAAAGCGAGGAAGAAGAAGGGCTCGCGGTCGGAGTGGATGATCAAGCCGGGTTGCGTTGACGGAAGAACGAGGGAGGACCGACTAGAAAGTGTGGCCATCAGGGATGGGCCAGGAAAGTAAGCGAGTCGAGTCACAGCTAGTAGGAGATACAGGCCCCAAAAAAAAAAAAAAAAAGGGGGGGGGGGGGAGGAAAGGGGGGGGAGAGAGGAAAAAAGGTGGGGAAAGGGGGAGGGAGAGAGAAAAAAAAGGGAGGAGAGAAAAAAAGGAGGAAAAAAAGGACAAAAAAAAAAAAAAAAAAAAAAAAGTAGATGAAGGGGGAAAGCCTTGCAGTGGAAGGGCAAGAAAGCAGGCTCCGGGGTAACAGAGAAAAAAAAAAAAAAGAGGATGGCAGATGACGATGACATAGGATCCATCAGGGAGGGCCTCCCAGCCTCTGTTGTGAAGGGAATCAAGACTGGCAGCAGCCAGCGAGAGGCCACGCCAGAGGCAAGTGGGAGGCAAAGCAACGCAAGGAGAGGGTAAGCACTGGCCAGGACGCATTGTCGAAAAAAGGAAAAAAAAAAAAAGAGAGAAAAGACTTGGGCAGATCAATGAATTTCGCAATGCAAGTAGAGAGACCTGGGACGCAATGCTGCGGTACTTCAGGGGCTGGGTGGTCACAGCAGGGATACATGGGGACAAGAAGGAGATAATATGAGCATTTTCTGGCATTTTGATTGGGTGCAGTCCTTAGCGCGGCCGCTAAGCACAAGCAATGGCAAGCAGGACCAACCGCCACGGCGCACTGGCTGCCTGGGGCCCCTGGGTTGTGTGGCAGGGGAGGTGTCGTTGGGGCGACTGCTCAGGTGGGCGATGGCCAAAATTATAAAGAGGCAGGCCTCCCTCCAACCCGCTTGTTTCGAGATTCTTGCGCGGAAACTCCGACCGACGGCCTTGCGTAGTCATCCACTCACGTTCGGCCTTTCTAATTTTCCTTCTCCATCCCCACTCAGTCCACCCCCAAATCTCCAATTACGATCTTGCATCGTCGTCATCGTCATCGCAACATCACCGCTGTCATCAACTACTTCCTCGCAATCCTTCTGGACAACAAGCTCGCTGTCGCGACTCTGTTTCCACCTCGGAAGTCGACTACTTTCCCTCTATTAACCAACGACAGACTGTCACCCCTCAGAACCCCAGGCGGAATCCCTTCTTAACTGAAAGTGCTCCCGGACTTCCTACTCTGAGACGAGAAAAGAACTGGAATACGTTCCTCTCGAGACATCCATCCGTCACATTCCCCGCGCGAACCCTTCCGACGACAGACCAGGTCGAGAACGAATCGCTGCACTCTGTAGACATCGCACGCATCCGTCGCCGAATAGAGACAACCGTGCTTTGAACCGTGACGAGGTATCCAGAGACGTCGAGTTGATTGCTGGTATCTGGGTCATTCGCGACATTACCGAAGCGACGCCTACGAAACCCACGACCTTCTCGTCGGCCTACCTCACTTGATCCATTTGCATCCCGTTCCCGCCGCTGTCACAAGCCCGGCATTGATCGTCAAGAAAATTTGGATCGCAAGACGCGCGCATACCTACCTATCTATTATTCGGCAGACACTGTAGGGGAGACATTTATTTGTTCATCTCCAACAACTGGTATGCCCTTCTCCCCTTTCCTGCTTCTCCTGCCTTGGACGGTCATACCTTCCTCGTTCGCTCAGCGATCTCTGTCGCACCTTCCTTTCCGCCACAAAACTGTGCAGTGGTCAACGCTCGTGATTGGCTCTCCCCCTTGCAGTCTAGAAACGCACTCTGGTTCTCTCACTTCACCAAACCTTCCCCCACACATGATATCGACACATTTCACTCGATCCATTCCACACTGTTTCATTATCACTTCCGCAGTCGCGATTTTCGAGAGCAGTGCTTCATATTCTATCATTATCCCGACTACGACTCAGACCAGGCACTAACTAGAGCGGCCTCAGATCTGCTACTCTCTTGAGTTTCGTCTTTTCGTTCACCACCCGCAATCATGGAGGCGATTCAAACCCATCCTACGAGCGCTGCGCAGGCCAAAGCCTTCACCGCGCCTGGTTCACTGTCGTTCCCAGGCGGCGCTCACGAGCTACCTCCACAGGCGAGCGGCGACAAGGTCGCTGTTAACGGACAACTTCCTGTCGTCAACGGTCAGCAACCTGCAAACGGTACCGGGGTGACACCCGCGACACCTGCTGCGACGCCGGCCGCGACGCAGGGTGGCAGTGGCTTGACTCCTACGTTGCAGTATGTATATCATGAGTGATCTTTTTTCTGCTCAATGAGGCTTATCTCGCCCACTCAAGGAACATCGTTGCCACGGTAAACCTCGATTGCCGCCTGGATCTCAAGACGATTGCCCTGCACGCGAGAAATGCAGAGTACAACCCGAAGGTAAGGTTTAACCCTTTACTGTTCCAGTCGCACCGTCGCTGACTATCAAAACCTGTAGCGTTTCGCTGCTGTCATTATGCGCATTCGCGAGCCCAAAACCACTGCCCTGATCTTTGCTTCTGGCAAGATGGTTGTGACCGGCGCCAAATCTGAAGATGACTCGAAACTTGCCTCCCGCAAGTATGCCCGTATCATTCAGAAGCTTGGATTCAATGCCAAGTTCACGGACTTCAAGATACAGAACATCGTAGGCTCCTGCGATATCAAGTTCCCTATCCGCCTGGAGGGTCTTGCTTCGCGCCATCACAACTTCAGTTCTTACGAACCGGAGTTGTTCCCTGGTCTCATCTACCGCATGATCAAGCCCAAAATTGTGCTGCTCATATTTGTAAGCGGCAAGATTGTCCTCACAGGTGCCAAAGTGAGGGAGGAGATTTATCAGGCTTTCGAGATGATCTATCCCGTGCTTCAGGGTGAGTGCCTTCCTTCGTCTCTGGCGTTTTCCTGGTTCTGTCCACTAATTCCTTCCCAGATTTCCGCAAGGTCTAAACAGCCACTTGAAAGCATGGAGAGATCATCGACCCAGTCGATGTACCACCACTACCACCAGAAACAAAACCACCGACATTGTACGACTAGAAACCTTTTTTTTCACGATACCACGAATTCTTTTCCGCACACCACACCCAAAAAAATTCGAGCGTACGTCATCTGGCATTATGGCCACGACACAAGCCACCGACGCTCTTTCTGTTTACTTGAAATTTCTGCTGCATTGCATTGGCGTTGGTACAGGAGGTTAATCTGCGCTGGAAGTTTCCGGCCAGGTGGTTGATTCAAACGAAAAGAATAAGATTTCTCATTCCGCGGCACTACATAGACTGCTCGTGGCATCGTCGACGGCAGATGCGCAGGTCGACCTTGCCGTTCTTTAATGGACTCGACTTAGATGCATTGGGGTCTGAGACCGGATGAGGGGAGAAATCAGTGGCCTCGGGACGGGGGTTGATGTTGCCTCCTGAACAGTAGGTCTGGAGGGACTGTTGGCGGATGTGGGAAACCGGTTTTGCTGTAAGCGTGGCTTAGTACTCAGGCGACAAGACCGATCACTCTAGTCTTACTCTGCCCTTAGTCTCCGGGTTTGATTTGAGTCGATAAGTCGGCATTATCTTTTAGTACAATGCCAGGGCCCGGTTTCTAGTAGAGCTTAATGGCGAATGTGTGACGTCAAATGTGACTTATCATTTTGACCCCAGAACCTACCAGCTCTACACCACTGACCAAGATCTATCAGTCCGATTACTTGACACGTGCAGCCTCCAATATCTCAGTATCCCTTCCTGAATGTACTGATGGTGTAGCCACTTTCACTGACTGAAATGTTCGTTGTGACTACATATTTTTGACAGCTCTCTAGTTGCTATATGGTATTTGCGTTGAGCATGATGTACCTACGTTCAGTAGAAATTTTACATAGTCTACAGCTTGGCTTGCTCTTGCTTTAGCAAAAGACCAGGGATGCCCCCTCGGCTTCCGTCTTCAGTCATGATGTGCTCGTACAAATCGGTCACGTCCGCCTTGCTCTTGACCTCCCTCCACCGCCACTTTTCGGTAAACACCTCGTCACCGCGGCCCTCGAGCACGTTGACGATTTCACGACCGAGCACGGGCAAAAACTTGAAGCCGTGGCCGCTGCCGCCCGTCGCGACGAAGAGGTTTTGGACTTCTGGGTGGTGGCAGATGAGGAAGTCGCCCGTCTGGGTGTCGGTGTACCAGCATAGGCGGGTCTGGACGAAGGGGCGGTCGTGGATGGCGGGGATGGGGACGATGGTGCGGACGGCCTTGCGGAGGGCGGCGACGCCCTCGGCGGGGAACTTGAGTTTGGGGTCGGTGAGGTGGGTTGCGGGCAGGGAGACTGTTGATTCCGCGGAGGACGGGGTCGAGGGGGACGGATGAGGGATGGCGGTTGGGTTGAGGTAGCCGAAGGCGTGGCGGGCGACCTTGAGCTGCAAGCCCGAGGGGGGAATCATGAAGAGGCCGGTGCTGAAGTTGAGGGTCACGGGCATCTTACGGAGGACTTCGAGCTCGGCGGGGGTGATGTCGATGTAGCCGACGGCCTGGCCCGTGGCGATGGCCTGACCGGACAAGTCAACGAGGGCGCCGGTCCACGCGCCGGCGGCGACGACGACGAGGTCGGCCAAGAGGACGGAGCCGTCCTGGAGCGTCACGCCTGTTACTGTGGACTTATCAGGCGTGTAGTTTAGTCGGGTTGCGACGCCGGAGAGGAAGGTCACGCGGTTGAGAGCCTGGACTTTACGCGCGAGGTAGGACATTGAGGCGCCGGCATCGGCCCAGCCTGCGAGAGGGTTGATGTAGCCCCATGAACCGGGGGCCTCTGGCGTGCCTAGGTACTCCTTGATGGCTGTGGGCGTGGGCAGCTCCTTGATGATCTTGTCGCCATCCTTGCCTGCCAGGGAGACGACGTTGTTGTAGCTTTCGCGGACGTATTCGAGGGAGGTCTTTTTGGCCTTTTGCTTGGCATCGGCGTTGGTCTTTGCTGCTGTCGCAGAGGACAGGTAGGCAGTCGAGGCGATGGGCACGGGGTCGGCGACGAGGCAAAGGCCGGACTGGCTATAGCGGCCCTCCGCGCCGAGGTCAGAGGGATGGGATGTTTTACGCCATTCGGTCTGGGCCTCGGCGGCGAGGGTCGCGTAGGCCGGGTCGGCGTAGTCTGCGCGGATGATGCGGGAGGAGTCGACGGAGGCGGCGTCCTCGCTGGGGCCGGGAACCGGGGAGCGGTCCAGGACGGTGATCTTTGTTGAGGCGTAGCGGGGGCGCTGGGCGAGCTCGTAGGCTGTGGTCAGGCCGAAGACGCCGGAGCCGATGATGAGGATTGAGGAGGGTGTTGGCTCTGTCGCCGCCGCCGCCGCCGGGTCGGAGGGCATCTTGTGTTGTTTGTCTCGCGTATGTCTGTGGAAGGTATCCGTACCTGGGTCCTTTTCGTGTGGTATCGGTGTGGGTACCCGGCGCGAGAATGGGAAGCAGATCACACGGGGTAGAGGCACTCTTGGAAACTTTTGAAGCCAAAGACGCAGGTGAGAAACATTACCTACCTTAACAAATGCGACTAACAGGACAGGACGAAGTATTATTAGTGCGGGTCGATTCGCGGTGGGAAGGGGGATGGACGGTGGTGCGGAAAGCTCACCGCCCACGGACAAGGTAGGGCGTTATCGGAGGTCAATTTTTCTCTCCTCCTTTTTCTCTGGCTTAATTATCGATGGGGTCTGGTGGGAGGTGAGTAGCATTTTCCGACTCCCCGGGTTGGTGTCGCGTTGACTTGCTTGCTGGAAATGGCGTTGGCGGGGTCATTTAACCGGTGTATCGTAACTTCGTCAGTTTTTTGACCCCCGGGGCAAGGGACGGACCTGGGAGGTCTGGGACATTGTTGACTCGTCGATCGAGTGCGGGTGCTTGGCGCGGGGCCGACCGGTGTCCCTTTCACTTTCTTTCCCTGCGATAAGGAGGGAAGGGCGCGGGGGTGATCATGTTGGTGGGGGCTCAACCAGTTGGGAATGGTCGGGATCGGTAAGGTTGGTTCGCAGGTCGGCCGACACTTGCATGAGGGGAAAGTTCTGGCGGTGGGTTAGGTGTCGCGGCAGTGTGTTGCGTGGTTTTTTTTAACCTGGGGAGCTTAGCCTTTCCGATGTAGGCGCCGGCTGGATAGATGTGTTGGCTTTGTTTTTCGCCGGAAGAAAATGGCATCTGACGATAGTTGGGCAGCAGAGCGTTGTCCTGTAATCTTCCCGGAGATGGGCGATTATCAACGTCATCCTTGCTGGGATTGGCATTGTAATGTTGGGTAATGAAACCAGTGCGCTGGGCTGTCGGATTGAGCTCAAATAACCGGCATTATGCCCCAACTCAAGTGCGCGGATGTTTGTCTCTTTGCCTTTTACCTCCACGATCCAGACTGGTCTCTTTACGGTCTTAGGTCCGCTTCTCTTTTCGAGAGTCAACGAATAACATCAGGCCCAATGGTCTAGAGGTATGATTCGCCCTTCGGGTTTTCAAACCCTTCAGCATAGCTTGAATGGGCGAGGCCCCGCGTTCGAATCGCGGTTGGGCCCTGATAATTTTTGTCATTTTTGACATTTACACCACGGCTTTGTCGACGATCTATGTATGTATGGTGTGACATTGTGAAGTAAAAGATGTCGATAGTTGGTGAGGCTGAAAGGAGAGTGAAAACAAAACCAACGCAATGCAACGGAATGGAAAGTGGTAGAAACTTAACCCTGCAAGCCTTGAGCTGGCCCAGGTGTCAAGCAGAGGCCCGCTGTCGCGCCGTCACTACCTCATGCACCTACCTCCCGAGCGCAGCAAACAAAACTTAGCAGCCCAGTCAGATATCATATCACGACAAGGCTGACTTAATGATGACCGTTGGGCTTCTACGCAAGGAAACATTGACGCAAACTGGGCTAGAGGCAGCCCAGCCCACCTTACGGCTCTTTACGGGGCCGTATGAATCCTTTTTATTCTCACACCATCCACACCGTGCGGGGCCTATGGTCACATCCCCGCTTTCAGCTATCCCACGCCGTCTTCCCTGTCTCAAAGCACCTCTCACTCACCCAAATCTTCCTTCGCAAACAAACCCGTCACCCAAAAAAAGACGACCTCATAAAAAATGGTGAGACTCGCATCGCCAGTATATACCAAGGGATTCCAGTGAACTGAAGCTAGCATGCGTTTGGTAGGCCGCACAGTTGACCGAAGAGCAAAGAGCGCAATACAAGGAGGTGTTTGACCTCTTCGTAAGTTCTCACTCACCACTCCGTTTCTCTCGGGCTGCCTCAATGCCTCTCCCCTTTTCCATCTTGTCATACGTCAAGCTGGCGGCGCATTGTGTAGACCATGCGCAATACAGTCTTCCAATTCAAATTGATCATCTTTACTGACGCCTTACCCGCGCGGCATAGGACAAGGATGGGACCGGTCAGTTTTATATTCTCCTACGAACCCTTTTTTTCATTTATTTTTTGCTTTGCTTCGCCTCCATTTCCCTCGACAAATCGGGGGATTGAAACTCGACATGAACCCTCTTTGGTAGGGTGAATGGGAAAGGGAGTGGCTCAGACCCTTTTCCATCTCATCTTGCGCTCATCAATACCCCTCTGTTTTTTTATACCACTGATTTATAATTCTTCTCCATCCCATCATGGAAACTGATATCGTCCCTGCAGGTGACATCACCGCCCAGGAGCTTGGCGAGGTAATGAGGTCTCTGGGCCTCAACCCCAGCGACACCGAGTTGAACGACATGGTGAACGAGGTTGACGCCGACAATAATGGCACCATTGACTTCAATGGTGAGATGGACCACCTCCTCTCAAGGTTCTATAGGACATGTATGCTGACAGGAGTCTTTCTGGTGCCTTAGAGTTCCTCAACTTGATGGCGCAAAAGGTGCAGGTTGGCGACGCCGAGGAGGAGCTCAAGAACGCCTTCAAGGTCTTTGACCGCGACGGCAGCGGCACCATCTCGGCCGAGGAGCTGCGCCACGTGCTCACCTCGCTGGGCGAGAACATGACTGCGGCAGAGATTGACGAGATGATTCAAATGGCTGACAAGGACGGTGATGGTTCAATTGACTGTGAGATGACCTCCATTCTCTCTTTCTCCTCCGGCTTCGACTTGGCCGGAGTGGGCGCGGTGGTTGATGCTGACTTTCTTTCCAATAGACGACGAGTTTGCCTCGATTATGATGAGGGAGTAAAAAAAAAAAAAAGGCGGTGATATGGGTTTCTTGGCGGTGATATCCATCGTTCAGTTTTTTCCTTGGATTTGGTCCGGTGTGTGGGTAGAACGAATCTGCCAGGTTCTCTTTGGGCCCATGGGCGCTCTCAATATCACGATATTCTCACAAGGTGGGATCTTGGAATGATCAACAACACCAGCTCGTGTTCCCTTTTGATATCATTGTCAGTGTTCCCCACGGGTTGGGTCGCCACTGGCTCTGCTACTGCGCGCTGGAACAGCTGTCGTGGATGATTGAGTTATGACCACGCTGGCATCGTGCCGTCATGTTGTTCAAGGCTGTCGAACACCGGCACTGGTGTAACCTATGTCTGGGTAAATGATCACACAGTGGCGCAGCATAGTAAACCTGTGTTTGGCTCGCTTTTCAAGGTTCATTGAGTCTTGCTCTCCAGTGACATGCTGCGGAGTTACCGTGTGTTTTTGCGATGGTAACGGTTCATAAATTCGACGATCTGTTCGTCCTACAAACCGAGAGGTCCATCCGGTCACGGGCTTCCCACTTCTTCATCAGCGATATACATAAATTTTGGCACCTTTTTTTATTTGAACAAGCTCAGAACCACTGTGGATTTTCTCCCTTGAATCAAGCGACAGCGCGTTCTCTTTTGGATAATATATCTGGATGTACAAATGCCGTCGTCCTATAGGGCTCACATTGACCTTCGCCTCAGCATCAGGGCCCACTGATCGATGATTACTTTCCCCGGTGCCGTCTGATTCTGTAAGCGATGCAAACCTGATCATATGCCCGCCAACTTCTATTTGCTTCTGTTCCTTTTCAGATTGTTTCCCAAAGCTTTGATTTGTTGAATTGCCCCCAGGCCATGTGATGATCTTCATGGATAAATGAATGGAAAAACAGACCAGAGTCTGTCTGAATTGACATTCTGACAAGTATTATATCCACACCTGACACTTCTGGCACCCAACATCCATCCATGAGGAATGGCTGTCAGTCAAATCTCCTAGGCAACATTGCGACTGTGTCGTCTATGATGGAGACTCCTGACTGGGCAAGAGTCATCTCCTCGGTAAGGTCGATAAGCTTAGGGATCTAGGTATCTCTATTAAATTCTCGTGGTATTTTGTTTGCTGGGCAATGCGATAGACGACGACTAGAGGGAAATGCTTGTGGTCAATATGCTGATTTGCTGCCAGATGCTGAGCGGCTAAGCCGTCTATTTTCTTTACAATCAGCACAACGACTTCCGGCACGGCTTTGGCTTTGGCTGCAATGAACCAACTGCAGTAGTACGCCGCCGTTCATAAATACCTTGGAGCCGAGACGATATTGAGGACTGAGGGGTTACATTTCACAGGGATTGGCGACGACGTCAGCTAGCACTCCCTCGTCGTTTTTGCTGAGTGACACAGTAGGTCATCTGTATTACCAGAGCATGAACGTCGACTTTTCTATCCCCGCTGACGCAGAACTAGACATGGAAGTGAGGCCTCACAGGAAGGCTGAAGCGGAAGCCAATGTAAAGGCCGATGGCATAGAATCCGGTGTTGCGCACTGAAGCAGATCCAGAGCCCGATAGTGCGAAAAAGCAGACCCTGATTCCAATGCCGACGCCAAAGCTGAGACATAGGCAGAGATATCGCCGGTAGCACTAGTAGACATAGAAACTTCTTCCGCAGACTTCCAAGAAGGGTCGAGGTGCTCAATGAGAGCGTGTATTGCCAGAGGAAAGGATGCGAGTAGAGTTATAGAAGGGAAGCTGGTAAATCGTATGAATTTCAGAAAGAGGGCAACAAAACCAGCCTCGGCACTGACCTGTAGGCCAAATGTACGGCAGACACATCTCTAAAGGGTAAAGAGACTAAAGACGAGGATGGTTGGCTGAAGAATCGACCGTAGAAGAGGCTGAAGAGGAAGCGAGGAATCACGCCACTCCTCGTCACTTTCATTCCGTAATTAAGCTCTCATAGCTTAATGACAACACATGGAAATTGAAACTTGATGGATAGAGTGTGCAACGACCGAGTGCCTTGATGGTTGACACTTCGGGGGACCCAGCTCACCCCAACTCGACTAACTAAGGTACGGGCCTACCCCCCCTTCTCCAACTCTACCGCCGTCACCATCTCCGCGAAATAATACTTGCGCCGGCAACTACCCTTCTTGGGCATCAGCTACTATAGAGGCCTTTGAAATCTTGGAATCGCCCGCTCTTGTCCACTTGGTCGATCCTAAAAGGTAGCCCCATTGGTAGGCGGCTTTGTTCCCCAAGCCCAAACAGCCTGCTCTTGATGTATCAGAAACCCCAGATCTGTCCGGTACATATCCTTCACTTCGACGACAAGTTTCGTCCTCCATTTCGGTTCTGGAGCGTCGTCAAGGAATCCGATCTGGCCTTTTCAGTCTCCACAGGGCATCTCCCGCTCGGTCGCCCATTTACCGAATTAGCTTGCATGGGTCACCAAGATACGGTGAATGAGGCGGACCGCGTCAGTGATACAGTGGATGATATTCAAAACCCAGATATTGAAGAACGCCCTTCTTCCACATAATCTGTTGTACCACTCCACCAAATCCCTAGACGTATTCGGGACGAGATGTTCTCTGCTTGGAGGTGTCAGTCCGAGTTGGGGAAGCTGCGCGGCACATCAATCTCATCCAGTCTTGACCTTGTTGTAAGGTACATTGGTAGATTCAAGGTGCGAAGTCAATGAAGTGTGGCTTCAGATTGGTCAAGCCACAGCAAAAAGTGGCAACAAACAGTGGGAAAGTCCTACTCCTCTCCTTCCATACAGTGCACACGGCAACCTGCGGGTGTCGGGCGCACTTAAAGATGTACCTTAACTTACAGAACCGCTGCTCTGAACCTCCTCTGCAACTTCACGAGTACCGTCAAACAGGACCCGCGACCACGCACCTCTCGATCACGAGAAAATTCTTTCGATCACGACTATGCGACAAGAAGCTTCACGACTATACCGGTAGCGATGTCATCGGCGAAGAACCTCGTCGAATTTCCCGACGTGGAGGCGAAGCTCCAGAAACCGTCCAAGCAATCCGCTTTCGAGAAACAGAGAGCTGAGGCAGAAGCGAAAAAGGCCCGCGAGGCTGCCGAGACTGCCGCAGTATACCAGGACTTTGTCAAGAGCTTTGATCATGACGATGACGATGACACGACCACCGGCCGATTTGGCTCGATGCCTTCACAAAGACCTCCGCCCAAGGCCGCTGGGTTTGGCGGCGCTCCGTTGGGCGCACCTGCGCCATCCAAGCGGCACTTTGGCGCATCCAATCCCAAGAGCGGCCCAGGTAGTCTAGGTCCTAATTCAAGCTTCAAGAGCGGCCCGGGAAGCTTGGGGCCCCCGCCAGGGTCGCTGGGGAGGAAGAGAGGCTTCGACGCGCACCGACAAGAGAGGGACAGAGATGGTAGACTTGGGTTCGATCAAAGGGAAGAACCGATGTCGGTCGCCAAGGTCTTCCACGACAGTGACGATGAGGACGAAGGCAAAACAGACTCCAGAGCCGAGGAAATTGCAGTGGCCAGGCCTACGTTGCGTCTTTCTCAATTGCCGCCTGGAACATCTCCTGCCTTTATCAAGTCAATGATCCCGACAAGCCTAAATGTCGAACACGTCAAGATTTTACCACCTATGGGACCTTCTGGTACAGAGAAGAAATGCGCCGTGGCTATTGTCACACTGTCGCCAGACACACCGGCAACAGATATTGACGCAGTCGTAAGCTTGCTACAAAATCGATATCTCGGTTACGGCTGTAACTTGTCATTACACCGGCATCTGTCCTCAGCAGTGGCCACAACAACAACAACATCGACACTGGGTGGCACATCTGCCGGATCGCAGCCTTTTGGTGCCAAACCTGTGTCGCAGCAGACAACGCCTGGTAATGCGACAACGCAACATGCCTTCCATCGAGGATTTGCACCGCCAACCTCGTACGGGCCGAATATTGGTGGACCAGTCAACCGGAGCAGTATTCTTCATGTGCCTGTGAAGCCTCCAAACGATGTCAAGATGGTGCAGCTCATCAACAAGACCATTGAGTCGGTCCTCGAGCACGGCGTGGAGCTGGAGGCTCTATTGATGAGTCGCCCTGAGGTACAGCGGGAGGAGAAGTGGTCTTGGATCTGGGACGCTCGAAGCGAAGGAGGCATCTGGTACCGATGGCGGCTGTGGGAGATCATCACAGGAGCGTCTGCTTGGAGCAATAAGGGACGATATCTGCCGCTTTTTGACGGCAGTCACGCCTGGAAAGCCCCAGAGAAAGGTCTACCGTTCGAGTTCGTCACCAAAATTGACGAGTTCGTGTCCGACTCGGAGTATAACTCCTCAGATGACGAGGACTTTGACGGGGAGAACCGCGAGAATCAGAACCAGGGGCCTGAAGCAGAGGCTACTTTCCTGAACCCCCTTGACAAAGCAAAGCTGACCCATCTCTTATCGCGCCTGCCCACCACTTTATCCAAAATTCGGAAAGGAGATGTTGCCCGAGTGACAACATTCGCTCTTACGCATGCAAGCCGGGGTGCCAAGGAAGTCGTCGACATGATCGTCTCGAACGTCGAGAAGCCGTTTGCACTAACGGCAGCCAACCCAGAGTTGCGGTCGAATGGCAAAGAGAAGGGTAGACAAAGAGATTATTCAGAGCCTCCTGGGCCAGGGCCTGAGCCGGAGGAGAAAGCTGAGAAAGAGGGTCCCGAAGCCAGCGGCGCAAGCCTTGTGGGCCTATACGTTGTCAGCGACGTGCTGTCCGCCTCTTCTAGTAGCGGCATCCAACGTGCTTGGCGTTATCGACAAATTTTCGAAGGAGCACTCAAAGAGCGCAAGGTTTTTGAGGGCTTGGGTTTAATGGCAGAGAGGCTAAACTGGGGCAGGCTCAGAGCTGAGAAGTGGAAGCGAAGCATTGGTCTAGTTCTGAGTCTTTGGGAAGGCTGGTGTGTCTTTCCGACGGAGAGTCAGGAGTTGTTCGCCAAAAGCTTCGAAAACCCGCCATCATCGAAGACACAGAAGCAGATCGAAGATGACGAGGCAAAGAAAAGCAGATGGAAGGTGTTTGATAAGACGTCGGCACCAGCCGCCGAAGTTGCCACAACGAGCACTCTTGACCAGAGAGTGTCAGAGCCAATGGCCGACAAGGAGGAGGAGGAGGAGGAGGGGGAGGGGGATGTCGAAGGCGAACCGATGGATGAGGAGGACATTGCCGGCGAACCTATGGAAGAAGACGATGTCATGGGTGAGCCAATGAGCGAGGAGGATGTGGAGGGTGAACTCATGGCAGACGACGATGTCGAGGGGGAGCCGATGGAAGAGGACGCGACCGAAACGGCAAAGGATCAGCCATCATTCGGCGAGGCCACCAGCAAGGCAGAAAGAGCGGCAGAGACCGCGGAGATTGACGACACACACACTGTCGGACGTGTACAGCTATCAACCCAGTCGAAGGGCCAGACCAGGAAACGAATGCGAGCAGTGGACATGTTTGCTGACTCTGGGGATTCGGATGAGGGTAACTAGACCCCCGTGGCGTATGTAGGCGCTGGTTCTTGAAGTAGGCCAAGGCGACACCAGGGGCAAGGCGGCGAGCTGGGACGATTGATAACACTGCTCACCCTTTGAAGATCCGGGGTATCTGAAGAACATCACTGCAAACACAGACGTCTTGACTGGGCCGTGAGCGGACAGGGTGTATGTGGAGGGCTATGGCAGCCGTCCCGCAGAGTCCGCAGAGTCCCGCAGAGTCCCGCAGAGGATGGCAGGGCGACTTGCTCAACGAGGGCTGCCCGTTGCCGCTCGGGGAGGCATGGCATGGTAACGTATAAGGGGTGATGGGCAGACCGGCCAGTATATGTAAGGACGAGACACAACGGTACAAGTGAGATGACGGTTGGCGGATTGCCTTGGCCTGGAGCTGACAGCGTTGTTTGACACTGCGGAACCTGAGGGACTTTCATCACTGTAGTCGATTCCTTCTTCTCACCTCAGCATAGATTTCCGCCAGCGTAAAAAGTTGCGACGGAGAAACGAAGCCGCTATAATGGCAAAGCGAAGCTCTCCAATGCCGGCGACATGCGGCACAAGCACAAAGTTACATCACGAGTGTCCACATTAGGTACCCTTTTTCCCTTTGCAAGCGCTACTCCTGCACAGCCATGGATACGCATTCTTCGTATGAAGTGGTCTCTTGTTGGTGGCCGCGCAGGGGCGAAAAAGGTGGTAACTCGTTCGACGACCGTCTCGTTGAATTTTGGTGGTGCCGGATCCGGCCAATCAAAACTTGCTCACTTCCCTTGCCTCTCGAGCCTCTGACGGTGGAGTTTTTTTTTTGTGTGTTAAACTTGCTCGCTCCCACCCTCCCAAGTACGGCCTCTTCGGTATTAATTGCCCACAGCCGGCCACGCTCGAATTTCCCGATGTAGGGCGCGCGGCCGTTGGACGTTCTTTTATGGGTTGATTGCAGGCCCACGGAATGCCTCATTGCCAGCGAAAGCTGGGCTGGGAATCTGGCGCGATATCCGTGCGGGCATCGTGGACCATGGACGACTAATACGGGAGGATAACGAACCACAGACTGTGACAAGACGCAGATTCGAATCGGCGTGCAAGGATGATGCATAGAGGCATTCGATTTATCAAGAAAGAGGTCTACCAACTTCTGATAGGTACCTGATTCTCATTCCCGGCCTGGACTGGAACCTAAGCCTGGCCCGACCACGGACTCGGCACCGACTCGCGGGAGTGGGAGGAGCGACAGCCCGTCAAACAGAGAGTCAGGCAGTAGAGCGATGCGTGAGAGAGTGGGAGAGAGGGTGGGTGGTTGTACGGGATCTCTGAGTTGAACCCTTGACTGTCTTAAAGTTCCTCTGATAATGGAGCTCGATATGGAGCATGACAACACGTCAAGAGGGAAGAATGGCACGAAGAAGGAATATAGCCGAAGATGCTTGCTGTTGCGAACAGTGCAGAGAAAGTAGAGACGGATGGCAAGGAAACGGGAATTCGGTACTAAACGGCGATCAGAGTTAGCTTCTTATCGAGTTGGGCAGCGCATCCCGGCAGAGACCACGCGGCTTATTTCACAGCCGGAGCTTCCCAGTCAGCCATCTCTCTCACCCCTCTCTCCTCATTGCAATACCGGCAACTCACCATTGCTTTGTCTTGTGCAGCATAGGAAGCCAGGCGGTCGGTCTTGTTGGCTAGTCCGTAATCCTTGGACTGGTGGTGGCACACTTCCACGTTGAGATGGCGTTGGCCGCAAAAGCGTCCCGAGCGTCTATTTCCCTCAACCGGCGCTGCTTGGTGTAGAGCAGATACAATAACAGCACAGGACATGTCGCATCGAGAAAGGGTAGATCTCCTAGGTTGGCCCTATTACGCTACTGGATAACGTGCCTTAGAGTTGGTTACAAGAGTTTCCGTCAAAAAAAGCTTGCCCCGATGAGAGGTAGAGAGATAGAGAAGTAGATAGCAAGACAGGGCCATCTAGAGTCGTCTCATGTACAACTCATGTCAGGCAGGAAGAAGCAGGCAGTAAGGGAACATGGACATGTGCAAGCTCGGATTGTTAGACGAGACTAAGGTGGCATAGCCGGAAAGGGCACACAGTTCCTTGGTCCTTAGGTAGGTAAGTGGACGGACAGACTTGGCATGCCGTCTGTGATGAGAACTTTGACAGAAACTCTCCCGTCCGGGCTCTCATCACACGCACTCACAAGAATGGATAAGCATACTCGTCACCGAGCGAGCATTGAGTACTGGGCATCTTTATAATCTCATCTGTACATAGTAGTGTAGAGAGTAGAGACCCAGGCGCGGACAGAGAATCAGACAGTGCCGCAGCGGATAAGGTATAGCAAGGCACTTGGTTGTGATAACCCCCGCACGTGGGGCTGTTTCGATGCGCTACCGGGATCCTCACCTCACTCGCGCACCCCTCCCGTCCGCGGCGCCCCATCCATCGCTCTCGCCCGCGGCCGCTGGTGCTTGTGCTTCTCTTGGGCGTCCTTGTCGCCGCTGCTGGGGCTGGGGACTGGGCTAGGCCGGGCTAGGTGATGCCAAGGTAAGGTAGGACATCCAGCACGGGGGCCGCTAGTGCAAGTGCTTTGGGTTACTCAGTTACTATGACTTGTGTTGAATTCGGATCGGGGGAAGGAGTTCGGGTGAGGTGAGGTGACGTGAGGCGATGAGGAGGAGGAGGAGGATGAAGAAGAAAAAAAGGGGCTGCTCAGACTTGCACTTTCCCTAAGGTAGCTTACCTTACCTATCTGTACACTTTTGACTCGACTCGAGCAGGTGGTGGTATTGTTCCTCCCTCCTTCACAGTGGACTGTATCCGTAAGGTACAGACAGGCCAAGCCCAGTCTCCCCGACATCCTTCCCCCAAATGGTTTACAGGGCCCTTTCGTGTTCCCACGGTCGCTCTTGCTGCCCTGCCATCCAAGTCCCGTCCCATTGACCCTGCGCACCTGCCCATCTTCGTCTTCCGCCATCCCCCCACAAGCCCACAAGCAGTAACAATTCCGCTGCTTTGCCGACCCGGCGATTCGCTGCCTTCCTTCAATACCCAGAAACTCGCCCTTACGCCCTTGCACGCAGCTTTAAACCTCTTCATGCTCGAAACGCCGTTCGTTTCTCGCCAATCTCCAGCTTCCCATCCCGCATTCCTCACTCGACATACTTACCGAATTGCCTCGCGCTGGAGCCCGACCCATCTTACCTGGGCGCCTGCTCAATCATCACATGGCCTTTTTCGCTCGCTGAGCCGATTCACCGACCGTCGCCGGATACTTAGCTTGCTTGCTTGCGTCGCAAAAACCAACATCCAGCCGATATCGACCACGAACCAGCGACGACCAGAACCGAGACTCGACCACCGCCGCACCTTGAGAGCTGGCGTCCGCCTTCATGTTCCACGCCGCCCCTCACTCCCACCGTCCGAGGTCTGTCGGGGTCGAAGCCTGAACGAGCGACATTCATCGCAGCTTTTTCAATTATTTCTCGAGAACGTTCAGCACATTGTACTTTCACGACTTTGAGAATCGCCAAAATTTCTTCCGCCCTCGCGTATCACAGCAACCTTGAGAGCCAACCCCCACCACAGCCCACCATGCCGCTCATCAACGGGCAGAAGATGGCCTGGTAAGTCGCAACGTCCTCTTCCTTGCGTCTCTGCCCATCTCCCTCCCCCGGTTTCTCTTCTTTCTCATCGTCTCTGTCCTCGTCTATCACGACTATTCTCTTTCACTGCCCATCGTTTGAACCCCGCATCCCGCATCCCCCCCCGGCTGGACCCTGAGCTGATAATTTCACCCTTCGCCCGCTCAGCGAGCCATGCATCCGTGGTCATCGCTCCACCAAATGCACCCATGCGAATGAACGCTTGATGGTCCCCGTCCGAAAGCCCGGCAGGCCCTTGAGCACATGTCCTCACCCGCCCGCCCGCGGTTGCGGCTGCGGTAGTGTAACAGCCGCCATCCCAAGAAAGCAGAAATGCGGCTGCGGCTCCAGTAACGGCGGAACGCCCGCAGAATCACCCGGTATCGTCAAGGCAGAGTCGCCAATGAGCGACGCCCCGCCAATGTCCCCGACCAAGGCATCCGCAGCCTCTTTTCGCATACAAAAGTCCGCCCCTAAGGCGACCAGTCGCAAGCAGTCGTTCGACCCAGTAAACTTCGAGAGGATGGACGCCGCCAACATCAACATACTACCCCCTTACGAAACGGCTCAAGCGAATCATATACCCCATGCAAACGGTGGCATGCCGGGCATGACCACGCCGAGAATGGGGATGGAGTACGGCGGTATGACCATGATGGGCAGTGTGAACGGCGCCTTCCACCAACCCATGATGTATCCGATGTTCCCGCAGCAGATGCCTGCGCCCATGTTCCCACCGGGAGCTGCCATAGCGATCCCTCAGACGAATGCCCTATCCTCGACTGTTAAAACACCACAGACTTCAACAACGCCCATCCCTATAGCGGCATCGAATGAAGGATCTTGTTGCTCAGGAAAGACGAATGGGACGCCGAAGTCAGCCCCTGCATCATCCCTGACGAGTACCAGTACGGGTGGCTCATGTTGCTCAGGGCCGAACAAGGCCGAGGGGAGCTCAACACGGCCTTCCAGTGTCAGCTCAAGCCCCAAGACGCAACCAAAGCCGAAGACAGGAGGTTGTTGTTCTGGCAAGGCGCCTGCAATAGACACGAACGTACATCAAATGCCGAATGGTCACATGTCGCCGTCGAGCGCCATAGCTATGTCGCCTTTTCAGACACCGACTGCTATACCCCAGGGCATGTACAATTCATACTTTCAACCTACTGTATTCACATATCCGCCGCAATACGGATCTTGGATGTCGCCGCTGCAGCCTGCTCAGTGGAAGCAGCAGATGGAGGCACAGCAGTATGGACAGCCAATCCCGCAGCCAGCTTCGTACGGCGGGATGCCGAACTCGCTTTTTACCCCGGATGGCACAACTCCAATGATGCCCGAGTCGACATCACACATGTGTAGCTGTGGCAACGGCTGCCAGTGTGTAGGCTGTGCGGCTCACCCTTATAACGACGCGACGCAAGACTACGTGCGATCTGCATACACCAGCATGCTGGACGACTCTTATGGAATGACGAATGGTACAAACGGCACGAATGGCACGAACGGGCACGCGGAGACTACGATGAACAACGGGACTGGCGCCCGCGTAATGGATGCACACACGAATGGCGAGAATAGCGGTTCTCCTGCTGGGCCGCAAACGCCTTCCGATGGAGCCTCAGTGTTGAGCGAAGAACAGGCACTATCGGCGAACGACTTCTTCTTTGTGACGTACCCGTTCAACGGCGATGGATGTGCTGGCGAGACGTCCTCGTGCCCTTGCGGCGACGATTGTCAGTGCCTCGGCTGCTCGATACACAACAATTCGCCCATACCCGAGTCAGGATGAGAGGTGACGGTGTGTGTCGAGCGGGGGATTCGCAAAGGATAAGGTTTTGCATAATGTTCTACCCGCGACGATGGATAGGAGGGGGTCTTTTGGGAGGTCGGCATTGTTCAGCCGTTTTCCGATTTGCATCTGTGGTGTTTGGACGATACCCTCTACTACTAGCTGCATCAGAGTACTCACAGAACAAGTACTTGCTTATAGAATATTTTGACAATCTGGTGATTGGAATAGAAACAGAAACTAGCCCATCCTTTCCCCGAGTATCTTGCAAATTGAGGCTCACAACGAGCCAGAAAGTGTCTGGGCTAAGAAGACTAGAAAGCGACAGATGATGATCCTGGGGAGAGGTGCCGTGGTTCGAGCACTATCTTCGGACTGGTCGTAGAAAGGTGAGGGGGATTCGGCACGGTATTTGCTGCCTTCCGGGGCCGAAATTGGGGTACCCACATCACTGCTCCGGTCCCCAGCCACGCCGCGAGACCTTGGAAGTCTCCAACTTTTCTCTTCCGCCCACAGAAGGCACGGACGTTGTGTCCTTCAAGATCGAACAACATTGCATACGGCTAACCTTCTACAATAAGAGCCAGCGCCGCCCCAATTTTCCATATCTTGGGCTGTGTACATGTGCATTTGCCGTCGCAGAATTCTCTTCGCCAATTAGGCCCGTTCGGCATCCTCCGAAAGCTCCTCTCCATTTGGGTGTAGGCCCTTCGGCTGATCGGCTTCACTGTCGCGGCAGATTCTCGACGCTGAAACTGTGGTCAAACAAAGAGACGGCCGATTCGACGTCAACATATCAAACCCCACCCACACCCCTTCTCTGGGGGAATTCCATCCTTGTCGAAAACATCTGACGTGCGATCTGCTTGTCACATCTTGGAAACAACCAAAGAGAGAGAGAGAGAGAGAAAGCTTGATTTCCGAGGTCTCTCGAAGCCGTGTCGCAAACAGTCAAGGAGGGTCTGGCGTTGATCATCTCTTGCCAGGGGTCCTCATCTCAATCTCATCCCAACTCAGCCCATCCTTGCCAGAGCCTTTTGGAGGGCAGGAGACAACTCACTATCGGACGTTCGCCTCTGAACCATGGCCAGAGACGACGAGCGATCGGGTGAACGGAGGGGTGAGGAGCGGAGATACGGACGGACCCGCTCGCGGTCGAGGTCGAGGTCGCCGAGACGGCATCGGGATGAAACGAGGCGCAGGTCGCCCCTCGGCGAGGGCGATTCGCGTCGGGAACGGAGGATGAGGTCTCCTCACGGGGATGGTAGCCGCGACGACCCCGACGACCGGGATTCGAGACACAGGCATCGGCATCACCACCACCATCATCGTGGGCACCGGGACAGCCCCCGCGATACTACCGGCGCTACCAAGAGCAGCGGCAAGGAGAAGAAGGCCGCGGCTTCTGTTGCGGCAACGTTGCCGTACGAGGCCCGCCAGCTGGGCAAGTCGGAGATGGAGGTGTTTCGGCCGCTGTTGGCGTATTACCTCGACCTGCAGAAGCAAAAGGACATTTGCGAGATGGACGACAGGGAGGTGAGGGGTCGGTGGAAGAGTTTCGTGGGGAAGTGGAACCGGGGAGAGCTCTCGCAGGGGTGGTATGACCCAGAGATGTTTGTCTCTGCCAAGGAGAGGGCTGTTGAGGTTGGGATTGATAGGCCACGCTCCCGGGGGTCTGATGGTAGTGGGCGAGAGGTGGTGGAGAGGCGCGGGGAAGAAAGGAATTATGGCGGGGGAAGGACTGATGAAGAGGAAGAGGAGGAGGATCACAATGACGGGGACAAGGACGATGACGACGATGAGGATCTAGGACCGAGGCTGCCGCCCACGGCGAGGACCGGCCACCAGCGTCCCGGGCCCGGAATTCCAAACATGGCGGACCTGTCTCTCCAGCGTGAGTCGCTCGCCGAAGAAGCGCAGCGGGACCGGGAGGCGCGGGCCTCGGATCTGCGGCAGGCGCGCAAGGAGGACAGGAAGCTGCAGCGGGAGAGGCTGGACGAGGTAGCACCGCGGGCGGAGGCCGGGACGAGAGAGCGGCAGCTCGAGAAGCGGGCGGCTGTCAATGAAAAGATGAAGGAGTTCCGGGACAAGGGAGGAGACGGAGGCGGGGTGGCGGAGGTTGGGGAGCAGGAGCTAATGGGCGGGGGAGACAGTTTTGCAGAGCTCAAGGCCATGAAGGCGAGGGAGGAGAGGAAGAAGACGGAGCGGGAGGTTAGGAGGGAGGAGATTGCGCGGGCGAGGGCTGCTGAGCGGGAGGAGAGGGTGAGGGAGTATCGGGAGCGGGAGGAGGGGGTTATGAAGGGGCTGAGGGAGCTTGCGAAGCAGAGGTTTGGGTGAGGGTTGGTCAGATGTGGGGAAGTGGTAGTCCTGGTGGTGGTTTGGACTTGGTGTTGACCTCATGCGAGGGACTCGGAGGCCAGAGACTTTGGGGAGGGAGGTTCGATAGCTGACCACTTAGTCTTCTTGCATGGGCTACTGTACATTCGCCTACTTACTCTACTAAAGGGCGTCGGTTTAATGATTCAATGCTTTCTACAGCGATATGTTGTGTGTGTCATGATTCGCGCACAAGGGAACGCGCTGTTGAAGTACGTCGTGGCGCGTCCTAGAAGAACATATCATATAGTTAGAAATCTGATTGATGTACACTATTGAGAAACAAAAACTCGAGAAGGAAAGTCGGTCTAATGGAGCGGAGCGGAAGGAAAAGAGCCGTACGGAGTCTTGTGCATTGTAGGTAGTATCGCTTCGGCATGGCGATGGAGAACACAGCTCACAGAGTAAAGTTGATGCTTTGGTTGGATTGTCGAACTTTTGAGACTGACACCATCGTCAATGAAATGAAGACAAAATTTTTATAGATACTTTGAGGTCTCAACACCCAGGTTTTGGATGACACATATTGCTTTGAACAATGCGGATCTCATTGTCCCTCTCTCTCTCTCTCTCTCTCTCTCTCTCTCTCTCACAAATCAAAATCTTGTTTAAGGATTCATGGCACTAACCCATCCATATTTAAACTGCCGGGTAGTGGGGGGAATTCACGATCTCTTCTTCTCCAGACATGGCCAGTAGTCTGCTGAGCATGACCAGTGTGGTGGTGGTGGCCCTAGCGACCCTATACATGTGAAGTAATGCCTGATAAACAAAGTGGATCTCTAGATCTCTCTCTACTGCAAACCGATACCTAGTTCGCTGGCTCGTCCCGCTCGCCTGAACGATATGTGACGAATACGCGGGGGCCGCTGGGCAGTACATCTTGGTGATTTTTAGTGAAACCTCATAGGCCTGGTGTAAGAGTGAATCTGGTTAAGAGAGGCAATTATTTTAATGAATATATATAAAAACTATCGCATAGGTAGAGGATCTCTTTCTCAAGGCAAGGTCAGTAGTCTGCTGAGAATAGCCAGCACGCTCAGGGTTCGTAGGCGTAGCTTAGACGGCCCTGTTCCTTCAGTCCTTAGAGCGCTATTAAGTCTCCAAGTTATATCTATCAAAGCCGGTTTCACCACAGTTCGCTAGCTCGTCAAGCTCGTTTGAAAGATGCCTGAAAAATACGTGGGGGTCACCGGACAATGGATAGTAAAGTGTGGGTTATTTCATTGTAGTCGCTTCACGTTCTATGGGGTCAGTGAGTAGGTGTGAATTTAGCCCTTAGCCATCGGTCGCCTCGGTCGCACCAGAACTAGGTTAAGCAGCCGCAGCCTACTTTATTATTGACTGAAGAAAAACGTTTGATATCACCGGCGTATCTGCTTTCCTTATGTCTGGAAGGTAGTCATGTATAGGAAGGGGGGCAGTGTTTATAAGGCTCATCTAGATATGTCGTCGTCAGTGAGACGATGAAGGATCTTAGATAGGTACAATGTGACAAAGTTCAACTGGGCCTTTACCAAACCGATTCACCAAAATATCCGTATCTCAAGTTTGAGCATGATTGATCTACACTCTACTGAGTGAGGTGTCCCCCGACTTTCCTGCTCAGAAAATCTGCTGCCTCACAACATGGATGACGTGCCAGCGCCGGCCTCACACTGTGTTTTCATTTCCAACAGTGCAGCTACTTGGTAGGGAAATAAGGACGTCCTCACACTGTACCCACAACCACTTCGTCGCAAGGAAAAAAAAAAAAGGTCACAAAAAATTGCGATTCATTTGCGACTCACTCTTCTCACACACCCCGCACTCACCTTAAGTAAGTTAATGTCACCCTCATTCTCAACCGGTCCTGACTGACACTACAATCAGGCTTGATTAGAAATCTTCCACAAAGAAGCTTATCGTATCACTGTGAGATTCTCGCAGCGAGATATCGAAGCCAGACGCTCATCTCAGAGTCTCACTCGGATCTGGATCTGCCCCTCTTCAACGCCCACGGTACCAGAATCCAACCCCTCAGTCCCTGCTGCTCGGAATATAACACCCACACCACCACCAACAACTCACCACGCATAAACAAATAAACACGTTCACCATGAGTCAAGTAAGCGACGTTGCCGACGGCGACACGGGCGACCTCTTCGCCGACCCGGACGACTACTATCCGCCCACCCCGCCGCCGACGTCGCAAACCCACGCTCTCGCCTCGGGCCGCGTCCTGACGCTCCACCTCGTCGGCTACTCGCCCACCGAGGCGCACCACCTCTGGAACGGAAGCCGTGTCGTCTCGGACTACTTTGAGGCCGACCCTTCCCGCGTGAAGGGCAAGACCGTGCTGGAGCTCGGCGCGGGTGCGGGCCTGCCGAGCTTGACGGCGGGGATCCTGGGCGCAAAGCGGGTCGTGGTATCGGATTTTCCGGATGCGGATATCGTTATGACAATGCAGAAGAATGTGGATGAGGCGGGTGATTTGGAGGGAGTTGTGGTGCCCAAGGGGTATGTTTGGGGCGCGGACGTGAAGCCTTTGCTGGCGGAGCTTCCTCCAGCCGAGGAAGGGAAGGAGGGGGAGGAGAAGAAGTTTGACGTGCTGGTGCTGGCGGACCTACTGTTCCGGCACTCAGAGCACGGTAAGCTGGCCGACACGATCTGGGAGGCGCTGGCGAGGAAGGAAGAGAGCGTAGCGTACGTCTTCTTCACATCGTACCGGCCGTGGCTGCGGCACAAGGACCTGGCGTTCTTCGACGTCGTGAGGGAGAGGGGGCTGCTCGTCGAGCAGGTTCTTGAAAAGAAGATGGAGAAGCCGCTGTTTGACGGGGACCCGGGCGATTTGGAGATCCAGAAGACGGTGAGCGGGTTTGAGGTGCGGTGGCCGAAGGAGTTGTTGGAGGGTAAGGCATGAGGGGTTTGAGAAGGCGATGGGCTGGAGGGGCTTTTTGATTGGTGAGGCTTTGGCATTCTCTGGGCCAAAGACTGGTGTATTTCTATGAGAAATGAGCATAAAGGGGAAGGGAATGGTTGGGCATATCTGAACGAGGATAGACAAAAATGGGACATGGAGGAAAAGGACGCCAAACAGATTTGCCGTTGAGGATGAGACCAAAAAGAAGACATATGGATGAGACTTTTGAAAAACGCAGAATGATCTTTCCACCGCATGGTTTTGCTCAGTTGCGTTTAGGCTTGGCTCCTCTTATCCTATGAAGAACGTTCTGGAAAGGTTCGGCGAGTATGACGATGCAAAACCACCGGCACTCATCATGAAATAGGAAATATTGGTGTAGATTTCTCCTTCAATGGACAGGTTGGATGAGAGGAAGTGACATGCACGTCATCCAGACTGGAGCCAAAAACCAATGATGCCTGCCTAAGCTAAAGGGATTGGGCTTAAGCCTTGAAACATGTTGTCGGTCTCTCAACAATGGGAACAAGAGGTAATAAAGGACTGATTGGTCATATTGCCTTGCAATTGACGTAACATGGGCTTCTCTAGCTAATAAAAAGAAGGTCATATGGTATAAGATGATGAGAATATTTTCTTAGGATTTAGTCCGTCCATACTCTAAGCAGCTGACGGTGACTTTGTTTGTCTCAGCGAGTAGAGCCTTCAAGATGAGATTCATCTAGAATGGCTTTAACCTCATTCCTGAGAGACTGCTGATAAATACACAGCAATGTGTTTATAAAGGATGAAGAAGGGTGGAAGCGGTGGAAGCGGTGGGCTTCATGTAACGGTCAACTACAAGCGGGCATTCATGACCTGGGAGATACCTCAGGGAAGGCCATCTCCCATCACTCGCAAGTTACAGCCGACAGGTGAGACTCATGAAACTAGTTTGCACATCTTAAGCGCGTATTTGTGTCCGAGAAGCTTGCTACTTCAAGTGAGGAACCCGAGTTCCGTGAAGGGTTGAACTATAGAACTGAGCTATGCATAATATACATCTGGGTGAATACTTCACATAAGGAGCAACTTCCAGTTTAAATACGCTTTAAAACAGGCTCATGTGAGGATTGGGAGCTCTCATAAAGCTCACTGTCTCTCAACAACCGGACATCTGTTGTTGCAAGGTTGATTAGCTTGGGGCCAGGTGACACGCAAGTGTTTCCTCTTTTCTTCGTCTCTGGCTAGTTCATCTCGACAGTTGAGGATACAAAACGGATAAAATACGATGAGCATCTTTGATTCTGTATCCTATGACCTTGACATCAAATGTAGCTGTGCTGGTCATTGTCATCGTCTATTCGCGTTTGCGGGCAAAAGCGTGGCCTTGAAAATGACCCATGTGACGCCATGGTTTAGCCAGGGGCACGATGCATTCGATTGCATACTAGGTACCAAACCAGAGAAATTGGGTACAAGGCATCAGAAATTTTCTCGGGAACTTTCTGGATGCTGACTTACTTCTGCACTATCGGCCTAATGAACACTTAAAGATGCGACGTCCTTGGCCCGTGGATTCCGTCCCGCCTCACTAGAATCGCGCGCTGTAGCATATGGCTGCTTTCACATTACTTTTTATGAGTCGAGTCAACAGGGCAAGTTAGAGAATCTCAAACTATAATCATCGGCAGGCATTAACTGATTTGGACACATTGCCGCTCATATCTTCCCGACACACCCAGGCTACCTGAGAAATCTACTACTATCCAGACGCAGTGCTAGAAGACGGCGTGTTTAGGGAGCGCTCTCACTGTGTTCTGCAGAGCATTATAGAGACTACCCAGAATTGATCCAGCGACACAGAGTTCTCGGAGGGATTGGTACAAGACTGACGCGCCTGGAGGAAATGACGGCGGTGGTGATTCGCGCCCTTAGTTTTATGCCTGCTTCTGAAACCAATTCAAGTAAGTAAGCCTCATACTCCATGGCCATTTGTTCGACATGCGTTCGAAGTATACCAATCACTTATATCTCAACAAACAGTGAAAGGCTGCATGGTAGACTAAATATCCTTCCAGCAAGTCGGCAAGATAGCTTACGCTCCTACCAACTCTATTGACAATGAAGACTGCGGGGCCCACGCTTGATGCCCACCGTTTTAACATGTATCCGTTGTCATGGCTATCTCGAATGGAAACCAGCATACATTGAGGCTATTCCCTCAGCTTTGATAACGTGCCACACAGCGACGAAATACCAATGCAGAGTAATCTCAGTACTAATCTTGGCCTTGGAGGAGGATATGTCACGACGGAACGCCCGCCGTTATCGGGATCTCGATGTTCACAAGGGAGAGGTCTATCCAGCGCCGAGTTTCGAGGATAGACCGTTGAGAGGGTTGCGTCTCCCGGCACTTGCGGGCAGGCCGGGCGGGTTCAAACATTTCGGGAGTTCAAGCGAACTGATCAGCCAAGACGAACCATGGTCTCAGGGAGCCCCGAGCTTGAACCTTTGATCACTGCGCTCTGCCATTTGAACACCTCGATATTCGTAGCTGTTGCGAGAAACGATATTGGGTCTTGGAGGTTGCCCGAAGCTTCTTGAGAGGGCCTATTCAGACGTCGGGCTTTCCTTCTCGCCCATGTCTTGACCAGCTGTTCCGCGCGTCGGGTGTCGATATGGTTAGCTACGGAGGTTCCCATATCAGAGCGGGAAGACCTTGAGGCAGGTAACAGGGGAGTGCTCATGCAAGACTCGAGCAGAGTTCTTGATTGAAAACCTTGATCCACCGTCAAGTTCGATAGCAGCTCCAGGCAGGCTAGAGCACCAAAGGGGAGTTCCCGGCCGGAGGAGACACGAATTCGGAATGAAGTCGATGCAAGTAGCAGATGGAGCTTAGCTAGTTTTGATATATTGGCGCCGAGGTTCCTGCCCCTCCCCGGCGGACGTTGAGGAACCTTCGGTTGGGGTCGATGGTGCCGGGGGATTGCAGAGTGACATAGGGTGGACGAGGAGAAGGCAGGCAGGGGATGTCGAGACGGAGAGTTTCGAGAACGAGACTATAGGACAGAGTATTCGCACAAAGGTCCAACCGTGTAGCAAAGGCAGTCTTTGCGAGTCGGGAATGAGAATGAGGCCGGTGAGGTTGCCCTGGTCGAAACTGCAAACGGGGGCCGATGGGAAACATTGGAATGGGGAAGGACAATCCGGCGACTGTGGGGCGGTTGATGAGAGCACGGCGCAAGGAGCGTGGGAGCACAGACAGACCCGGTCACAAGTGGGCCCAGTACCTTACCCCACACTATGCACCTTCCAGCTTGACGGGGGGCAGGTGCGTATCCGTACCTTCTGCTGCACTTGCCCGCTGCACCTTCCTCCGGGCATTGTTGAGAAACGCTGAAGTGTACCCGCAAGGTGCCTGGCTGTCCCCTCTGCCTCCGCCTCTGCCTCCGCATCCCCCCAACTTCCATGAGTAGAACTTGCGTCCCATCCCGACCGCTCACCCACCTCCCACACCACCCTCTCCGTCTCACCAGAAGCACAACGACAAAACTGGAACCCTCCGCCGCCGTTCCTTTGCCTGCTGCGAGTTGCAGCCATCGGAATATTTCTCGACTGCAAGGTAGCTTGGAGGTAGGATGTCATATTCATGGCAAAATCTCCAACACGAATGGGTCCCACAAGATTCGATGCAATTTCCCGCCAGCCAGAAGGCCCCCTCGAAATCGGGAGACCTGAACGAAGGAACCAGAGAGATGGGGAGGGGGCGGCCTGGTCAAGTGAGCCAGCGGCGAATCGGCCGGATGCTTGCCGGGCGCACTTCTAGAGAAAGAAACAAAAATTCTCCGAGAAGGACGAAAAGGACGAGGAAACAGACGGATATGCCCTTCCTCTTTTCCCAAGGCCCAGAATGGGCTGAGAGGGTTCAGCATGATGTATCGACTGAGCAAACAGCCAGACATACCAAAGGCGTATTTCGCCGCTCTCGGGGTCTTTCTCGGGGTAAACCATTAGAGGCAATGTGTCTTTTTCCTGTCGTTGTCTCCCACTTCTGACCTTCGTGGTTCTTGCGTTGCAGTTGCACCGAGACATCCACCAGACTGCCACTCTTGTGCCCGCTTCTGTCGTCGCTACGTGGTCTCAACTGGCAGACGAACCTACGTGTTGGGCCATTGAGTCACACCCCATGCAACAGTCTTGTGGTTGATTTGTGATTACATGAACTTATTTTGCCTCGTCATTTTTGAGGTTCCTCGGGAGATTTTGCGTTTTCCCAAACCCCCTCTCTGCTCCACCAAGCTCCCGCTCTTTCCAGTGCACGTCTCGGACTCCGCATTTGGAGTCATGGAGCTATGTAGGTAGCTGTTGGTGCTGGGGAAGCACTGGGAGGTAAGGTAGCTAGCTGCCGTGCTGCCCAAGGTCCCTCGTGCAGGGATGGTAGCCGTCGCCCAGAAGCCCAGCTTCAGATTCAGATTCCTTTACGCCCATAGTACACAGCAACCCAGGGATGGGGGTTGAGTTGGGCCACAGGAACGCACCGGCCCAGAAGCAGCAAGCCGAGCTTTGCCTCGCCTCGCCTCGCCTCGTCCTATTCTACCACGGCGGGAATGTGAAGCTGATCAGGGCCGAGAGCGCGCGGGGTTTCCGAACCGGACAAGATCGATCAGCTCTGGGCAAACACGCAAGTACTGGGGTAAACGGCGTCGTGTGGTTTCTCCAAGAGGAGGACGAGCAAGTGGGTCATTGACAATGTGCCCGTCTCATCTAGGGCTCCCTGTCACGGTTGGCCGCTATTGCGAAGCTGCCATTGGCGCATCTTGAGACCATCAGTCTCCCCGGTGTGCGTTCCGACGCCCAATGGAGAAGTACCTTATTTGCTCCCCTTACAGCGTCAGTGCAGCAGAAAGCAGCTTGCACGGACAATCTGACGCAGAGAGGCACGACTGGGTTGTGTGCTCACTAGCTACTCTGACGCAGAGTGCCAATCACAGATATGACAACGTGAGTGTGCAGAGAAGAGTAGAGCTGGTCGGAGAAGATGTGGGATGAGGAGAAGCAGCCGCTGCAGTAGCAGACTAGGCACCTAATTAGTGGAAAACTTTGGTGAGATGAGACGAGATTCCGATTTATGTTCTTCCTTTGCTTTGCGTCTTGGGATCTCGCCAATGAATCCACTGTACAGATGCAGATATAACACACGACAGCAGATCACGGAGGTAGACTGGACAGTCGACTTCCATCGGCCTCCAATGGCCCTTGCCGACAAGGGATGATTTCATGGCCGAGCTCCCATTGGCACTGGCCGTGAAGCTCCCCGCTCGCTCTGCTTCCCCCACCACATGCAACCATCTCTTAGGGTGGTTGAGCAGGGCAGTCCTGGGGAGAAGCTTGGCCGGCCGCTACCTGGCTAGGTCATCCAAAGAAAGTCCTTTCTTGGTAGTATCCCACCGAAAAGGTACCTCACACATGTCAACCCCAAAGTTCCCTTTTCTGCCTGCGCCGTAACTTGGTAGCTCCGTCCATGGCATTGTGCCTCAAGGCCACCCAAATGCTGCTGCTCCAAATCATCCCGTCCTCCTTCCTGCGACTCCTCTCGAGATCCAAGGCCACACTGTCTTCAGATGCTTTGCTTTGCCTACGATACCTTGCCTGGCCTTGCCTCCTCTTCTTCCTGCTCTCTCCCCCCCTTGGTCTTATCTTGCTACCGGTGCAAGGCCACAAGGTGCGTCTTTGCTGGCTCCGGGATTATTATCATTACGTGCCTTGGAGATTGGAGAGATTTGGATGGGCAGCGCGGGGGTGGCTGAGGAAAACCACCCTGTCATTGGCCCGGGGGTGCCCAAACACGATACCCAGGTACTTAGGTACGTAAGATCACCGGGGCACTACAGTCTACGAGTGCGGCAGCAGCAGCAGCGGCGGCGGCAGCAGCAGGCACCTTGGTGCTTCTCCAATGCGGAGAGAGGAGACAACCGCAGACCCCAGATTCTTGCCTGGATTTCCCCCATTCAACGGAAGCCAATTCTTTCTCTCCTCATCACTCTCTCCACCTTTTCCCACCCATTACCACAACCTCCTCACATCACACCTCTCACATTACACTTCACCTCACCTCGCCTGGCCACACACGCACACTCACGCTCACACTTGCGTTTTGGGCACGCGGGCGCACTACGCTTCCCTGCTTCCACCACCGCGGCATTCTGCCTCCTCATCTCGTCACGGTTCTCAATTTCTCCTCCGCTTTCTTCACCCTCCCTACCTTACCCGCCTCCTCCTCACGCTCAAGGCCGCCATCAATTAAGGTACCTGCTCCATCTCGAAGTCGTCCACCCCCCCTTCCGCCCACATTGGCACGCCGGTCCTGTATCCGTACACGACAATTCAAGCATTAATGTTACATGCGAAAACAACCTTCTCCATCCACCGTCCGCGGCACTCCGTTAGATCAGACCTCTATCGCTACCGCGCTGAACAACCGACACACCGGTTCTACTACCGGCTCTCACGCGACATCTTTCAACCTCCAATTTTTCCCGTTCCGATACAGATACACGCAGTATCTCCATCTTTACACTAGACCTGCCTCGAGTACCGCAGAGCTATAACGCCGATCATATCCTCTTATCCCCAAACCCAGCATTGTCTGGTTGTCGTACGGCGCGCCGCAGACAGCCGAGATCTCCGTGTTTCCCCTCTTCAGCTCCCAAGCTTCCTACCTAGCTTCCAAGCTACCGATACAGCTCCAGCCTTTCTTCCCCTCGCCCCGTCCACGTCCACATCCACGTCAACGTCAACGTCTACTCCTCTCTTTCTCATCGGCTCCCGAGAAAGGTACGCCGCGGCTCCCAGCATTTCCATTTGTCTCGCCGTTGCCCTGTGCTCCGCCTGTTCGAGTTCTACCTCGCTAAGACTGTGGTCCGCCCTGCCACTTGCGTTTCTCCTCATCCTCCTTTTTCTGCTCCTCTCCCGAGAGTCTCCTCACCTCCATCAATTCCCCGCCTTTTGCTCTCCGACCCCCTTCCTGCCATTCACCACGACCTCGCTGCCACTTTACCAAAGGTTGTTATTGTTTGAGCCGAGTACGCCTTGATTGTTCATGCTCAATCCTCGCATGCATGCTTGTTTGTGTCCTCGCCCCAACGCACAAACACCCATACTCATTTGCCGCGACCTCCCACCACATACTTCCCCTTCATAATCGACCTCACTTTGCCTGTATCCATCTTGTCACTCGTGGTGCTGTGACACCAGTACTTCCCTTCTTCCCCAAATCTCATCGCGTGCCATTCTTTTCGCAAATCGCCCACCCTACTACAGCTGCGGCCGGGACATCCCACTCCGATTCCCAACTCCTCGCTCCGTTCACGCGTCTCCCGCATGCTTTGCGGTACCGGTTGATTCGAGTCAGAAAGCCGGCCGCCACCGCCCGTGGACGCTCACGCCTACCAAGAGGCATCTAGGACTTGCTCACGCCAGGCTTGCACGGGAAGAGATGAAAAAGGGGGGTTAACAGAGGACCGTCACAAACATTTCCCTGCCGATCTTCGCGAGGACCTGAAAGCTGTCCCTACAACATTTTCAAATCGATACGCGCCGCACCCCGCAAAGTATCCCTTTCAAGCCCAACTCTGCTCCGCCTCTGTCTACTCCATTTCCCCCACTTTCTCGTGCTGTGTGACCTCGGAGGTCTTCGAGCTATCTATACCTAGCCGAGCACATAGTACCGTTCTTTTCCTTGCCTGCCCGCTTCTTGGGTAGCCTTTGCACATAATGCTCCCTCTTCAGTCCATAGAGGGGCCGTCTCCTCACGGAGGCTCTGGCGTAGCCGGGGAGAACGGTGAGGCCCGGCAGCAAAAGCCCAAGACTTTGCCGTGCAAGTATTGCAGCAAGCGCTTCAGGTAAGTCGGCCCCCCTCCGTGCAAGGCCCCCAACTCGATGATTGCCCTACCTTGGCTTTCTCGCTGTACCTTCTGCTAGCTTACATTGCTTTTGCATCCTAGGCGTGTGGAGCATGTCCAAAGACACGAAAGGACACACACCAAAGAGAAGCCCTTTGCCTGCGGCTGGGCTCGCTGTGGGAAAACGTTCGGACGACGGTGAGTCTATCAACCTTGCCCCTGGCCATTCGTCATTTTTACCATCCTGCCCGAGAATACTTACCTCACCAACATCGACACCATATGCTGTCACCTTCCACACACACCACACCACCCATCTTGCTTTATCCCCAAGAATTTCCCCCGTCCCAAACCCCGACTTTCGACTCCACCTCTTCCCTGTTCTTGATGCTCAACTGCAACACGGCCTACTCCCCCTTCCGACTCTGACGAAGGAATATGCTTATATGGACATCAGTGATCTCCTTGTCCGTCATGAGAAGCTCGTTCACCTCAACGAGGGCAGCAAGGAGAATAATCGCCCAAGAAAGACATCATCCAGCACCCACAACCCGCCGTCTTCCTCCGACAGCCATGTCGAACACGAGATGTTGGGCGTCCAGCGCCCACCTCAACCGCAGTATCACCAGGAGTCGATAACGGCCGTGGCATCCACCATGGCCCCAGATCCTCGCATGCCGGGCCCGGCCCGTGCCGCTGCCTGCAACCTCGATCTCCTTTCTGATGCGGCTCTGGCCAGCGAAGTTAACCCCATGCAGCAACCCATGATGGCTGATATGGGTCGTCCACCTTCAGACCATGTGAGGATCAAGTCGTATGATGAGTCGATGGGGTATCCCGAACGGCCACGGGAGGACCAGATGCTAGCGCCGGGATACGTAGCCCAACCCCAAGCCGCACCCTACGATGACTATCACATTTTCCTCGACGACTTTGCGCCTTCTTCACACTACCTGCCACCCCCTTTTGAGTCTGATCAGCAGATGGGAGGGCTTTGGCCTCGTGGCGATATGCATCACCGTGGCCCGTCCAAGCCATCATCGCAGTTCCCGTCGCGGTTCCCTTCGGTCCAGCCTGATGGTCGAGAGGGCATGGAAGGTGGTCCGAGAAGCCACGAAGAATCAATGAGGGCCCCTCTTCGAATCTCTGCCGTCGACCATACGATCATCAAGAATCGACTGGAGGAGTTCTCGTCAGTCATTCCAAACGACTTTGTCTTTCCGTCTCGGCATACGCTCACCCGATTCCTCGAGGGGTACATCAGCGGTTTCCACGAGTACCTACCGTTCCTGCATATTCCTACACTAACGCCCGCTGAGATGGCACCCGAGCTTCTTCTGGCTATCTTGGCTGTTGGTGCACAGTACCGATTCGAGAGCCACCGTGGTCACGCGCTGTGGTATGCTGCAAAGGCTGTTGCGCTCGAGCAGATCCGAAGACGGCATAGTCACGAGGTACACGCTCTACTCCCGACACCAGCTGCGTACAGCCCGCACTCGACTCGTCCTTCTCCTAGCTCTGGCTTTAGACACACGTTTGCTTCGGCACAGCAAGATCGACCAATGACTCAGGACACTCATCGCGAACCTTTGTTAGTGTAACTCCCATCTTGATCTGCTTTCGATTTCTAACTTCATCGCCGCAGCTCGCCAAATACACCGCAAGCTCGGCTCGAGACCACCCAGGCTGTTCTGCTGCTCTTCGCAGTTGGACTGTGGGGGGCGAAAGCAATCTTGCACGAGGCTCTGTCTCTCCAGAGCCACCTTGCTATGCTTGTCCGCGAAGAAGGATTAATAGCCGAATCCAGCCCAGCCGTTGCACCGGATTGGGAGACGTGGATCCGGCTTGAGGGAGCAACGCGTACAAAGTTGATAGCTTATTGTTTCTTCAACTTGTGCAGTATTGCATACAACATGCCCCCGCTCATCCTCACTTCGGAGCTTGGCTTGTTCTTACCCTACCCGTCCAGGCTATGGAGAGCCGAGTCTGCGTGGCAGTGGCAAGAAGACAGACAGAACTACCCTTCCGTCGAAATCACTGTCCACGACGCTTTCTCCAGGGTCCTGACGACTTCGCCCCAGGGCCTTCCTCCACACATGTCTTCCCTCGGAAATTATGTCCTCATCCACGCATTGCTCCAGCATATCTACCTACTAAAGCAAACTTCATTTGCACTCAGCTCGCCGTTTGGACCCCAGAGAGGTTTGAAGCCGGAGGATGTGGAAGAGATTACTGCAGCATTACGGATATGGCAGGTCAGCTTCGAACACCGACATCAATTGCGGGCGGCCGACGCGGGCCATGTGGGCAACAGCGACTCGTTCCCGGGTGGCCCCGTAGCGTTTAACTCCACTGCCCTGCTGCGCCTGGCGTACATCCGTCTATACACCGAGATTCCGCCCAATCGGTCCCTCGAAACCCGGGATCATATGCTGGTTGCTTCGTCATTGAGCAGCATGCCCCTCCTCGTCCGTACGTTGAGACTGCATAGAGCCGTATTTCAAGCGATCCATGCTCTGTCCATGTTAGTCAAGGCCGGCGTGAACTACGTAGCGAGGACCAAGAGTCTGGAATGGAGCATCCAACATTCCTGTAAGTGCCCGTTTCTCCAACGCCGCTTAGTCAAGCTAACCCCGGCTCTTTACAGTATGCAACTTCGAATGCGCCATCCTCTTATCCAAGTGGCTACTTACCCTCGCATCGATCGGACCGAATGATCCCCCTGCGACTCCCGAGGAAAAGAATCTTCTACAATCGGTGAGGAGAATGCTGGACGAGACGGAATTTGCTGTGCCCATTGACCCATCCCTTGGCGGGCCTACCGCCGGCCAACCTACCAACAGCGAGGTGTCTGCGAATGATAGCACAAGGTTGAGACAGCTGGCCGCAGCGGTCATTAGGCTCTGGGCAGAGACATTCAAGGGCTCACACATATTCGACATGGTCAGGGTGATGGGATCGAGTCTGGATGGGTATGCTGATTTGGTCGAGAAGCCCCGGGATAGAACACCTCTTGGACGGATGACTCATGACCCAAATCTCGGATGAATGGCGCGGACAGCAAAATGCTTGATTTCGGTCGTTGGGCTGCATAAGCTGTAGGATATCTGATGGGCCATAAGCTTCGTTGAGGACTGATGTCGGTCGATTGTTGGACGCCAAGACATGACTTCTCCTGATGAGGTTGTTTGCAGGGCAGTGAGTCCCCTTTTGCGCGCGTACCTGTCCGGGTTAGAAGACCGTACCTAGGCGGCACGGCCGCCAGTCGATCTTTTTTCGGCTGAGGAAAAGCTCCCAACAGCCAAATGCGTTGCAAATGAGCTGCAGGTTTGGACGAATCGAGTACTGGTAAGGTATGGTTGGCCTGTCCTCACATGTTGGAAAGGGAGAGAGAAGGCAGCCCCTAGTCGGGATTTCGGGACGTGGAACCGGCAGCGGAGTACCGACAGACAGGGACCGGCTAGACTAAGGTACACCGGAGAGGGGAAAACATGATGAACGACGGGAAAAAATTTGGCTTGGCGTTCCAATGTTACGCGCCTTGACGCAGTAAGGAAGATGACGGAGAATTGTTGGACTGCTATCTTGAACTTGACTTTGCGTGTACATTGTCGTCGTGGGCTAGTCGGCTCGTCGGATGGGTGGTGCGGCTCGGCCGATTGTTTTGCTATTTCCGCGTTGCTTGCTTGCGCTGATTTTATCTGCTTGATCTTGAGGTGTTACAAACTATGGAGGTGCTAAGCTTGTGCGGCGAGAGGATGCGTGGTCGGGATTGTGAGGCGTTGATAGGCTGTGGATGAATGATGAAATGTTCACATCTGACGTGTTGCTTGGTGCTTGTTCCCTTGTGATGGACTTCCGGGATCGAGGTCTCTTTTGCATGTCCTCCCTTTTTTGCTAGCATCGTATGTGCAGGCTCTTTAAAAGTCAGATTGCCATTTCCAACATAATGAGTTCCCGCGGCTCGCTGACTTTGAAGCGTAAATAGAAATAGATCGTGAGGTTCGTATGTTACTACTTAGGGTTCCGGATTATTAAATGCTCTTGCGAGCTTCGTCTCTCCTCATAGCTTTTGACGTTTGTGCTGCTCCTTTGTATGACAGCACGTTTCGGTTGATGAGTGTCTGAGGGGGAGTCGAAGTTCCAAGTCTCAGCAGTGAAAAAGCACTTCAGAGCGATCTTGGCCTTGGAATCAAGCATCTTCCGTTTCGACGCTGTTTCTAAGTTGACGAGTCTCACCTGCTCAAGTGTATTAAAATCGTGCCTGACATAGCTATGACATTACTTCCACAACCCCTTCAAGGCGTTCCTTTCCAGCGGTCTTAATAAAAGAGGACGATTTCCAAATAATAAATTAAGACAACTAGCGAGACTTATTAACAATCAATTCAATGTAGCCTGTTATATCTATAAAATACTCCACTACTGTTTAGTATGGTATGGCCATCTATTATATGTTTCTGGATGCGGATCAGCAGAGCCCTCTCATGATGCGCACAATCTATATAAGTAAGTCAGTAAAAAGATTTCAAACGAGAAGCAGACAGATCTAGAGGGTATCATCCAAGATACCGGCATATTTATCGTCCTTTGCAAGGACCAAGAAAAGTATGATATAAGAGACTTATAAAAAGGTGCGTGGAGGACGATTGCTGGCCTTGAATGACCATCGTCATTAATGGACGTTGTCCACGTGTATGTGGGCTTGAAATCGGCTGGAATGCCCAGTTCGTTCGCGCGGTACGCAATGGCCCACTCGAAGTCGCCCAGGCCGATTGCAGGGTCGTCGCCAGAAGCACAGCAGGTGACTTCGTCAGCGAAGACGACGCTCAAAAAGGCGGGAATTGCGGCGGTGATTACGGCGGTGATTAGGGAACAGAGAGAAACTTCTCTTGAAAAAGAAAACTAATGAGATTTCAAAATGTGTACGTCCGGTTGGTTAAGAATAGTCAATAGTTAGGTGTTAGGTATGAAGAAGGTGGCTTTTATGAGGTTGATGCACCCGTTTTGCCGACTCAAGTCTCTAGCTGAGTAACGTAAGATTTGTGTTAAAAGGGCTATTCGGTGTCTCTGAGACTGTGTCTACATGATGTATAGGCAGTGCCTAGATCACCTTCTCGGTCTAAGAGCTTTCAAGTTCAATTTGCGATAACGGAAATCAGGATTATTAGGCGTAAAACACTATAAAACACGAGTAATGCATTGTAAACGAGCAGCGGCGCTGCATACAAATTTAGAACAATCGAAGGCTTATTAAAACCAAGGCAAGATGGAATTTCTCTCCTTAATTTTGGTGAGAGTAGAAATATTAGAGAGACCGATGACGGACTCTTGTTTCTCTTAAATTTCCCGTGGCCAACTAGCTAGTTGGTCAACTCTTCCATCTTTCTGTCCCATATTCTGGATATCTCATTCATGATGGCATAGAAATGGCAGGGGAATATTCCTGCGCACTGCCGGATTCCTGCTAGGTCGATGCGAGACGAGAGTCATAGGCAGGCCGGTGTCAGTGTCGTACAGATAAGAGAGAGCCTAGAAACATCAGCAGTTCTGGCTGGTTAACATCCATGAAGTGAACAGATAAAAAACATCTGAACAGCTTGTTTGGGACTGTCAGGCTGGATTAGTACAGGTTAGGACTTGAGCATGGCCGGAGAGTGTTGTTGCTGTCATCGACAATGTTCCTCTGACGTTTAAGATCTGGATCCCGGTGTCGTTCAGCGACATTTTCCCTTGTATGATTACATAGGCTTTCAATAAAGAGCCCCGGGTAGGTAACAATAGTATTGGTGAGGGCGCCACTCCAATTCGTGGACGGGAAGCTGGCCCCTTTCTTTTTTCTTCTCTTCCTTGACACGGGAGAAGTCAATTGGCGGCCCCGCCTCAGCGGGATGCGCCCGTTTTTTTTTATGCACGTGGAAGGTCATGTGATGGCGCGTTCAGCTGCGTCAGAATCTCGTCGCGTCCGTTGCCGTCCCCGCGGTCGCCCCGTCGATGACGCACGACACATTTCTGGACTGATATCGTTTCCTATTTGAGACCCAATCATTTGCATGCACATCCAACTAGCTGCAGGAAGACCAAATTATACAGACTGAATTGACTGAGAACGCAAACGGGAAAGAATTTCGAAATATGCCCGCCCGCAAGCGCCGTGCTGCGTCGCCGCCCGCCGAGGACGAGCCCCGCCGGCGGTCCCGGCGTGTCTCGAGCATCCCCAAGAAGAGTATTTACTTTGAGGGTGATGGCGATGGTGATGACGATGAATTTGACGGAGATGCGAGGATTGAGAGTGAGAGCGATGAGCTGCAGAGCGAAGGTGACGATGAAGAAGAGGAGCAGCCCAAGAAGCGCGGACGTGGACGGCCAAAGGGTCAAGCCGCTAAACCTAAGGCTAAGCCGCAGTTCACCCCTAGCAAGTCAAAGGTCATGAAGAGGCAAAAGGTTGAGAGGATTGAGGATGATTATAAAGATGAGCAAACCGAAGCGGACGAGGACGATGAAGAGGAGGAGGAAGACTACGAGGGCGAGAGAAGAGTCACTGTCATTCCACTTGAGAAGCTTCGGGGGCTTGATGGGCAGGATTACTCCGACGATACTGTTCACAAGAACACCATGCTGTTCTTACAGGATCTGAGAGCTCACAACCAGAGATCATGGCTGAAAAGTAGGCTCCATATAGATCCTCCTGGATATTCAACCGACGCTGATCATACTCTAGGCCACGACGGCGAATACAGACGCTCACTCAAAGACTGGAACTCTTTTGTCGAGACTATCACGCCCAAGATCACCGAAGTGGACTTCACCATTCCTGAATTGCCGGCCAAGGACCTCGTCTTTCGCATCCACCGCGATATTCGATTCAGCAAGGACCCAACCCCTTACAAGGTACTTGCCACTTCCCTGTCACTTTCAGGCTTCCTGAATCTTTAAGGGAGACTTATTCTGATCACATGAAACCCACAGGCGCACTTCTCTGCGGCTTGGTCTAGAACGGGCAAGAAGGGTCCTTACGCTTGTTACTACATTCACCTTCAGCCAGGCTCTTGCTTCGTGGGTGGTGGATTGTGGTGTCCCGAGGCGTCACACTTGCAGAAATTGAGGGAGAGTATTGATGAGCGGCCACGTCGGTGGCGCCGGGTCTTGAATGATGAAAGATTCAAGAGGACTTTTTTGCCCAAGTCCTCGAGGAAGGGTGGCGAGGAAGCGGCGTTGAAGGCGTTTGCAGAGACGAATAAGGGGAATGCGCTGAAGACTAAGCCCAAGGTATGTCTCTGTTGAAAATTGACTCCTGAGATACAGAGTGGCGAAGAGAAGATCAAGTGTCATGGACGACATCTACTCACACACGCTTTCGTAGGGCTACTTGGTCGATCACCGCGACATCGAGCTATTGAAGTTACGCAACTTCACCATCAGCAAATCGATTGGTGACCAGGTATTCACGGACAACGATGCTCAAGAGCAGGTTTGCCAGATCATCGCCGCGATGCACCCATTTGTAAGGTGCTTTCTGCTGATTGTTAATCATTTTGACGATGATTGGGCTAAGATGTAGCGTAGATTACCTTCTTAAACAGCATTGTCATGCCAGACTTCAACGCAGACGATGATGATGACAGCGACGACGAAGAGGGCGAGAACGACGGAGCGAATGACGATGCCGAAGAAAATGAAGATGCCGAGGAGACCGGTGATGAAGACGAGGAAGAGGGCAAGGATTGGAGCACGCACAAGTTTTAGGACTGGCCTTGAGATTTGCTAGACCTTTTCCCCCGCAGTTCAGGATATCTCTTTGTGGCTGCAACTGGTGCAGAACTTTTTGTTGAACCCTACTATGTCTCGAGAGGTTGAGTCTCAACTTGATGGGTGCTGATGATGACTATTCTCGTTGATGCTTCGAGACACGCAACTATGCTTGTAGGATAGGAAATGGACAAACTGAATTGATCCATGGTCTTGAGGCGCTGGCTACCATATTTGGCATTGCATTGCCCGTGGCCCCCCCTCACCTGTTTCTCTCTTGAAATCTGTGTTTGCGGAGCCTACTCGGATAGTCTTACTCGACAGGATCGTCTTATCCGCACAGATGAACATGATATTCTATGTTGCTTGGGACACAAGCACCCATGAAACACTTTGTGAAAGGATATAATTGCTGATTCCATTCTTATGATACGATTATGATGCTTGCTTGACACACTGGTCTCGAGAAGCTAGTCTCTGCATTCCATCCAACAATACTCCTAGGTCTGTTCTGAATCTATCATGCAAGAAGACGATTCAGGCCATGCAACAGCATACTGAACTTTCAGATTAGATCTTTCAAGTCATGGGGTCTCAATGCAATCACTGTTCAATGGATAGATGGCTTCAGAAGTCTCGTTTAATGCGTCTGAAAGAGGCGAGCTCATCTTACTAAGACTTGTCGTCATCCATGGGCAACAGTCCTTCTTTGGAATGGGAGTACGTTTAAGGGAATCCAAATCCAGATCTACCGATCCTCTCTTGTCTGTTATGGCCGTGAACAGACAACCGTCTTCTAGAATGATGACTTTGTCTTGCCGAATTCGAAATCATCATCCCTCTCCACCCACTGTTCGGCATGCTCGACAATGGCAATGTTCGGAAGCTTTAGGCGCGGCGGGGCAGTCTTGTTGTCCAGGTATCGGGGATCGGTCTTTAGAAGCCTTCCAGCGGCTGCGCAATCATTCCCAATCATCTTCCGGAGTTGTTCATCGCTTGTTGTGACTTGAACCAGCTACACTTGGGCATCGGTCTAGTGGAAACGAAGGACTGATCCCTTGGGGGTGACGGTTCGGACTCGCCATGGTCGGTGATGTTTGGCTATTTTGAGCTACTCTGAAATGGATTGTGTTCAATCATGGTATCGTCGGCGGACATGATCGCTGTTTTGTGGTCATTTAGCCAAGTCCATGAATTTTCAAGCTCTGGAGAATGACCGAGGCTAAATCTAAATCGGGAGTCGCAGGCATAGAAACTTCGTTTTTGAGGTGGGGGATTTTGTTTGCTTCGATATTAAAGGCAGCTTTGAGCTAGACTTGAACAACAAACATGTGGCAGGAAGATTACTGCGCCTCTTGTTTAGACGAAAGTAGCGTCGGTCAAGATCTGTACAGGTCGCCGGATCTACATCACAGACTCAATTATAGTATCTTGGGCGATCCAAACTACAATCTATCCAGGAGCACGGGGGCCATTTTGGCTTGACGTCTGAAGACTTGGCTACTTGGTGTTTCTCTGTAGAAGAATGTCCACACATTGCGAAAACAGGAGCAAGGACCACAAGATTCATCGCATTACTTGCATTGTATGCATAATTCATGAACCTCCCACAACCTTGAAAATCTCAGCGCCATGCTCGGAGGCCACAAATCACAACCAAGTGTAGCACTCGTCCGCAACGGGGACCTCGACACTGTAAAGCTCCTGCGACCACCACTGCGTCGCAAACCCGACAACGCTAAAGAAGAAGTCGCTCTTGACGGCGAAGCCTTCCTGGCAACCCGTGTTGTCCTGGCCAATGCCGGCGTCGGTACCGTTGACCCCCTGGCTCGCGGACAGCGTAAAATCGTTGACGAGCTTCGAGTGCGAGGTCACACCTGAGCTGAGGTCGATGGCGCCGCCGAGGATCTCAAAGACGACCTCGAGGCCCAGCTCGACGTACGGGTTCACGCCGATGGCTGCCTTCTCCGAGATGTTGGCGTTGGCGGTCCAGACGGGGTCCCACCCCGTGGCGGAGGAGGCAGCGGAGTCGACGAGGTCGAGGTGCAGCTTCGCGTCCGGGAAGGAGAGGCCGAGGTCCGTGGTGACGATTGCTTTGGCGTCTGCTTCGAGCTCAACGCCAATGGCGAAGCCAATTGCGGGGCCGAGCTTGATAATACCGGGAATGTCGACGAAGTTCTAAAAGGGGGTTGGTGTCAATGAGACAAGTCTGAAAACCGCAAGAGATGCACGGGAATGAATGACTTACGTAGCCCAGGTCCTCGGGATCGTAGGTGAAGTTGCCAGAGTACGGCGCCTTGACGTCGACGGTGAGGCCCAGAACGGCGGCAAAGGTAGTGTCGATGTCGAGAGCGAGCTGCTCGACCTTGAGGGGGATGATGCTGTACTTTAGCGTGCCAGAAAAGGTCATGTTGGACGTCAGGGAGGCCTCGTCGGCAGTGATGGAGACGTAAGGGTCGTACGTGAAGAGATTAGTTGCGGCCGGGAGAGCGAGCGTGTTCGTGATGTGCACGCCGCCGTCGTCCCACTTGATATCACGCTTGGAGGAGGCGGGATTCTGAACGGGGACGTTGGAGAAGGAGATCTCCGTCGAGGCTAGAGAGGTATTCAGTCACGTTCAGAATGTTTCAGCAAGGAACATGATAACTTACTAGCCGTGTTGGCGACATCGCTCTTGTGAGCGTTGGCGACGACCTGAAGAGAATCGGCGTCCCAGGTCACCGTGTCGACAAGGAAGAAACCGCGCTCATTCGCGGCATCACAGTTACCCAGGTGGTTCGTGACCATGACGAAGTCATCAAGCGCCTGCCACTCGCGCGACGTCTGCTCAAAGGCGGTGGTCGCGTTGAAGGTGACGGTGATGCTCGCGTCGGCGCAGTCCACCGCCGCGATGGCCTCGACCTCCTCGAGGACCACTGAGGGGTATTTCATGGCTAAGACGACGCTCACAAGGCTCTTATCGCTAGCGCCATAGTTGAGGGTGATGTCGTTGGACGGGACGAGGTTAGCCGAGTCCGCCTTGTTGCACTCAGGCCGCAGGACGGGGCGGAGCGTGGTGGTTGTGTTGGCGGCGTGGGCGCCAGCGGCGAGGGCAAGGGCGAGGAGAGCGAGCATCTTGGCGGACTTGAGGGGAGAGGACCTACGCTTGCTGGAGGCTGGAAAGTCAAGTCAGAGACATGGAGGAGGACTCGCTCATATAGATGTCTGAGACGGAGGCATGATAGTCTTGCTGCCCAGGCTCGGCGATGGCAGATGAGCTTGCGCGATTAGAATCACTGTCATATTCTCTTCGCCATCCTTGCAAAAGACATGCAGGATATCCCTCGCGAGTCGCGATGGCCTCACGGAATCCTCTTACAGGGCTCCCAAAAAGGAACCTCCTCATCTCATTTAACGTCACTTCCGATGCACCATCCGCACGCGTTGCCATTGGCCCCCACTCCACATGGCGTTGCGCGAGTCACGGAGACGTCCCAAAATGAAGCTCGAGGTTATCGAACTTATCACTAAATTCCACCGCGTTGTAACGTCGGGGCCCTGATTTTACGTCGCATCAGCCCGCGGGGTTCGTAACTAGGTTTGTTTGCTTACTGTCGACGGGATGTAGTAGGAAGAGCTTTGTCTGAACAATTGAAAAGAAACCCGTGCCCCGCGAGTGACATTCCTATTGGAGAGAGCCCCCCACGAGGAGGAGCTTGACAAGATTCAAATATCGACACATGCCGCCTAGGGATGGCGGGATCGTAGCATCTCCGGCGGGGGCACATCGGGCGATAGCGCCCGGAATGGCGCACGGCGGGACCCTGGGAGCCCGGGCACTGTTCCCAAAAGGGAATTGCGGCCGAGACGGGACCAACGGCAGCAAGTCGTTAACCGATTTTGGAAGTTCGAAAAGGCGACATGTGTAGCAGGGAGCGAAGATAATAGCACCAAAAGAGAGAGTATTATGTATGCTCCTGAATCGTTCATCAATAAAGGTCTAAACCGGCGCTTTGCTAGATGACTTGGGCTTTCAACTGGCACCTGTTGCGATCTGTCGACCACTTATCCAACCCCCCCAACGTGGCGGGGTATCTTTGAATGACAGATGGAAAGTACAAAGAAGATGGGGAAGATGGAAACGAATGCTGGAGTATGACGGTCAGGTATCACCACCTCGGCTCTACTCTTTCGATCGCGGGCGTCTACAGCGCGTTCTTGTCGGCAAACGGATCATCGTCGTCGTCGTCTTCCTCCTCCTCCGAGTCGGGCTCAACCTTCTGAACAGGAGGTCTCGGGGGCTTCGCCGGGGCAGGAGCTGGTATGGGCGGGGATCGTCTCGCCATCGGAACCGGGCGGGGTGGAGCAGGCGGACGAGGTGACGGTGTGTTGCCGATGCTCAGGCCAGAGACGTCGGGGGGAGGCGGGGACATGGATTGCTTAGCTTTTTCCGTCACCACTTTAATGTGTCAATAAAGCCGTACTGAGTAGTGATTGGGGGTAGAGGATGCTTACTTCGGTACATGTGAGCTTGCTCGGCAAGTTCATCATCGGAGTCACTGTCGGCGTCGATCGAGCGGTCGAGCTGCTCGAAAGTCATGAGTGCCGTGACAAGCTCGTCGTTGGCGCGGAGGAGACTGCCGAGCCACTCTTCGGATTCAATGTGATGGATCTGCGGTGATTAGCCAGGGAATAGAACCAGACGATGAGGAGCAAATACGACTTACGTAGCGAAGAATCTTTCGTCTGAGCTGTTTGCAGCTTTCAAATTGTTGGACAGCCTGGGCGTTATCAGAGATCCGTTCTCTCTCACGATTGATGCTCTGCAGGTGGTTGGTTAGGTTGGTGGTGGCGATGGAACTTTCAGCAATCGCGCTCTTCATTGCGTCCTTCTCCACTTCCAGGTTGAAGGGTTTGCGCTTGCCCTTCTTTTCCTTGTCCTTCTTCTTGTCCTTTGACGATCCGAAGAAGGAACCGCCGGAATAGGAGGAGGATTTGGAGTGACCGTAGGAATTGGTGACATTGGACGTGTTACCGTAAGGCAGATACGGCGTTTGTTGAGGTCTGGATGATTCGCCAGCGCGCGGAGTGGGCGAAGGAGGCTTCTCTTCTTCCTCCTCTCCGAAGGGGTTCTCCGTCTCCCGCACAGCCTTCGAGCGCTCCTGGGTAACGACGACCTTGCGCTTAGGCAGTTCCTATACCAAATTAGCCGGTATCGTTAACCCAAGACGTCAGCCTTACCTGGTGCAGTTTGGCGATACGTTCCAAGCCTGGCGTGCTCTTGTACTGAGCCCAGCTGCGGAACAACTCGGTACACTTCTTTCTGACGTCGGGGTCAGAGAGATCGGAGGTGCCACAGACTCTCAGCCGTTCCAGCAGGGGCTCGTCAGCAAAAGCGCGCTGAAAACGCGGGCCGGCATTCTGGATCAAGCCGTCCAGGATGGTCAAGGCTCTGAGCTGGCGATGGACGTTGCCGTACTTGAGCTTCTTGCGAATGGCGCGGGCAGCCTCCATGGGACCAGAAGCTTGGAGCTTGATGACTTCTACGAGGTCGGGAATGCCACTCATGTCATCCTCATCGTATGTCTCGGCGGTAAGCGTCTCGACGCTCACCGTGACGGCGGAATACGGTTTCTTCTGTACCCGGTGTCAATCCAAGTATATTACAGGCGATATAGCTCTTTCAGGGCTAAATGAAGCTTTCGGGGGTTCTTAAGAGGCACCATAACACCGATGCATAGCTCTTAATGAACCGCCCTCGATTCATCCGGCCTCGTCGAACCCCCGCGCGGCCGCAACCTCCCTCTGTTGCGTAAAGGGGGAATATGAAGGGTCACTCATACCTGAGAGAACATGATGCTTGGGATGCAATACGGTGAGGTGTCCGTAAATCAAAGTGGAAAGTGCTAGAAGCAATCAACAACCGGAGTCTACAGCGGCGCGGCGCAACCCAGGTGGCTGGCCGGAGGAGGGGTTTAGGTTCGAGGTCGCCGCCAGCTGACGGAGGATGGTCCGCCCGTAGATTCAGTAGGAAGGATGAGAGATGCGGCCCGGAGCAAGAAGATCGTCGCCGGTTGGAAAGTTCAAATGTACGCAAACGATATGAGTGATGGACAGTCCGTCATCAAGATCGGGTTCCGGGTCGGGCTCGGGGTGGAATGTGCATGAGGTGAATGAATGAGGGACGGACGAGGCTTGGTGGGGCAGGGCGCCCTCCAAGCTTCAGGTAGCTCCGCGGGGTGTGTCCCAGGTACGTACTCTTCGTGTGCGCGTGAGCTGGGCTGGGCTGGGCCCCGCTGACGTAGTTTCGCTCAAAAGCCCGTGGAACAAACAGGCCATAGAAACTGGCCTTGGACACAAATGTGTGGGCTAGTAAAACGAACCAAAAATTCACTCAAGAGATGAGAAATTTTTACTCAGCTTCACAGGGCTTGCAATCAAACTTTCGGGTCCGGCATGGCACATGGCTGAGGAATAGCACCCAAGTCCCAGGAACTGCTGATAAGACTCTGAGCTCTGGATGTCAGGACATCTGACGAAACAAAGCTCACACAAACGCTGGAAGCACGGGCCATTTCCCCTTGACCAACCAGCTTCAACCCTGTGGGGTCTTCATTCCCTGAGGGAGACGGGGCCGACTTTACTCGGCGCCGTGATCCGGCTTGGCCAATGGTCGTAAAGAGTCGATCGGCATGTCATGTGACCCTAAGGGGACTTGGCCAGTGACATGTTGAACCCCAGCGGTGTCTACGGGATAGAGGAACCAAATGCAGGGAGTTATATGTGCCTTGAGTCAAGACACCTTTGTCTTAGACGTACTAAGTATGACCGAAACAGAATTGAACACTCAGGACTGGGTAAACAAGACAGCCAGAAACAAGTCGTCGAGGTGAATATTTTATTGGCAACCCGTGATGCTACATATTTTGTCAACAGATCTAGATGTGGTTAATGCTGCCCGCATTAACGGGTCCGTTTTTGCCATAACATATGTCCAGCACACGGGGTACGTCGAATCTCTTGTGCCTCCCATTGAAAAGGGTCTCTCGGCTCCAATTATCTAGGGGAACTACTCGTGAATTAGATGCATATCAAAGCGCCAACATAGTCAACGAACTCAGCCTAGGTTTACAAATATTGATGCAATCTGCATGCAGTATTGTCATTCGTGAAAAGCCTCGGTTGCAGTAGTATAAGAGCTTTTCTCATGGAAGGATCTTAAGTGAACCAATATGGCAGATAACAGACTAGGGGCTACCTCATATTCAGCAGAATTTCCCATTGGCTAGCCATGTCTATCTACTGATCAATAGCACTATTCACGGTCAACTTTATCCCTCTACACAGCCAGGCCGAAATATTAACTGTCGGCACTGCCCGAGGAGGCCGAACACCTGTATTGCAGTTGTGCTGAAAGTCTAGCCGTGCCCGTACATCTTGTTACTCAGTCTGCCATCACCTCCTCGATCAAAGTTTGAGGCCATAAAGTTGAGCCAACATGCCTCTTGCGGGTCCAACCTTTTCAGTTGTCCTCGCGGGTCTCCCCGACTTTACTGGTAATCTTAACTCTTACTACCTACCTTACTTAATGAATTAAATGCCTACCCATTGTGGAAAACTTTTAGACGACGCATTATAATCGCAGACAGCTAGTGGGCCTGATGTTTTATTTCAACAGGGTGGAAAGTGAAGGAGACGACAGCACCACACCTTCATCTAGCATTACCTCGAGACATCCCACTAATTCGGTTTATAGCTCAATCTATGATATTTTTTCTCCCAACTTCGAAACCGTCGCATTCATTGGAGTCGTCATTCTCCTCTTAGATACGAGCATAAGCCAGATTCACAATGACTTTTGGGATCCTGGAGTCTGGGCCAAAAGCATCATATTCAACGCCGTCGTCGTCATCACTTTGACGGTTTTTCGTGCCTGCTTATTGCTTCCTGTGTCGAGCTGCAGCAGCCAACCTGGCTGGATACGGGACACCCACCCCCAAGGCAGATATCCCCAAGGTCTTGCATCCTACGATGCTGCCAGCAGAGGCCCTTTTGGGAGCCTGTTCTTACTCTTCAAACTTCACTCCGTCCACGTGTACCCAGTTGCAGTATTCGATTATCAAGCACTGCCTTTTCATATTATTGCAGACAATTCGCTAGCATCGGAGCTTGGATCACGTTGGCAACCACTGCCCTTAGTTCTTTCTTCCAACATAGCGTCACGTACGTCTCTTCGGCAGCGATGGATTTAGCATACAGCCCAAATTCTCAAGCTGTGGTGGGATGGAGATATTACGGGATCTAGTGAAATCAGGGGTTCACATATGTGCCTCCGTTGTCCATCATTGTCTCCTTTAGGGCTGGCCAGGTCCTGCATTAACTCGTTATATACGACATGCAAGCCGCGATTTGGGGCGGTTTGATTGCCTCAAACTCAGTCTCCGTCCAGAGGCCACCGTTTTTATGTTCTACTGGCAACTTTACTTGGGATCCCTTTGGGGCGCTTGCTATTGGCTTAAAATACGACGATGTCACACCGCAGGTTGGGAAGGACTGAGACAGCGATGGAAATTATCGTCTCATTGCACCCGAAGGGTATACTGAGCTGAAGAAAATAGTAAACGGCACTACCTCGAGCGGTCTGTTGTTCATGAGTTCTGGACTAGGAAGAATGGTGGTATACCTGGTCTCGAAGCCGTTCTAGAACTTGATTAGAGCTCTGGCAATTGTCTAGTGGGTCAAAGCCTCGGTTCCAGGAAGACCACAAGTGGACAACACGAACTTGACGATAAAGGTCTACAAATGTGCCCATTTACTTTTATCCGAGAAAGATTCCTCCCCGGATAAACTAATCGTGTTTACTCCGAGGACATCTTGGAAGGAATCAGTCTTCCGGACAACGCTCAGGAATTCGGGTCTCAAGACGAATACTATAAAGACATCGCTTTGGTCAACTTCTAAAATTCTCCACCGAGGCTGGTTTATCAATTCAATCACATGCCCCTGAACAAAAATCACTCATTGGTCGTTCCTTCGAACGGCTTCGCCGCACTAGTCACTAAGCTTACAATTTGCAAACTCATAAACTGGCCCGTCGCCTACAACACAGTATCAACAACCCTCTAAATATTGGCACCAAGATGTGATGTTCAATATGCGTGACTCTAAGCAGAAAATGAGCCTCGGCAGAGATCATTTGCGTAAGTCTGAATGTTTCGGCAGGCGGACATCAGGACTGGGATAAGACTTGGGGAAGAAGCTCTGATAAATGAAGATAGACGCCTCAGTCTAGAGATAGGTAGACTATAAATGCTCCTAAGTACAACAAGGAGTGATCGATGGAGCAAGGGCGTGATCCTAAAAGTCAGATTTCACCAGCGGTTGTCCAAAGAGATGATAACAACAGTCTTTTCTCAGGGGAGTCCATCATACGAACTTCTATTAGCAATATCTCTGAGCATAGAGTCCGTGGAAAATTGTGCGGCGAACGCAACGATATCATTGTCAATGTAACGCACTACGAGCTTTCCTGTGACTTCTCCAAGGCGGGTTTCCCTCTATCTCAGACCAACAACCTACGTAATCAACCACTCACATGAGTCAAGGATTCATGGGCACGAATTTGGCAGCATTGTTGCAACAGCTCTACAATGCAGCGCCTGACGGTGAATAATGTGAGATGAGCAGATACTATTGCTGGTCTTGCACCCTATTTTCAAGATGGTTTGCCCCATAAGCTGTCCACCCAGCGGTTTGAAGCTATAACTGTCCTCAGTTTCTTCTTGGACATCAATCGAGCTCTCCCAACATGCAGCAAATCGTTCCAAAAAAATCCTTCATACCAGCAGAGTGCGCCACTTAGATCATCTGAGACGTCATCCCCTCGTTATCAATGTCATTATCTGACTTGCCATCTCTTGCAACGATTCTCATAGCCCACTGAATCTCATCCCAAGTCGTCTCCCTGATCGATAAAATCGTTGCTGAGCGGCGAGTGGTGGCTTTCTTGTCATCTGATAGCTTGCAAACACATCGACACAACTTGTTTTTTCCGTCGGGTCCCAAAAATACCTTGATCTGGTCATCCATAGGACCACCGCTCTTCCAGCCCTTGAATGCGCCACTTAGAAACGGCTGCCGGCCAGTGAAGAGATCCTGCAGCTGGAAATGTTGCACTTTGGCCATGTTCTCCCGATTGGCATAGACCACCTTCGCAAAAAGCTCCAAGATGACATCCTGCTTCTCTCGGTTACATTTGGCATGGGCATTGAGAAGCTCCCCAATCCTGAAGCAAGTGCGCATCATCATCGCTGAAGAGAGCCCGAAGACCACAGAGCGGTCTCTCGTTTTGGCGGGGAAAGGGGGTCTGACGAAGGGTGCCAGACTCGATGGTGCTTTCGCTGCTTCCTTGGGCTTACTTTCAACACTCGACTTGGCGTTGTGATCCGGAGACACATCGGCCGCGTTTGCCGCGCATTCTGTGACAAGATCCCAGTCAACGTCTTCGTCGAGAAGATCAGGTCCAGCCAAATCGGCTTTGGAAGCTTCAAATTTGCCCGTATCGGGCTCGGAGAACTGCAATTTGGAGTCGAAACTTGAGGCTGATCTTGAATCGCGGGCCATCCTCTGTATGATACTTGACGATGGGATGCAAGGAGCTTTGTCTCCGGTATCTTCAAATAGCTGGGCCAGCTCTTCTTCGTCAAGTTCTTCAAGGCCATATGTGTCTTCGATGGTGTCTTCACTCTTTGGCGAGCTTTGCGCAAGGAGATCGACGTTAAGTTCAGGAAACGGCTTAAGAGGAACTCCATCTACATTAGACAAAGTCTCAGATGCGGTACCATGATATTGACCAGGTAGCTCTGTGACCGGAACGAAACCCTCGCCTCCTACTTTGTCTAGATTTACGAATTGGTTCATCCAGAAGTCTGCAGCCTCCGACTCGACCGCAGTAACATGCGTAGCAGAGAATGCTGATGTGGTTGATGGTGTCTCAGGTATCTCGACAGCTGCTTCGGACGGACTCGGCGGAGTCTGCACAAGGTCTGGCGGAGGGCAATGCTGCGTCATATTCTTGTGGGCGTTAGCTACGAAGCTGGATTCAGATGACATTTGAGATAGGCTTACCTGGTCGAAGACGTTTGATCCTATGGAGGCATCGACGGCCAGTCGCTTGAGCGGCGAAGAGATTGCAACAGAGGAGGTCGGCGTCAGGGGTCGTTTGGGGACGTTGATGGGCGTGAACCCGCCGTCCGCGATTTGCATTATGAAGGGTTCGTGGCTTTGTGTGCTTCGAAGGTGTTAGTCTCCGGCCAAGCAGAAGGTTTGAAAATTCCACCTACATATTTGTTCAGCGATTCACGACGAGCCTAGACTTAGAGCTACGAAGACAGGCACAGAACGGATGGCAGAACGTTCAGAGACAGATCGATGGTCAGGGGGTGCTACGAGAGAAAAGAGCTTAGGGGGGAATGTGAGAGTAAAAGTTTCCAGGCAATCATTTTTACGGAAAGATGGCGTCCATTAGGTAAGTTAGGTAGGTACCAAGATGCTAGGACAGAAGAAGATGGGTTCTTTCCTTCGCGGGGGATGATCTCTTGAGTCAAGCAGTGATTGCAATGTAGGGCAGGAGCAAGTGGCTCATTCGGGGAAGGAGCAGGACCCATCCGCTTCTTCAGGACCCATCCGCTCCTTCCCATCTTCCTTGCCTCTTGCTGAGGTTGAGGTGCCTTGGGTTCACGTAGATTACAGCTATCTAGAAAGAAGAAGGAAGCATGGCAAAAGTATTCCACCTCGTGCCGATTCTTTCTTGAGGTAAAGTGGACTCCCGGAGAATATCCAGTTGGTGAGTACGCAATTTGAACTGAAAACACTATCAATCATGCAAAGGCACTAGTCTCCGCAATTTCACGATGCCTTCACGAGGCTATCTGATCGAGCAAGGTAGCCATTGTAACAACTCTAATTCTGGACTGCATGAAAGCACCAATCTTCAGAAAAGCCGCCTTCACAAGTACCTTCGCTCAATATCCAGTCTTGCTGCCCTTATCATCAGAAACTGCAGAAGATTAGGGGCGCCATCCTGTCTCATTGACCAGTGCCTTGCTCATCTCTTCCGAACAGCTCTCCCTCAACAGCTTTCCTCTCTTTGCCGATGGATATGACTGCCTCTAGGTCCAGCAATTTTGATTTGCCTACTGATCGATGCCATTTGAACAGGTCCGCTGACACTGGTGATAGTTGATATGGGCTACGCAATGAAACAAGGTTGCTCAACGCGACGCCAAAGAGATGGACCGCTATTCACTTGAACACGTGCAGTCTGTTCAACCTTTCGGCAGAGTCTTGGACATGTGCAGCTACAGCCGCCGATGTCGATGCCGCCGCTGGCACGGCAACACTGAGACACTGACAAGACAACAACGTTGAAGGATCTGTTCTTCGACCGAGCTATCACCACACCCCAAGTAACTTCTAGCTTGAAGGCCAACAACAATTGTATAGTAGCCAAATTGACATATATATCACGAGATGTTCTGCCGAGGACGGAACGTAGTCCCTCACCGAGAGAGAGCGCGCGCGCCGAGGTATGTCACGAAGCTATTCGGAACCCCGTGGCTCGGTCCGCACAGCGGAGGCACGGGTCTGAAGTGACATCAACCCGCATTCCCGAACAAGTCAGGAGCTCCAACTGTCGAAAGAAACAAAATAGAGATTGTCGCTGCCATGCTGTCGATTATCTCGATTTGTTCCATCAGGCACGATGTAGACGCCTTGGTTTCGATGAGGGTACTCCAAAGGGGACTACGTCAAAAGTAGCATGTGCTCCTCATGAAAGCCGCATGGGTCTCGCGCCGTCGCGTTGGCAGGCTGTCTCAGCGCCACGAACCTGTCTCTCTGCCCCGAGCCTGATACCGCAACCGCGGTGGGAAAGAAGAGACACCGTGGAAGATGGAGGGAAAAGGATGCCTCGGCGGCTCGAACGTTGGGGCAATGGGAGAGCGTTTGGCGGATGGCGGGTAGACCGTCGGCGGTGATGTCAGTCCTCAGTCAGGTGAGAACGCAAACAGCGAAGGGTTCTGCGTGGTTGGCGCGTTCGGAAGTTAGCTCCCGCGGAAGTTGGGCCATGTGGTTCTGGGAAGCGCTGCGCTGGCGTCCAAGGTAGTGACCTGGAAGTACGTACTGACAAGTACGGGGGAGGGGGTGTGTGTGATGGTGAAGGATGTGGGAGGATTCAAAGTGTAGAAACGAAGGTCCGCACGGATAGGGGATCGATTAGCCTTTGCTGAAAATAACACTTGATTATCATCCGGCGTTTTCAAATAATCCCATCAAATAAATAATAGTTAAATAATATTCTCCAAGGCTAACATAGGTAGCGGCAGGCATCTTCAAGTTGCGGTTGCTCCCCAGGTCCAATGCCGCACATGTTTGCCGGCTTGTCAGTCACCTCAGGCGCAGGATGAGATGACTGACACATGCTGGCGCTCAATGACTTGCCATGTGAGGCACCCACCGAAAACCAAGTGATGCAATGCTGCAACTTCCGGAAATTCTCATTGCACGCCAATCCGTATTTTTTGGCCATTGAGAGACCCTCCATTCCTCCCGGATCTGACGGTGGGGGATCAGCCACTCCCCAGTTACTTCGCAGGGGCTGGTGCAGTGCGACTCGAGGCGGTGCACCTCCCAGGTCCCAAAATCAAGGTTGCGAAGATGCAATGGAACTGTCCCTCGTTGTGGACACAGCCCAGGCATCCATCAGCTGCGGTCATCAATGGAATACCGATGACTCTCGTGTATTCTGGGTACTTGGGGGTGAGGCAGAGAGGTTAGGGAACCGGATACACTCGTCCTGACTCGACTTACCCTGTTTGACTTTGACCTTTGCCTTTGGGAACCTTCTCATGTTCAGTCCACATCCTGCGAGTAAACGTTCAACAAAGGCTCATTCTGGGCTCCCTGGGGGCAACCCCAAGTCCGAATTCCAACCAGTCAATTGGGGCCGTAGTGAACACATGGACTGTCTTGCATGAGGTGCCATCAACGAGTACCAATCCGTCACCCTGGTAGCCATGCGAGCCTCGAAAGACTGGACAATAAACGATTTTCTTTATTTTTCATCTTGATGTTTTTTCTTGAAAAAAATAATACTAATAATAATAATACTTTCTCACCATGTATAGAGATTCAGCGTCACGTTGGAGAGACTTGCCTCGCTTGCGAACCAGACCCTGGATATAGAAAAGACACAATGATACTGAAACCATTGACAGTCAGTTCTTTGACCGATATCCAGAGCTCATCATTCCCGGCACAACCCAGAGACCGAGAAATCCCCCACAACTCATACGAGATCTATCGATTGCTACATACGGGGCGGACGAGGGCATTCAATGGCCGTGGAGAGATAACATTCAAGCGAGTGTGGCAGCAAGGGCTGCAAACCGGGCGCATCGTGTGGTTTCCCAAAGTCTTGGGATTAGATATGGGCGCATCGGATCTGGTTGATGCAAGCAAAGACAAATGAACAGGGATAAAATCAAAATAAAACTGGAATAAATCAATGAATAATTAAAAATGAAGATGAGAAAAAATAAAATAAACGGTCAAACAAAAATATTGGTTATTATCTTCAGCTGCGTTTCTGGCATGTCACCAACTGACACATACACCTACACGCACACAAAAACACACCATCTTGAACTGAGCCCCACCGTTTGCCCCAGATGACGGCGACGGGACCAACTACCTACAGGCACCGCTGCTAAAATGGTAGCGCCGACGGTCCGCCACCGTAGCCTCCTCAAAAAAGTGTTCTAATCCGCCAGCACGTCCGCGTCCCCCCCACCTCACCCTTCTTCAGCTTTAACCTCCCGTATCCTTTACACCCTGTCTATTCAACTCCCGTCCCCTCACCGCTCGGGAGGCTGACTTGGACTTGCATACACACCATGGTCACCAGGTCCTCTTCCTGATGCGCTGGCATATCTCCCTTACTTCCAGCGTCGTAGTTCCAGGGCCCCGTTCCATCAGCAAGAACTTTACGGTATCGTCATCCAAAGAGGCCCTGGTCATCAACTCACCACTACTATCCAAGGACACCAGTCTTGACATCGAGATGAGGGAACAGCTGTCACATCCCACGCACGCAGCCTTCCCGTGGCCCCCGTATGTACCGGAAAGCATCTAATGAATACCTCGCGGTACAATACTCAACACGATTGATGATGGTGGCGGGCGGGCTGCATTTCCGGTCGGGCACTACACCACCACCCGCTGCATCTCCCGGCGAATCCTCTCCCATGTCCTTCCCGCCGCGCCGGTCTGCTCCCAGGTTAAGGTGAGCATGGGGGGACTACCACAAGATGCAGAGCATCAGATTCTCCCTGACCGAATTGCCAGAAACCGCAAAAATCGTTGACACCCTGTCAAACGCCGTCCGTCCTAGCCGTCACGGGTTCCCGTCCAGAAGCGGTCGTGTCTCGTCCACTCGCCCGTCTCCAACATCTACGTTTCGCTATTCTTGCCTGCCCTTGACCTCACCAAGCTTCTGCGCCTTACATGCAATCGCCGCATAGCTGCATCCGTGGCAGTTCCCCGGGCCAACTGGCATTCGACCTCCTTGTCGATACGAAATAGGCGCCCGCCAAACCGCAGTGTTTCACACCACAACTGCGGGTAGGTTGATGGTATCTGATGGACCGGTTTCTTCTCGCCCCGGCTAGACTGATAGCCTACCGTTTTTGGACTTGCCGTTCAAAACCTGCCCCGTTTTCGAGCGCAACTTCACCGTTGTGCGACACGTGAAGGTGGCGTCTGTCGTGCCTCCAGCAATGTCAGCTAAACGTGCAACTATTCCCCTCTACCTTGCCTCCTCCTCATCCTCCTCCTATGTGGTAACCTCGATCGTCCCGATTCTAGATGCACTATATCGCCGCCCAAAGGCAGCAGTGATACGGAAGAGTGTTGACACACCCCCTCATGCCTGAAGCCTACACGTTTTCCTGGCGAGGGTTACGACAGCAGCAGCAGCATCACTCCCATCGTCGGGGGTCATTCTTCGTCCGCATATGCGGGCAAGATGTGAGGCCAGCTGAGGCGGCAAATCGCCGCGCCCGCTACCCCATTGTCGGTGTGGCTTCGAGCCGGTACAGCTCAGCTTGTCACGTTTGCAATAAAGGCCAATGTCACTGTTACAAAAATGTCCCAAGGTCCTCGAACCTCGACTCCCCCCCCCCCCCCTCTTCTCGCCTACAAAGAAAAAGGACTTGATGTTCCTGCATCTTGTTGGGCAGCGATTGAGCACCACTTTCGTTGGTTACCGCGCAGGGGGCTGCTTTCGGTGACATGTTCTCTTACCACCCCCCTGGCCGGGAGGTGTTTATGCTGGGGCATCACGTTGTTGAGACACGCCAGCTCACGCATATCTGATTGTCATGCGGGGTGTCATCCTTTCAAACCATCTGTCACTTTTTCCATCAAAATAGTTTACCTTGGGATACCGCTATTCATCATTCATACCCGATCATTTTGATCACGAATGCTGCCGGTGATGCTCAGAATGCCGAAGCTGTCACCTGAATAGGCTCAAGTGGACCTCACTTGTCCATTCCGTGGAGGCTTGGAAAGTATAGTCGTTACACGGCGGTGCGCTTGGTAGATGCGAAGCTCTCCGTTTGTCTCCTCGTTAGATACGTCCTTTATTAATTAAATTGGAAAAGAAAATAAATGAATAGGATGCAATGTACTGGATTTTCCCAACTGAGACTTCTGGGCCTTGTTCTTCGCTATCGTCACCGCCTCCAATGGGACCGAATCGGGCGAAACCGTCACCGCCGTCGCCTCGCTCCAACCATTCGCAAAACATGGCAAATTACATTGCATAGAAGTAGTACTTGTGTGAAGTATTCAAGGTTCAAGGTTCTAGGTAGATACTCACGATAAAGGCGTCTTGTGTTTCTTGAACTTTTGGCATAACCGTCATGCAGCTCTTTCATCTCCCTTGTGATCGGTTTTGGCTGTCCAGGTGTCCCGGTGGTAGCTGGGTCCACCTCCCCGTACTTTCGACCGGTGCCCGGGGCCAGACGGATCCACCCGAGCTCCGGTTTGGCGGGCATTGCGGGTGCCGTGGCTGGCCAATTGAAGCGTCAACGGGCACCTCTTGAACCATGCTAGATGAATTTTGACTGTTAGTTGACGAAGTTATTGATGAAACAAACCGCTCAAGGTGAGAAAAGCCATACTGGAATTATTCCCGGTGAGCGCGGTGTTTGACGCGAATCCAACATAACGAGGAGATCATGGACCTCTCTTTCTTCATTCGCAGCCTGAGAGGCTATGCGGCTCACCTCGTCGACCTGTGTTTGCCAGCACATACAGCTTGACAGTTGGGTGGCTGCGTCCAGTTGCCCAGGCCGGGGATCATGTAAAATCGACTGCGAGGCACGATCTCTTGATGCCTCCCGGCCTTTCAAGCAACTAGTACTTCCTTCCTGATATAAACCTCTCAGCTTCCAGTGGAAACGTTCACTGAATTGCGCGGGCGTAGACACCCGACTTGTGGTACCGGCGTGGCCAGATCTCACCGGTAACCCCTTGACTAGGTACCTAAAGTTGATGTACAAGATGCTACGAACTCATCATAATCTGTGATGCGGAAACTGTCCAACTGGAAAAGGGGCGCCTGCACCCGTAGTTTGCATCGCGCAGCGGGTTTCATGCATGGCTTGTTCTTGCTATAGAAGATGAGTCGACCGGTGTCGACACCTCCAATCTGCAGGTGATTGGTGACTGGCAGCGGGAGTGAGGAGCATGCACTAACATACAACACCGATGGTTCTCGCAGAGATCCGTTAGCGTGGGCAGATTTGTGCCCCGTTATGAGTCACGTCGACTAACCGCAACTCAACGCCGCTGAAGTCTCGGCACCCTGGTGAGTTCCAAGCGACTCGGAGATTCCACTACATCCGGTCCGGGGCCAACCCATCTTCAATCGTCGCCACTGCAAGCAGAATCGTCATATACGGCCCCTTCGCCTCGAGATCGTACTGGACCACCTCTCTTGGACAACATCTTCAATACTCGCCTTTGCCAGCTAGCTCATCAAGAGACGACAAGCACTGCTCCGCCCGCAGTCCATCCTCTCTGCCTGCCTGTTATTTTTTTTTTTTTTTTTTTTTTTTTTTGCATTTTCATCCGTTCAGCTCATCCACAATTTCCAACGTTGAGCACATTTCCCATTTTCATTCCCACCCGCCCAGCATGATTTCTCTCACAAATCAAGGCGGCAGCACACACCAGCAGGCCGTCCCCAGGCCCCGCAACGACCGCGTGGTCCCCAAACCCGTCCCGGAGGCCCGGTCCAAGGATCCCCGCGGTTACCAGCTTGACCAGCTGCGCAAGCGCTACTCGCCCCGCGAATCCACCACTGCAGACGGTACCACCACATCCCTCATCTTCCGCATCAAGCCATCCGACCCGGACTTCCCGTTCGAGCTGGAGCATCTGCAGTGCGATCTCCGCGTGCCGGAGGAGTACCCCGAGGCAACCGCTGTCTTGCACGTGCGGAATAGCGATATCCCGCGCGGATTCTGCATCAACATTGAGCGGGGATGGGACAGGCTCGTCGCCGAGCGCCAAGGGGCCACCCTTCTCGCCCTCACCTACGCCCTGGACAAGAACCTGGAAAAGTTCCTGTCCGAGCAGGAGGTAGCTACTGTGAAGTTGGTCACGTACAAGGACGAAGGGGTGAAGGACACCCGTCACCTCGAAGCCGCCGCCATTGCCTCCATCCCAGGCCCGGCCACGCAGATCACCAAAGCACCATCCCCGGCACCGGCACCGGCGGCGTCGACCGTGAGGTACTACACTCCTGAAGAATACTTCACCAAGGAGGAGATGGCGGCCGCGAAAGCCCGGCGCGCGCAGGAGACGCGGCAGCTGGAGACTCGCATGGGACGCCTGTCTCTGTACCGCCGTTCTCCGGACGGCATCGTCTACGCGCTTCCTCTCGAGCCTCGTCGTCGCGGCGAGCTACCTCCTGGACTGCAAGGTGTCAAGACCGTACATCTCATCGTGCCACTGCTGTATCCGCTCCAGCCGCTGCGTATCCAGCTGAACGAGTGTGACTCTCAAGACGCCGAACCCCTGGAGGAGCTCTACGTACATAAGGCAGCGGGACAGAAGCAGATGACTCTCACCAGCCACGTGAACTACTTGGCTCAAAACATGCACGTCCTAGCAAAGCAGGCGGCGGCGCCGCCCAAGCCTGCTGCTGCTGCTGCTGCTCAGCCCGTATCAACCCTGGAATCTGAAAAGGATTCCAAGGCAAAAGCACCGGCTATGGATGATAATGACCGTGGCCACATCAAGGTCATCCCGCGGCCGCCGGAATGGGGCCGTCCCGGCGCCGACGGTGACGACGACGCAGACCAATCAGACAGCTATGACTCAGAAGACGACTCAGACGAAGGCGGCGCCGACCTCGACGCCGAACCACCCAACCTCTCCTCCGGCCTCACCCCGGAAAGGGGCACATCCATCTCCTTCCCGACCATCGAGCTCCACAGCATCGAGCTCTTCCAGGTCTCCATCCTCAACCTGAGCGTGAAGTGCTCGCGCTGCAAGACCATCAACGAGATCACGGGCCTCAAGCACGAGGTCGCCCAGACCGCTAGCTGCCGCAAATGCGCCGCCGGCCTCGCGGCGCAGTTCCGCCAGACGCTCGTCCACGCCAACTCTACGCGCGCCGGCTTCGTCGACCTCACGGGCTGTATCGTGTCCGACATGCTCCCCAGCACCTTCATCCCCGTCTGCGCAAAGTGCTCCACGCCAAGCCAGGGCCTCGTCGCTGTCCGCGGCGACGCGGTCACCAACGTCTGCCGCACCTGCCACGGCAAATTCACCTTCAAGATCCCCACGGTGAAGTTTCTCACCCTTTCGGCCAGCGGGCTTGCGGCCCCGACAACGGGGCCGATCAAGAAGGCCGAGAAACTCGGTCTGCAGGTGGGCACCCCGCTACCGGACCGGGGCGCGTGCGTGCACTACCGCAAGAGCTACCGTTGGTTCCGGTTCTCGTGCTGCGCAAAAGTGCACCCGTGTGACCGCTGCCACGACGAGGCGGAGAACCACGTCAACGAGTGGGCCAACCGGATGGTGTGCGGCTGGTGCAGCCGCGAGCAGCGGTACTCGCCAGAGGCGTGCGGGTTCTGCGGCCGGAGCGTCATCGGGCGCAAGGGGAAGGGGTTCTGGGAGGGCGGTAAGGGCACGCGCGACCGCAAGCTGATGAGTCGCAAGGACCCGAGGAAGTTCAAGAGGGTAGGTGGGGGTGCGGCGGCGGCTGCAAAGAAGGAGTAGAGGATGGGTGGTGACAGGTCCAGTTGGTGTCTTTACTTGGTGATTCTTGGAAACCCCCCCGTCTTCACCCTTCCCCCTTTCAAGTTTGAAAACTCTACGCCGTAGATACCTTACTGTATTGGCATCCAATCCGTCTCGCCCAATATGAAGAAAAAGAACCCCCAAGAGAAACTTGACCTCAAACGCCAATAACCCCCGTCCAGGGCGGCTCGCACACCCTCGTGACCGCAAAACGCAACGGTGATATATCTCAACTGCCGCCCACGGGGAACCCCCTTCTCAGCGCCGATCTGACCTTCTGCGCGTTACACGGGAGGACGACATTCGTTGTGCACGATTGAGTTGTGCGAAGGGTGTGTGTGAGTGTGTGTGTGTGGCTGGGTATACGATGTGATGCGTTTTTCTTGATTTATCTGCCTCTCAATTGGGCGTTATTATTGTCCATCCGTCACATGAGAATTGCTATACGACTTGTGATTGGGGGAAAATGGCACACGAATGGTGGGCTGAGAGTTGTGAATAGTGGCGCGGTTGGTTGGTGGGAGGTAAGCGCTTCTTACCACCATCACGTCCGTTTGAAGGAGCTGGAGAATGACTTGTGATGGAGTGCTGGGCTAATTGCAAAAGGAGTATCTTGTATTATTTCAAGTTAACCAGGGGGTCAAATGAATAAAGATTTTTTGTTAAAAAAAATTCAGAAAAAGAGAATCTGAAAAGAAAATAATAGAATATTGAAATATTTTGATTCTCATTCCCCCGTTCAACTACTAAGTAGGAAGGTATCTTCCCGATCTCTCTTACACCCTCTTGGAGGACACCTGAACGCCACCCATCGTCTCCGCGCCCGCCCATCCGCACCAGCCAAATTAGTTCTCTTCTACGTACCCCTGCCATGCATCAAAAACGCCCCCATTCCGCTGCGTTGGAACTCTCTCCACGCCAGGGGAGACAAAAGTGAGGAGAAATCACGAGGGAGAGAGAGAGAGAGAGAAGGAGAAAAGCCACGCTCAACAATGCGTAAAAAAGATGAGACCAACTCCTTTCCCCCCTCGGCGAGTGACAAAAAGCCCACCAATCAGAATCGCTCATTTCCTCCGGGGTAGGGCTCACCGGCTCCGCCGGGGTCCCGGGAGGATGTACCCGGGGAACCCATCCCGCTGGATCTACGCACGGCGCTAACGCCGCTTCCAGTGTTCGGGTCCGTGCTTCTCTGTTGGGGCATATCCTTCTTCCTCTTCCTCTGCACCTCTTTCCCGTACGAGACCACCCCCGGGAGAAAAGAGAAGGATCAGATCAGATTGTGATACCCTGAATCCTTTTCTACAAACTCCCCTGTGTTCCCCTCTCTTGTATGCAAGTTCGATATGGAGGAGGAAGACTATTTGACAGGAGCGGGCTCGGACGGATATGAGATTCTGCGGGGGAAGTCGTGAGTGGCCGCAATGGGACAGGGCCAAGGACTGAAGACCTTTGGCAGCTGTTTCCGCAAAACATGTAATGATACCACGCTCGCCGGTGAGCTAGGGGGCGGATATAACGAGTGCCCCAGTTCGGTCAACAAAGGCTCGAAGGATTCTTGATGGTTGGACAAATTGAGGTCAACGGAACAGAACGTTTGAGCTCGAAAGCCGTTCCCTTTGTGTGGGAAATGTCTCTCCCTGAAGCAGCGAGCTTCCAACGCCCCGTCATCAAGACCCCGAGGTGACCGGTCTATCGAAGACTCGAGCTTGGCTTTCGGCGCCGTCTGCTCGGAAGCTCACCCGCGGGACAATAGAGATCTGATGGCTCGTCTGTTTAGCGTCCCACAGCTGTTCCCGGGGAACCTTTCCATGGGTCCTCCAGTTGGTAGTCCCCATAGCATGACCAATCGATTCCCATTATCAAGGGCTACTTAGCACCGTGTCAAGATATGAAGATCAAAGAGCAAACAGGTGAACCAAGCCCAACAACGCCAATATTGAACCCCTACCCTACCCTACACCGGAGAGCTCATCCCCTAGTTTCAAAATTGGCACCGGCCCTGGAGCCACAACGACGCGAAAGGCCTCGGGGCAAATGAAATCAATCAAGCTCCAAGCCTCAAAAGACATGTTCCTCACTGGCGCTGAATTAAGAAGCAGTAGAACCACATGCAACTCGGGCGCAAACGCTCTGACGTTTCTCCCAGCGCATCACCAAATCTCGGGGGTGCTGCCCCAGGATTCCGGCGCGTGGGGGATCAGCCTCGGACTCCGCTCGCGTCGGCAGCCTCTCCGAGAACCGCGTCGATACGACTTTCCCCCTCCTCATCCTCTTATGTCTGGCACTCGGGGGTGCGAACTGCCTAGATAGAATTTGCCAGTGGCTAGGTTTGGACGGTGCGGATGCCGGACGTTCTGGCCGCCATGCCGTGCGGCTCAGTCACGTTGACCGGATACGCGTCCCTCGTATTCTTGGTTGCCACCCACTTTGAAGACGCATCATGTCACTTTGGGAAACACTCCTCTTATTGGCGGTGATGGTGATGGTTCCAAATGACTCCGAGTCCAGTCTCACATTGAACATATTGGCTTTTCACCATCGCAAGCCTGTTTGACCTGCTCCTAGGTAATTGTATTGCGTGGTATCAACAAGTCATTGCCGTGCTTCTGTACCCCGTTGTGCATGTACCATTTGCCCCAGGTTCTCTTCCCCACACCCCAGATTCGCCAACTACACGCACTCTATCCGCGCGACTCGAACGGTTTGTGTCGCGACAAGACGCATACAATACATACACATACGCCCCCAACGTTGCGTGCCGCTAGAGTCTTCTTCCGGTAGACTTCCACCATGAGTCGGTGTTCAAACCCGCTTCATCAATATCCCAATGTATACCGCCAATAATACCGTCAGTGAGTTGCTCGTCCGTGTCAAGTAGTTGCATGTGAAATGCCTTTCCTGACTCCCAAGCAAACAGTCGATGTCGCAAAGTGTGCAGTCCCTAAGGAGCAGAGCTGTGATTTTCGACATGTGAAGTGCCCCAAGCTTGCTGGACCATGAATCAGCCACCAAAAGCCCGCAGGGTCCTCGACTGCCTCTGTAGTAAAAACGACGTATCCGTACATGGTGAAAAATAAAGGTCGAGTCCGTCCCGAATACAGAGCGCCTGTCCGGGGGTTCCCCATAACCTTGTTCAACATCGTACCCTCCCCCCTCTTGTCTTCAGATCACGATCTACGCCTCGTTCAAGCCGGGCCTCTCATCCGAATCTATTAATGCGAGATTTCTACGAGCCATACACCGACGAACTCTCGGTAAGGAGACTTGGGATTGTCAAAAGTTTGACTCGCTGAACCCTCCACGACTCCCCAACTCTGTGCCTACGCAGCACCCGTATTTCCCCGGTTTTACGTATATCCTGTGATGCCCGACTTGGGACGACCGAAAACATGACTCCGCTGCAGAGCGTCCCCCCCTCCACCCTCTTCATCGCGCGATTTCCATCATGCGCATGCAGGTACGCGTTCGACGAGGAGGAGGTGCTTCATGCGGCGGAGGGGGTCTGGACCGGTGGCTCCAGCTTCCTATTTCCACACGTGATGGTTTTGTGATGAGTGAAGCCCTGCTGCACGGTGCACCCAATCTGCCCCATACGCTTTGCGTGTGATGTGCTCTCCTCTCTACTACGGCAATTGGATTTAATTGCCAGCTACTTTCCAGATTGTTATTTTGTATTTCGTACTGCTAGCTCAGACTGCCCTTTTAATGACTGCTTCCACAATTTACCCTCTTGTCCCGGAAATTACCCAAAGAGCCGGCAGTGTCCAGCCTGGAGGATCCCAGGCGACCGGCAAATGGACCGACAAAACTCCTCGGGACGGCGGCTATAGCCCGATGCTTTTTTGTAAAGCTACCCCACAAAAGACTTAAAGAGCCGCTGAAGGAGGGCGTGACAGCTCGCTTCTACCACGGCAACGGATACGGGGAAGGGGGGAGAAAGGGGGGGCATGCCATGCTGAAGCCAAAGTTTGGCAAAAAAGAAATTTGCAAGGATCATAATTGCCTACCGGCCCTGGAGTCGCAACCATACCATGTGCTACCCATTCGCACTGAAGTTATTTCCGAGGCTGACAAGTGCCCTTTTCAGAACTCAACAGGCGAGTGGTATCACTTCCTCAGGGAGAGAAAACGGGCCACCCCTCTCCCCCTACCTTTTTTTTCTTATATTTTTTATGTTTTTTTTTTTTTTATGCCCGACGAACAGCATCCCCTGTCTTCGACTCCCCAGATACCCAGCAAGTCAAACAAGGACTGCCCGTCTTCTCTCCTCACTGTGAAATCGGCCGAATCTTCTTTTACCTAGTCCACACACCTCGTGACAGCAACGGTCAACCCCAAGCACCCCCATATTGTACAGGTTCTAGGATTGGGGATTCTGCTGCTTGCGAATCACGGGCGTGGAGAAAATTGGCCATGTGCCCTTTCCAGCCCGCAAAGGAGCCGCAGTGCTACCGATCCATTCTCCGACCTTTGGCCGTAGGCGAGGCTGCTGTTAACCATGGAGGATGGGCAGCGGGCGGCACATGGTCTTGATGGCTTAACGTGAAAGTGGCGTGGACTTGGTGATGTAGTTGCCATCCTCCTCTACTACACTATGTAGTCGCAGGATCCAGCAGCTCACACTCACGTCCCGAACGGGAAGCGGCAACCGCCGACATGAAGAGTTTTCCTCTTTTCTCGAGCGGGGACAAATTGGAGAGCCGCGTGTGGTCAGTCCAAAAACCTCCCCCCCCACCACCCCCCGTCCATCGGAGAGGCTCCGAAAGGAACATGAACCGACGTGCATACGGAGGTGTCGGAAGATGCCTAATTTTGCCGTCATAACGCCGTAGTGGCCATGCAGGTACGGGTCCGGCGAGTTCATGCTATTTCGACCTGTCAGCTCGGCAGCAGAGCGTATCCGTACACTACAGACGCGGCTCCAACTCCAACTCCACCGTGTGAACCCAAAACTCTGCAAAATCCCCCCCCACCACAGCCCATCAAATCGAGAAAGAAAAAAAAAACATCGTGGTTATCACAGAAACAATTGCCCCTGTCTCGAATCTCGGTGAGGCCTTACGCAAGAGCCAAAAGTTAGGTCTTGGAGGAGCCCAATCCGCGAATGTCCCCATAAGCCCCTCCGATCGTCCCAAACTCTGCCCCCCCCCCCCCCCCCCCCGCGGCGCCCCCCGCCCCCCCCCCCCCCCCCCCCCCCCCCCCCCCCCCCCGCCTGTTGTACCCCGGCCGCGCGCGGGCCGCGAGCCCCCTCCCCCCTCCCCCCCCCCCCCCGCGGGTCCCCCCCCGCCCCCCCCCCCCCCGGGCTGGGCAACCACAGCGGGCCGCGCAAGTCTTCTGCCCCCCCCCCAAAGTTTCTTTGAGTGAAGGACGCGAGGATGAGAGAGTCATGCTCTCGTCTTCAGACTTCAGTGCGGCGTCGTCGATGCACGTTCCCTTGACGCGCCGTCTCTAAGCCCACGGCGAGGCTACACTCTGAATCGCCTCACCTTTAGGAAAGCCCGTCATCGTGTGGCAATGGACGAGGACAGGCAGGTTGTTCCAGGCGTCGTACACAACGTCTGGCCGGCTCGCAGCCCCGTATCGTATGCCTTTCCCATCCGAGCGCAACCACCAGGACAGGCACATCTGCACCCTTCAGAAAAAGGCGAGACGTTTTTTTACCTACGAATCGTCGATTCGATGTCGCAAAAGAAGGGCCGGCCGGGCCTGACTTCCCCAATGGGAGATCAAAGTTCCGTCATTTTCTGGTTCTCGGAGGGCTTCGAAGGGAAAGACGAGGGCACCCTGCGAGTCATGGGGCTGGCTCACAACGAACTGGGGTGAGCCCGGCGCCGGGGCGCGGCTCCGTACCCGGGTGGTCGCTACCATGATGCTGGGGCCGTCAAACAAGGGGGGGGGGGGGGTGGGTTCGGTCCTGTCTCCTCTCTGTCTCTTTGCCTTTCTTTCACTGCGGAGATTCTTCGCTTGAGTCGAGAGCGCGCTCAGAGTTGGAGGGGGAAAAAAACGTGGCAGGGAGATTGACCTATCTGGGGGGGTTCGAGGGGAGGGTGTTCTGGTTTCCGTGACAGGCCAGCCCCTTGTTACAAGGAGAGGACGTGCGCGGTGTTCTGGAAGCGCTCCTGGAATATTCCAATGTATCCGTATTTTCTATTTTATTTTAATAATATTTTGATTATTTCGATTTCCCTTTACTCGCACGTCCGTGAGGACGGACCGTCTTATGACTCGCAGCTCTTCCGTCCGGTTATCCGTTTCTTACTGGCTGCTCAGTTTCGCAATACCTCACTTACAATCACCGACAGCTTTTGCGGATTTGGAAGCTTCGATGTGATGCGAATAAAGCTATCGGGAGCTTCTGCAGCACAATGGGGATTCCACCAAAGAAAGGCGCGCATATGGAGAACGATGTTGTGTCACCCTGCGGCGCACTTGGCTGACTTGTGGACCGAACTACCGGAACTGCCAGGGGAACGGAAAACCACAATTTTGGGGAACAAACGTTGAAAAATGTATGCCAAGATAACGGGGGGGCAAGATGGGAAACGGACGAAAAAATAATCCAATTGGGGGTAAAAAATAAAATAAAATAAGAATAAAATAAATCAAGTGCAAAGCGGCGAATACGTACTTCCAAACGCAAGGACAAGTTCCGTACAGACATTGCGGAAAATGGTGAGAAAAGGGACGGGTCCTGGAAGCCGACCCGCCGTTCCCCGGGGCCCCGAGATCAAGAGATCAGACCGAAAACCAACCAGGCGTGGCGACGGAGCAGGACTGTCTAGAATACACCCCTACTACTATCGTATGGCAGGAGGACTCGACGGCCGAGAGGCTGCGAAAATTCCGTCCATGACCATGACCATAACCAGTGAGCACACACCAGTTCGGATTGTCATCCGGAGGCCTAGCGACGTTCTGCTTTGACAGAGAAGGGTTCCGCAGCCATCAAAGCGTTGTTGCTGCGTGCATGCCACTCCTACTCTACGCGCAATGCTCCGTACATTGCTGCCATTCGTGATTCCATCCATCCATCCATACCATGAGGGCGCCGTTTCCCTCCCCCCTTTCGTCTTGTGGTCGAGCGCCGCATCGGCCTGGAGCCTGAAGCAGCAGCTTACTCCCTCTTTTTTCTTTTTTTTTTTTCCCTTTCCCCTAGAGGACCTAGACACACCATCCCTGGCCATCTCACCCTTCCCCCACGGAGAGAGAGAGAGAGAGAGAGAGAAAAGACAGTGCGGGCCAAAGGTCGTTTTCGGCGGAAGGGAACCGGTCAAGTGACGGGGCCTGTAAACTCTGTATGGCGAGGCTGGCTGCCCCCCTAGATTCCAACATGGGATGGAAAGAGGGGAGGTTTCATGTGTTCAATGTCGGATATTGCATCGGTCGGGGGGGAGAAGAGGCACTTTTGGAAGACACGGCGCGGAGCCGACTGCGATTGTAAAGTCCCATTGAGACTGGGAACCTGAAGACACAAGGAGAAGGTCTCTCTTTGCTTCATCGGCGCGGCGCGACGCAGCATCGACGACTGGCCTGCTGGCTGGTTACAATGCGATAAGCAGTCGCACCCGATGCCCCCCCGGCTTTTGTGGCGTGAAATGTTTACCTAGGGCAGTCATTAATGTCACCTCATCGATGCCCCGAAAGCCCGCTGGCACGGCTAGAACTTGGGAGGGCGTGCTAGTACCTACAGGCTATGAATACCTACCTACTCACAGCGGATCATCGTTTAGCAGGCCTGACAAGGCCTGACGCGCACATGTCGCGTGGCTCACTCAGGGTTGTTGTAGGTTCCGCGGTCTCACCCCCCTCCCCCCTCCCCTTTCTCTCATCCCCCATATCCATCTCACTTCCCAATGCCCATCTCCCCTGCCCCACTCCTGCCTGGCGTAGACCGTCACGAGGGCACCATGGATCGGCGGCCTGGGCGCTGGCAGCTGGTATCGCGCATTAAAGCTGGTCCGCGTCAGGTGCCGAGGTGCATATCGCTCCAAGGGGTTCGGCATTGCTGGCTGAAAGCTGTGACTTTCTCATGAGAAGACTCTACAGTTCCCTCGATTCTATCTATCGAATGCCATTGCGTACCAGTATCCTATTTTCAGAGTCTGGAATGTCGTAATTGGAAACGACAAAGGTTGCCCCACGCCCCAATGCAAAAGGATACTTTACGTACCTCAGCCGGGGGTACCTAATCTTGATGTCCGGATACCTAGCAGAGAGGCATCGGCGACAGGTGGTTCAGCGGTGACGTAGCTTTTTTTCTTTTGGGCGCCAGGGCCCAAGCTCTCGGCGATGGCCAGGCTGGGGGGTCTCGAGCTCAGTCACCTGCCCAGCCTGCCCTGCCTCGCTTAAAGAGCTGCCGGTGTCGCCGGCAATGCAGGAGAGATCACATGAGCCGCCGACGAAATTGGATCGGCCACGAACCTCGAGATTTGGTGGCATCTCGGTAATTTGTGCGCGCATATTGCCGTACGGGCAGGTGATTGAGAAGAGCGTCTTCTACGTAATGAGCTGGCACCGCCATGATAGTTGACAGCAATTCCCATCTTTTAAGGCCTTGTATTATGCTAACCGAGATGTTCTTTCGCTCGACGTACCAATACATTGGACTGGTCAATAAAAGGTGGCTGATCTACGCGGACCGCATCTGATAGAAATGAGGTACCCGTGAATCAAACACGGCCATCAACAAGACAGTTTTGGTAACAAAAGGCACAAGGAAGCTGGACTTGACCAGCCTGACCACGCGTTTTTGCATTTATCAAAGTGGTTCAAAGCGCTGGAAACGACCGATGGCTTCACCTGTGAGTAGTTCAGACCACTTTTACACAGGATCATCGAATCACGACGAAACTGCATGATATTAGAGCTTGAGAAGTTAAGTTGTTGGTATCCAAATGTCAGCCAATGCTCAAGTTCATAGCTTTCAAAACAAGATCCAGATTGCATCGCTCACAAGTTCTTGAAATGATTGTAAAATGAGAAACTATATACATGTCTTGGAGGTCCCCGATCAATTGCTAGTAAAACACAGCTCCAAGAACGAGTCATTACCTTGATTCATCGAGCTGAAAAACTCGACTACTCATTGCTTTTGTCCACTCCATATCGCAATGCTCGTCTACCATGAAGGAGTGTGTTATGGGTATGCGGGATAGATTTTTTACAGTGTAATCATGTCCAGTAGCAATACCAGCGGCAGCCATCTTTCTTGCGAGACTGTAGTATGTTCCTTTGTACCGTGCCGTTGATTTCGGAGGAAGTTGCGGATGCCGTGCCCGGTGGAGAACGGTGGACCGGCCTTGTCCCGGGCTTTGCTCCACAGCTGTGTAAGAGACGGCGTCCGTTATACGGAGGTCGTGAGCTGGCCATGTTGCGGTCCGTATGCGTTACTGATGCTGCCGATTTACGCCTTTCCCATTGAGCATCAACCATGTCTGCAAGCATTCCTTCGGCAAACTCACCCTCGAGTATCCCATCTGTGTGTTGTAAGCCGATGTTCTGTCTGTAATGGCTGCACCCCAGGATTGTCTCGTCGCCCATATTATTTTTTACAGAGCTCCATCCTAAAGGCCTCTCATCTTAGCAACATCATCCCAGTAGTGGCCACGCCCTTGAATTTGAGCGACATCTGTGGCGAGCAAAGAGCGCTCGTGTGACCACAGCCAAAACTCAGTTGGCATCCATACCAAATGCACCCGAACCAACCAACCAGAAGCAGATGCAGCCATTGGACCTTCGAACCCCCAAACGGGCTCATAGACTGTGTTTTGTTCAAGCGATCTCTATGCCGCATCAAGTTAGCGATGGCAGACTACCGCTAGCTTGACAGCATGTCTAATCTGACAGAGACCTCATTGCCGCTCCCTATTGCCGCTCCTCACTGCCGAAGAGGATGGTTTCAGTTGTCTCAGATGCCGGGGCGTAAAAAAAGTCTGGGGTAATAAGCAACGTCAGGCTGAGAGCTCAGCCCGACCGCTGAAAGCCCGAGAAGGGTGCCATTCATCAAGGGATAGACAGGGTTCATGTTAGTTTCTCCCTTGGAGACAAGTCTTCCCAAGACTGTCGAACATCGGCAGAAAACAAGATGGGCTCATGAAAAATCCGATCCGCGCTTATTGAGGACGAAGGTAAGGCGCGGAATTGTGGGGTGAATAGCCCGGAAAACTAAACGTTCGCTCCCCGGAATATCGTTAACGTGGCCTGGTTGAGACGTGTCCAGCATCAAGCCCAACAGGGGACCCGTCTTTCCTTGTGCTTGCACACGGGACCTTGACCCATATTGCCAGGTAAGAACGGATAAGTTGGAATAGCCCGGTAGATTCCAACCTTGTAGATCTTCTGACTCGACTGGTGGTTTGCGACGCCCTGACCCCCGGCATTCCGCTGCAGGGTCATTAAAAGAATTTCGTCCGGGGAACGCAGTCCCGGGGTAACGGAGGACATATGACCGGATGACGACGACGGCGGCGTTGGCCCTCCTCCTCGGTGAAAGCGTTTCGGCGGAAAGGTTCGAGCTGAGTTGAACTACGGAGAAGCAATCTACCGGCACGAGACATGGGCACCCTCCCACCCCCCTCATCTTCCGTTTGCGTCTCATGGCCATCACACATTCAAGCTTTCATCCAAGTTTTGAGTCGCCTGCTGTGGGATTTCACCCATTTCTGACTCGACGATTTCTCAATGCCGACTCGCAAGTTGCTTTTTTCTTTTTCCCTGAGCACACACCTCTGGAGCTAGGTTACCTTTGAGTTCTCTTCCCCCCGTCTTCACACCACCATCCACGAGGCACAATTAAACGCCTATGACGTGGTTCGTGCTTCTTGGGATGAAATCTCCCGTCCCTGATCTCTTCACCTAGCCTAGCATGGGGGAAGCTCTCAAATGCAAGATAGAAAGTCAAACGCAATGCGAAAAGCAGGCAAATAACAGAGTTCACGCTTACCTTCCCCTGCTGCAATGAAACGGTGCCTTTAGTCATGAACCTCGACCCCCCCTCCTCTGGTTAAAAAAAAAAGAAAGTGGGCGTGTGGAATGGGGGTGTCATTGCTTCAATTCGCGAGCCAAATCCAGGCCATTGTGCAACCGACCCGCACAGGATTGGATGAACGCCATAGTCACCGAATAACGAGAATTGACCGCCTGGCGTTGAATATTCAGTTTAGCTGCGTCCATTCCCGCTGGCCAGTGCTCTTCACATGTCCTTTGATGCTCCCACACGCGGCGGAGAAGGGACTGCGAATTTGTATGTCCTTACCCGTTGTTCTGTTGATGGCGCTCAAACACTGAAGAAAGTTCCGTATGAATGAATAAAGACGAAGGTTGCGCGCTCGCGACATAGCCGACATCTTCAGCGCGTTGGTATGCGGCACCAGGGGGGGTTGGGCGGGTGTGACTGGGTGCGTCTTGAAGTGAGACAATGAGCCTTCTGACAGCCTTCTATTCGTCGCGGTTCGTTTATACGGCGGCCAGCGCTTACGGATTTCCAGACTATTGTGTAGATTGTCCATCGCGACCCTAACTTGCGGTGTTATCCTCACCGGAGAAACCCGTGGGCGAATTCAACCCGAGAGATTGGGTATAGTAATGACAGGTTCGACGTGGATGCGACTCTCCCTGCCAAACTACTGGAATCCTAACGACAACTGGTTTCGGATGGCGAGCCTATATCGAGTTGAGGATGAAGACCCGATGCTAGCCAAGGATCACGAAAAGTCAAAATGGTTCATAATGACTCCCCAAGAGCACGCTTCCTGTATCGGGGATGACAGCCCGCTGTGAAAAGCTTGGCCTCTTTGTACTAAGGGCAATTGCCTAGCCTCGCAAGCCCGCAATCTCCTCTCACTATCGCCGTGGGTGTGTGTACGCAGCAAGCGGCAGGTTTTTTTTGGGTTGCCGCCCAACACGTGTTTAGTGTGGATGATCTGTTGGCGATGGAATCGTTCTAGAAGGATGGTGGGGAGACTTTTCGTCCCAGGAAATGAGACCCGGAAAGCTACGAAGAGGGGCCGGATGAGGGGCCGGGGAAGCGAAGCCGGTGAATTGGAGGGAGCGTGTTGTTTAGGGTGGCCTGGTTTGGAGGGGTGGTGATCTGCTTTGCGGCAGAAGGAGGGGGGGGGAGGAAACTAGGTAGTCTCCGGCGGGGGGGTTGGAGGTTGGAGAGGGAAAAGGCAGACGACATGGGTGAAATAAAAAATAAGAATATTGAAAAAAAATATACATTAATTAAATGAGTTAAAAGGAGGTGTGGTGGGAGGTGACAGATGGCGTCGAGGAGGGTGATGAGAGTAGCAACGAGTCCCCTTAGCGAAGCCAGGTCCGAAAGCTTCGGGAACGCGCTACACCACGAAGGGGAGAGAACCCCGAGGCCTACCGAGCAAGGTGTGACCCGGATTGGTGGTGGTGGCCGAATACTCTTCGTTTTTCCACGAGATGGTGCCGTGAAAGGACCGACGGTGGAATTTCTGAAAGGTAGCGAATTCTCATCCAAAGTTTTGATTACTTTAGCTCATTCTTTGGATTGGCAAGGGCAAAAACGAAAAAGAAAAGAAAAGGAAAAGGGCAGGAAAGGACATGGAGAGATAGGATGACGCCCTCAGCAGCCCTGGTACATTTTTCGTGCCTATGTCTGAAGGCAGGGTAGTGTTGACAAGCGGGGGAGGGGGAAAAGACCGCCTAGGGCGAACGGGAGGGAAATGATACAGCGAGCATTATCGCGAATAATCAAAGTCATGATGGCGAATGGGAGGAAGCGGGTTTGCTATTGGGGCACTTTCAACACCATCACCAAGGCACTTGACGTTTGAGAAGCGTTCGAATGCGGCCGCGGATGTCGAACATGGCTTTCCTCGTCCTGAGTAAATCTGTTCAACTCTGATGGAACCTGTATTGACTCTGAAGAGTTGGCTTGGCTGGGCTCTGCCGGAACATGGAACATGACCCTGCCGCCGGTTGTTACACTGCACCGAACTGCAACTGGCGATCAGATAATAAGGTTTTGTCCTTTCCTCAGGCGCCTCCAACAGCTCGGTGACGGCCGGTCAGTGCTCTGCGCTTCGGACTTCCCTAGCATCTGGCCACTACATTTTCCGTTTTGGCATTTGGAGGGGTGGTTGGCCAGCTAGTCATCGGGATAGCTCTCATGATGAGTTGAAACCAAGGACGGAAAGAAGGCCGGGGGTTTCTCGTTGGCAAACCAGAGGCGAATAGTAATCCGTTCAAATGATAGCCGCTATGTACCGTTGCAGAATGGCTAAAAGTATCTTGTCCAATGCCAAATGGACTATCAATACTGAGTTGTTTCTCTTTGGTGACAATTTTCGGAATATGCCAGGTCATGACAGACGAGCACCATTACCGAAGCGGGAAAGGCGTTGTGAGAAACAGAACCACAGCGCTTGTCCCGAGGAGGGTGTTGGTAGAGACGGGTAGACGCTCCAATAGTGATGGGGTTGTATGACATCAAGCCTTCCCCCATCGGCGATGACGGGCTTGGTGTCGCGCCAGCCTTGGGATAGGTCCTCACCACTTCCATTCCCAGATGACCATCCCCCCAACGGAAAATCAGTCGAAGAAATGGACTGTAGATAGCAGGATGCATCAGACCACGGGAGGCAACTTGGTCGACGGCAACACCGGTACTCAGGCAGGTGGTGACTGAGGTCAGGGAACCTACCGCGGATGACCGCATGGTTGGGGCAAACTGACGAATGTCGATGATGTCTTTTTGGGTGGAGATTTCAAGGGACCATGGGGCCCAAGACAAGAACTCCGATCAAATCTGGGGAAAAATTGGTCACCCGTGCTCCACGATTTTGTCAACTTTCAAGCAGCCTTGTCGATGGGTCTGCGCTCCAGTTCCAGACTTCAACGTTTCCCAATGGAATGGCTTGGAATAGATGAATGAGTCAAACCCCTTGGGGCCTTGAGGGCAAAAAGAGACAAATAAACAAGAAAGATTGCGAACCTCATGAGATGTCTAGACGTTCAAAGGGCTCATGATGAGACTGATTGGCGTGTGGCTCTGGGGCCGAAATGGAGTCCAGATGTCGGATCCGGGGTAGACGATAACGTCATGGCCCCGCGTGGGTTCCCATGCTTCCCCGTATGGACAGTCTATCATTACGGAATGAGGAATCCCCATCTCAAAATTGAAACCACAGTTGGCTCCGTTTTGACGTTTGTCGAACGCCCACTGCGGGAAATATGAGATCAGAAAATTCTAAAGTAAAAATCGGGTTAAATAACATAACGTATGCACCAATGGATAACAAAATAAGGATTAAAATATTTAGCGCATGGTGAGTTTAACATGCCCAGTTTTTGGACCGTTTCAAGCCCTGGAGAGGCAATCGACGGCAGGGCAACCACACACAACCACACACCCCCCTTTTGATAGATTCGAATTAGGCAGTCTGCATCTGTATGCAGAACATGCTGCAACGATACATCAAGGGGGGGAGAGGAGTGGGGGTTCGCAGTACGAAAAAGCAGATCCAAAATGCACGTCAAAAGTCGGTGAGGCAAGCTATACCGCTCGGCTGACTGCCACGACAACAAGAGAGGTGTGGAGTTTCTCTATGTTGTTTTTTTCCAATTCGCATTTTGGTGGTGAGGGGCCATACCACCACACACACGACGAGTTGAAGGGGAGGGGGGCAGAAAAGGCGTGATTGATTTTTCTTGTTGTGCCTTTCTTTTATTTCCCTCTCTACGTAATGGTGTGCGCCGTGCAACACCTGATGGCTTGCTCCATTCTGCATCGGCCCCCCCCCCCCCCCCCCCCCCACCCCCTCCCCCCCCCCCCCCCCTCCCCCCCCCCCCCCCCCCCGCGCGGCCGGCCGCGCCGCACCCCCGCGGCGTCGTGCCCGTATCGGCGCCGGCCGCCCCCCCCCCATCCTCGAAAGCCTCGCCTTGAGCTGGCCTTGGGCTACCAAGGCTACCTCGACGACAACGACGCCTCGTTGCGGGAACGAGTGCCGGACCTGGCACCGGCTTTCTATATGGTGTGGCTGCTTGACGAGGCGTGGCAATCTTCAGTCACCAATTGAGTCCTGGCGATTCATTATCGACTACTCTTCACAAACTCAAGCTGGTCCTGAGCTCTGGACGCACTCGCTCCATCCACTGCCCCTTTTGCATGTTGCTTTCCACAGAGCGTAGTATGACATTATACAGAGATGTTCAATTGCAAACAAATTCATGTCATCGCTTGGTTCACAGTTTTGAACGGCAGAATGAGTGGATCATGCGATGCGAACAACCACCACCCAGACCTCCATTCCTACTGTGGCAATTGCGACTTCACGCCTGAGTCTCAAACTCGACTAAGGCAGGCCAACCACCGGTGTGGGACAACTCACCACGTCCCTCTTTCCTCTCGCCGCTAAGAGAGAAGAGAGAGAGAGAGAGCGCAAGAGAGAGCCAGTCAACAGAATTTGCAACTCTAGGCGGGCAATGCGCAAAGACAGGAGGGCTGTTACACGCCCTCCTCTACCTCCCCCCCTCCCCCCGCCCTGCGCGGCACCTGAGCTAAAGATTCGAAAACAGCCTTAACTGCCATAAACATTCTCGTAATCGGCAGGGCGGTGAAGAATTCTCCGGTCTACCTAGAGGGATGGTATACCTGTCTCCAGCCTGCGATGCTCTTCAGCTGTTGAAGAAAGACAGCGTCTCGTGGCCTGGGCGCCGAATGCAACCCCCCCGCCAGAGACTTAGTATGTGCAGTATATCGATGCGGGGGTTGGGTTATTCCCGTGCTGCGCGTATGGTAAAAGCGCTTGAGCTTTCCTGGTCTTCTTGGCCGAGTCTAGGGGTTGAAGAGTCATCGCGTGCCCTTGTCGTTAGTAATCTGACGTGTTCTTCTGGAATTGCTTCTCTTTGGTGGGGAGGTTTTTTTTTTTTTTTTTTTTTGGGGGGGGGGGGGGGGGGGTGGGGGGTGGGGTGGGGGGGGGGGGGGCGGCGCGTGGCGTCTGGGGTGTTTTTTTGGGTTTGTTTGTTGTTGGGGGGGGGGTTTTTTTTTTTTTTTTTTTTTTTGAAAGGTGAGGGGTTCCGGGAGCTTCTCAACACCAAACTTGGCCTTATTCTCCATCTCGAGGTTGAACCAGACCAAAATGCCTCGTTCCCGGGGAGGGGGTGAAGGCGAAGACTGAAGCTTGGGCATCAACAATGGTTCTCTGGAAATCAGTCACAACTTGCACAGATATGGAGAAGGGCCCCTGGTCAAGCATTGAGGTGGCCAAGAAGGAAGCAAAAGTGATAGATTCTCTCCGTCCCCCCCTCACCTTCATCACCCTCTCCGCCCCGCCAACATGGTCTTGGAGGGGTAACGGGGCATGGGGTGTAAGTCCCCCAGGTAACGTAGACTGACGAGGCATCGTGGCCCCTCCCCAAAGTCCCTGCAGGATCGGTGACCGTCCATCATCGTTCCGTTTCCCCGAAGGACCGAAGGGAAGGGTCCACGACCCGGCATACCGTGACCACGTCCGTTCCAGCTCCAGACATTCCGCATATCCCGCCACGCGAATGTACTCAATCGCAGTCTCTCTCTCGGGCATATCCCGAAGATTAATAAACCTTGGAGCCAGACCTGCTTTATAGCGACATGCCCCGAGGGCCCAGAGGCAGAAAGTCAGGTTGGGGCTCAGCAGCTCCTCTCTCCAAAACCTCGGCCAAACGGCGACGCCGTGTGTGTGTCCCGGCAAAGCCACCACAGCCTCAGGTCCCAAGGGCCCGACAGCTTACGTATACAAGTGAAGGAAAGGAAAAAGTCAGACGCACGGCCCCCCAGATACTCCACGTGCTCTGGCTTCGGGTCCGGGGGTGAGAGCCAAATGGATCCAGTGGACCAATCACTGTGTCGGTTTATAACACCCCATACCCTTGAGCCCTTTGTCAGCCGTGTGGCCCCTCTCTTTGAGGTGGAGATAGTTTACGGGAGCAAGGAAAAAAAAAATTAAAAATTTATTCGAAGAAAATATTGAAATAAATTCGAACAGTTGCCAGTCAGAAAAGCCAAGATGGCACCGGGAAGACCCCGATCCCCACCCGCGGCCTTATTATGGAGTTGCACCCACAGTCCAGGCTTTGCTTTGAAGCTGGACGCTGAAGACTTGACTTCAACTGATCCAATTGACTGCCTTGAGCTCTGTCTGCGGTACGGCTTTCGTCAGTTGCGCCGGTACATGTAGTCTAAAGCGCAAGATGCTATCAACCCGTCCCATCTCATGCCATCGTCCCCCCTCCATCACCGAGTTGGAACCGAGATATTTTCGTCACCCTCCACGGAAGTTGTGGATACAGGTAGCAGGGAAAAAGCAACATCTAATTTTTATTTCCATTTTTCCCCTTACTCTCATTCCCATTAAACAGGGCACCTTTTCTTCTTCGTGACTGCCAGTTGTGCATCCCGGCTGCTGAGTTGTCTCCACTACATGGACAATGGGCTGGCCGCTGGCACCCATGACCGGCATTTCCGGAGGTGGTTCCGATGCCGACGAGATTTCCACAACTCTCTCTCACCATCATCTGTTCCCCAAAACTCGACACCTAACTCTAGCCCCCATGCAGCGGCAGTTGGCCGTCGTTTCTTTAACGTGCCAGATCGGGGGCGGGGAACCGAATCTCGACATCGAAAATTAAAAGACTTGGCATTATCGGATTGATGTCAATCCTGTGGAATAACGTTTGTAAAGAGTTTACAGTCGGGTCGCAGCAATGCCGGACTCGTCATCTCTGCCCGGTTCTTATTCTCGGCAACTGGACTACCACAGCGCAACAAGCACGGGCACATGGTTCGGAACATTGACAAAAGTTAATCGATCCGGCTTGGAGATGCAGATTGGGCTGCGCCAGTGACAGTCGCATTGCCCCGAATACAGTTTTCCGATTGAGGGTGGCATTCAGTGACCCTGTCTGCCATGTGTCCAAAAATAAAAATAAAATGGAAAAAAAAGGTCAGGATATGATTTTGTCGGTGTGCTGATTTTCCCAATCTCGAAGAAACTACCTCGGTCCTACTTTTGCTTCTCTTTGGTGCTTGATACTCGTCTCGGGCAGTCTAGATCCCGGGTCCAGAATCCAAACTAAATGGCAAATGTCTCCATTGAAGAACCTGACATGCCATGCCTCTTGAATGCCCAAAGAAGAGGAGACTGTGGGTTTAGCGGATATAAAGAAGAAGGGAAAAAATCGATTCTGACAATTAACTTTGGACACCTCCAGTAGTCCACGGTGGCTAAGCTGCACCCGCGCAATCCACCCATCGCCGCTGTCCAATGCCTTCTTGTCCAAATGCCCAAGCAGGGAGGAGGAAGGGATGGATGGAACATGAACCTAGTGAACCAGAGCCTCATTGGCAACTTGCTACGTCGCGGCGCCGGCGCGCGCCCACACCCGCCGACCCCGTCTCCCACCATCTATGGTCCGTACAGTTCTCGGCCTCAACGAAACGCGCTCGTTCTCTTTCTCCACAAAGGCGCCGAGCCCAGGCGGCAGCGACGGGCTCGGGGAGGTGGGGGCGGGGGGTACGCACGCATACAATGTGCTCACACGCACACCTTACCATCCCATCCCTCCAACCTCCTCTTTCTTTGTCACTGATGCCGGCTTCTCGCTCACTTGACTCCGTAGGGCCGGCGGAAGCTGTAGAACATGGGGGAGGTGGACTTACCTGTACCGTGCTCAAATGACTACTACTGGCGTATTACGCTCGCGTGGTAGCCTTGAGTAGTAACGCGTTTCGAGACACTTGGGAGAGTACCGTTCCCCTCCACTACTGCTCAGATACAAGCATAAGCAGCCCCATGTTAGACTCAAGAGCCCCGACCGAGACAATTGTAGCGAATTTTGGACCGCGAAACACTGCGTGTACCCGCAGCAGGTTGAGATCGCAAACGCACGCCAATGCGCGTGAGGGTCGCCAGCCAGAGGTGGTGAGGTGATGAGGTGACATCGAATGCTTCTAGCTTCCCAACTGGCGTCCTCTTGCGCTGTCCAAAAATTGACTCAGTTGCAGGTTTTACCAACCATTTGAAAAATGAAAATGGAAATCGCGTAGAGCAATCAGCGTGCGCGATACCAGTACCGTACCTCTTAGCAGCCCAGCAAGTGAATTGAATCTTGTCGTCCCTCAATTGGCAACAGGTAAGGTAAGGTAAGAGTAGTGAGTGTAAAGCGAAGACGGTGTAAGTCTGTCTGCTCTCTAGATTACCCACCCAAGCACGGGGATTTTGCACATGTCAGCAAATCTACACGCCATACCCTCCGGTTGTTTGACATCAACGATGCAGCATCTCAGACGTTTTTTTTTTTCGATCTTTATTCTTTTCCGATGGGACGAGGAGATCTGCGAGTGGTCTGGGCTTTGTCCATGTCCCCTGGGTTGAAAAAAGGGTATCTAGACAAGTCGTCAGTCTTTATCAAGTACACATCTCCCATTTTCCCGTGACATTGAAATGCACCATCGTGACACAAACACCGTCTAGGCATCTTTGTGTCTACTTTTTCTACCCCGCAATTTCGTACTACCCAGTCCCTTCCAGTTTGTATCACCAAAAATTGGAAAGGAACCCAAAAAACAAAACCGCTCTGCCGGCCAGCGCCACTCTCACCCCTTCGAAAGGAGGACGCCACGAGAATTAGCAACACGGGGGGAGGGCAATGCGCTCCGACAGTAACAACAGAGCGACGTGCGTACCTATAGCTAAACCGGCAATGTGCCGTAGATAAAGCATGAAAGAGACGGCAGAAGGAAAAAAGGATGAAAAAAAAAAAAAAAAACGCACAGCAGCGTCCGGGCACCAAGAACACAAGCCACCACGCCTCACTAAGAGAGGAGATGTAGGCAATTATTTGATTCCCAGACTGGGCTGGCGATAAATAAAGCCTGTCAGCAGATCTAGCGCCGTCTCTTCCACCCCTTGTGCGCTCCCCTCCTCAATTCCGCAGAACGCCGGATGAGCATCTCATCAGCAAGCCACGCGCCAAACTCCCAAATCGCTCTGTTTCCTTCCTCCCCTTCCCCCGGGGAATGAAGGAGCGGCTTTCAGAGGACGTAGATGAGTAAGAGTAACATCAGATACTCGTGTGAGATATACCGGAGGGGGTGTGTGAAGCCCCCCTCCTCGCCTTCCCCCAGATCGATATGCTCAACGTGCAAAACAAGCAAGACGAAGGAAGAACAGACGTTTGATGTCGCCATCTTTCCTCTGATCGCAAAGAGACTCAAAAACGACAAACCCGTCCCATGGACGAATGAATGTCTGGTCGTTCGGCAAAGGGCGGTAATCCTCATAGGGCCCATGGGGCCAATGCCCCTTCTTGATAATGGTCTTGCGCTCCGGGCAGCAACCGCGCACACCATCGATTAGACCAGGCGTTTACGCGTCTACGTCTTCTTTTTATGTTTATTTCCCCTTGTGCCTGTGACCGTACTGAACTGCCGATGTGTGTCCCTGTCTGTAGGTACCTCTTTTCCTCACACAACCAAGGCCAAGATCGACTCCTCATCTGACAGCCTCAAACTTTAACAAACCCCCCCGCCTCTCCCATCACATTATCTAGTACGGCAATAACCCACACATGATCCTAAACAAGGTCCAAAAAAAAAAACACCAGATGAACAAAACTCTGGAAAAAGCAGAAGCCATCTTTTATCGTTTCTTTTTTCTTTTCCCCCCAACATCCCTCGGCAACACGCGGTACTCCAGCTCGGCAAATGCTGTTTACCATGTGTACAGTACGTAAACGTGTGTGCGTGCGTTTGTTCATCCCCTCTCCCAAATTTCGGAACCTGAAGCCGGACAACCGTAATCACAGGCCAAAATCCATCCAGAACAAAACCACTTGACTCCAGATGACCCAGACATCAAGATTGAATCACGTTTTGATCAAAGGCGCATAATGAACTGAAAGCCGGGTGTGGCAGTAGAATCGCCCTTCCCCCTCCCCTCGCCCTTCCAATAGAGACAACATGATGTATCGCTATCGAAACCAGCAAACGATAGGTACCAACGACCACTTTCACATGTCCACGAAACGCAAAGGCACCACCACCACCCCTCCTCTGTCTGTCTGTCTCTCTCTCTCCCCGCTTCTCCCATTGCGCCAAAAAAATGCCAAAGCAAACAATACACACGCTTCTCTATTTGCAAGTCCAGTCCAGTCCATTCTCAATCCGAACTGACTAACTGACTGCTTCACTGCTCCCTCCCTTCTCCCCTGGCGCAGCCCTAGCGCAACCCGCCGTCGCCTTGGAATCCCCCATGTCAGCAATGGCCCTACCCATGCGGTCTACCGTCTCCAGAAGAGAGAGAGAGAGGGGATGGGAGGGAGGCAGATAGGGAGAGAAGGTGAATAATGCAGAACACCGGCGACGGGGCTCTACTTCCGGCCCCTGGGCTCGTGATGGAGCGCAGCTCTAGCGCGCCGTCCAGCGGTGAGCGCATGGGCTCGGCTGCGCATCCGATCAGTCAGCAGTAGCCAGTCATCTGCGCCAGCTGTTTGACTCGAGCCCTCCTCGTCCTCGTGTGCACACCAGGCAACGCCTGCCAATGGCCGTCAAAAGGCACGATCCAGGTGGAATGAAGAAAAATATCACTGTGATGAGACGAATGTTTGATTGATTGGCCAACTTTTATTCATGTTTTTGCTTTAAAACTCTTTTGACGATTTTGAGATTTTTTTTTTGGGGGGTGAATGTTCGTCGTAATGATGCTGCTTTTGTGGCCCATCTGCGCCGACCTTCTCGAGCGCCCTTCTTTTTTTTTCACCACCTTTTTTCACCCCCTTGATCCGTCTCGGCCTTACTCGTGGGAGATCTCCACTTTTGGTCTTCCGCCGCCAGGTTTTTCTCTCTGAAATATCTTGTCATCGGCATGCCCCAGCAGTGTCAGGTCCTGCTGTTGAAGTCGCCTTCGTGCAAGGCCTTCTGTAGATGGTGTTTTCCCCCCATCCTATTGGTCCTGTCCTTAGAGTACAATCCACCTCTCGCCTTCATACCAAACTTTCAAACAACAATGTAAATGCAGAGACCCAGACTAGACCCATTGATAAAACATGAAGGTGGTATGTTGCGAAAACAAATCAGACCATGGTATCGTGTGATAAAGAGACGCCGTGCAAATGTATGAAAATTGAAATCAGGTCCAGAGGCCAATGAATGCACCCATGTCGTATCATGGGACCGACTAGTCCCAACTATGCGCGCCCATGATTAGGGTAATATGATGTATGGCAGAGCCGATGCGATGCCGCCGCGCGCAATGCAGTGTAAAAGCAATCAGAAATAGCTGTGCTCGAGCGGGCTCAACGGCCACATGCTCGTCGGATATCGTGATAAGTGTGTTGTGTAATGCGGTAACGTGGTGGTGGTATATGGCAGTGTGTCGATGGTTCACCATCCCTTGGAGTGGTATCCTCCAAAGTTGTCCGTATCCTTGGAGAAGTACTGGGGATTGGTAGGAACGTCTCCGTTCTTGAGGCAGACCTTCTCGGGGTACTGCTTCAGGTTGGCGACGTCATGCGAGGTATGGCGCCTCTTGAGGACGGCATTGGCCGTCGACGACTTTTGCTGGCGCTCCCAAAGTAAGTTGCGGCGAAGAGACTCAGTCAACTCAGTCGCAAGCATGTTGCGTCGGGTAGTTCGGGGAGACAGAGCAGCCTGAAGGTGGCTGTGGCTGGCCGTAGCATGAATAGGTTGCGCGGCCGACCGAGGCACTTCGTTGATGGGCTTCAAGGGAGAAGAGCGAACGCCTCGCTTCATCATAAGAGGGGCGTCGTCGGAATCGTTAGGAGAGACAGCCAAGGTGGGAGGAGCCGGGTGGCTAGTGCGCGACCAGGGAAGTGCCGAGGTAGACTGCGAAGCAATGTTGCCAAGCTTGCTGGAGCGGTCGTTCTGCTCTGTCATCATAAGCGTGATCAAAGAGCGGCGCGAAGTCAAGTTGACCTTGGAGTCGACGCGCTGGAAGAAGGTCTTCTCATCAATGCTGGACTTGTTGCTGTCCTCGATGGAGTCTTCCCAGTCAGAGGAATCATCGTCGTCGTCGATGGCGCTCTCGTCGACATAGTCAGTCTCTGAATCGTCGGCAATCGCAGAATTATTGTCGTTAATCATGCGGGTGGAGACGTGGTCGGCGAACGAAGTCGTCTTCTTCTGACCGCTGAGGAGGGAGCCGGGTTGGGAGGCAAGAGCACTCTTGAGAGAGCTGTCCTCCTCAGAGGAGCCGCCGACCTGGAACATCTTGCGCTTCTGCACAGGAGCGGGGATAGGTCTCAGGTTCTCAATGCTGTGTCCTTGCTCGCTCGAGGAGCAGGACTCGCCAATGGAGAACATGGGCTGCTTCTTTGACAGAATGGGCTTGGCTGCGGGCGATGATCTCGGCTCGGGGATGGCGGCGGGAGAGATGACCTTGGGGGAGGCAGGGATGGCTCTCGGGATTTGGGATGGAGAGAAGCCGCGGACAATGGTAGTGCGAGAAGTGATTTCGGGTGAGGTCGGCTCCTGGGAGTGCTCTTCTTCCGATGACTTGCAAGGCGACTCGGTCGTGGTAGATCCAGAATGCTCGTAAACAGGGGAGGTAGGGGCCAGATCGGGAGTCTCCTTTTGAGGAGGCATATAGGAGGAGGCCATTTGCGGGAGAGGTGCCGACAGGGGCTCGTTTTCCTTGATAATGGAGACGACCATCTTCTCGAAGTCGCCGGAAGTGATGTGGCGTTCCTTGCCACGGCTGCGGTTACTGGCGCATGAGTCTTGTCTCTGGATTCTGGGGCGGATCTCGAGGGGTGCGGACAGGGAGTTGAAGTCAACGGCCTCGTCGTCGTTTTCTGACTCGACACTGCCAGATAATTGAGGGATGTCATGTATTCTGCTCGCTTGGGGAATCTCTCTAGGCAGGCTGGTGGCGGTGATGGAGGCTTGTTCCTCTTCCGTGCAGCAGAACGTCTCGCGGTTCCACAGTCGCCAGCTGAGGTTCTCTAACCTGCGGCCCTGCTCAACAGACTCTGCGCACTTGGCAAAGACTGGAACTATGTTAGCATGCGCGTTCCTTTCAGTGTTCCCAAAGGAGCAGCTAGGGATGATGCTTACCAGTCCACATGCTGTAGAGATTTTGAGGGTTTGAGGTGTCGACCTTGTTGATGACATTGGTGTCCACCGTCAGGACGTGCGTATCGAGAGGGTAAGGCATTGCGCCGAGGTGGTCTGCTCGAACTGAGCAGCTGGCGGTCGACGGTTCAAAGGCTATGGTGGCGGTTGAGATTGAAGAGACACCCAGCGTTTGAGGATGTATTGGATTGGGTAAGTAGGGCAGATTCGGCACCTGGAGCGAAGCGGTATCGATATCGTTGAGATCAGCAATGGAGTCGCGCGTCGTGATTTTACGGGTAGCGGTCGATAATGTCGACAATAGGTTGATGCGCGCTATGTACGTCGGAAATGATGTCGCTGGAGTGCTGATGCAGGCGTCAAGGTGCGGAAGGGCGAAGACGGGAATGCTTTGATATATGATGGCGTTTACGGGAGGGGATTTCGGAGAATGCTGGCCTGGATGTGCGGAGAGATGTCGAATCGAGCGTCGAGACGTGCTGCTGGTGGAGCAATGAAGTAAGAGGAGGAGGCGAGGGTGGAAAGTCTGGGGGAAGACGGACGTTAATAATTATCGTCACCTCGTGCTGGTCCAGAGAGGGTTGAGAGAGGTGGATTAGATGGCAGCGGAGTGGGATGCATGTAAGTAGGTAGATGTAATGTGCGATGGGCAATGGGAAGAGATGGGGATTGGGGGGGGTGTAGAGACCGGGGGTGTGGAAGGGGTATTGGGGGGGGGGGGGGGGGGGAGTTGGGGCCTGGGGGGTTGTTGGGGGTAGGTAAATGTAATTTCCCCGCACCCCCCCCAGCTGGGGAAAGGAGAAAAAAAGGGGGGGGGGGAGGGAGCGGGGGCCCCGGCTTGGGGGCCCCCCCCCCGGGGTGGGGGGGGAAGGGGTGACGGTGGAGGCGCAGGGGAGGGGGCGGTGAGAGGAGGGGAGGAGGGCAGAGCGAGCAGGGGGGCGCGGCAGGGGGCGTGAGAAGGGGGGGTGGAGGGGGAAGGAGAGGAAGAGGAGGGTGTAGGTGCTGAGATGGGGGGTGAGTGAGAATGGGTGTGGAATGGGAAAATACGTAACGAAAAAGAGAGAGACCTTTGGATCTCAGGCCCTAGGGTCCTGACGACTGAAGTGTTGAAGCAAGTGGACTGTGGAGGCACCCAGGTACAAAGCGCAAAGTACCGCCGGCCGGTGGCTTTTCTCTTTTCCAGAGGGAGTGACCACCACGGCACCACACCAGGACGAGGATCAAAGGGAGCCAGCAACGGGGCCACAGGCGACGGTGTACTTCGTACAACTCTCAGGCAAGTACTCCGTATTCGCGCGGGTAATATGGTATTACGCCTCTCGAGTCTTGACTGACCTGGCAAAGGTCGACTTTGTTGTGATGGCAGTACCTGAGAGAAGCAGTCCAATGTCTCTCTATTCTGGTTTCTTTCTGGTCTTCTGTTCCTCTCTGCCACTGACGCCGGGCCTCCTCTGCCCAGTGGATGATTCAGAATCAGGTCTCAAGCAGAAAGAAAGATTCAGTCTTGTCAGTGTGTTCCGTCCTAGGCAATGTCAGGATGCCAGGGGTTCTGGGCGTCTCTTTGCGGCGGTATCTCGGTACGTAGCCGAATGTACAGACGCAGGACTCCACGAGACCACAAGACGGAGAGAGCGCGCAGCAGCGCAAGACGGCAAGGCAGTCATGGGTGCACAAGACTCAACCTCTTGGACGGTCGACGGCACAGGGATACGTACAAAGGGCAGCTCAAGGCCCAAGGCCCCAGAGGAGAGGGTACATTGTAGACGAGGTCCAGAAACTTGTCGTTCGGGGAAGTTCGGTACGGATACACTGCCTGGACGGGGGAAGGCGTGGTGGCTCCCCCGGAGTTCGAGAGGGGGCCCAGGAACGTGAGCTGTCTTGACTCTTGAGCGTCCTTTCCTGAGGGTGAGTACAGTTTGACTTGAATCGCCGGTACGTATAGATACTGCGACCTCTTTTTCCTCGTCACGGACCAAGCCTAAAGGGGCACTATAGAAGATGGCGCTGAACCCCATGCGTCAGCCCAGCGCACAATTTTGGAAGCGCGGGTGACCTAGGAAGCTTCCCTTTTGGGAATAAATCGCTTTCAAGTCCGCTAATCTTCTTTTGGCAATACCTTTTCCCCCGTCGAGGCGGCAATTATCGACGGTCAGCTGTCCGCTCTCCCCTCTCCGTTCTGTCCTCCTCATCTGGTCCAGGAACCAGAACTTTCAATTGGGACCTGGGCCTGGCGTCAGCTCATCCAGCCGGCCCAGGCCCAGCTCAGTCCGTTGAACCCACTTCCTCTCCACGTTCAGCTCCACGGACGCCCTCGTCCACGGGACCGTTTGGGTCATGTGACGGGAGGCTTTTCGCCGTCTGCTTCGCGACATGGCCATCTCCATTGCCGCATTGCTTCCCGTCCGTCCGTCGCCCTGTCACAAGCTCAGCCAGTCCGGTCTATGGATTCCCTCACGGTTCTGGATCTTGAGCCCGACGTACGTACGTCCAGAAGACGGATACTTGCTGTGCGGGATACGGGGTTTCTGTCATCAGCTCCAGGTGGCCAAGTCGTCTGGCCGAATATGCGCCGCGCCTCATCTCCACGTTTTCCATTTCAAAGTCTCCATCGGCCTCGTCTCGACCTCGAAAGGCTCCTCCACACCTCCCCCGTCCGGTCCTCCGTCGCGCTTTTTTCGTTAACCGTCATTCGGTACCTGACCGAAAAAATCCGTATATTGCCTAAAGAGGATAGTCTACGGATTTAGTGCCCAAAGAAGACTGGCGCACTCTTAGATCTACCGTCCTGCCGGCACTGTTCCCCTTTTGGCACCCTCACAGACCGCGACGGCCTAGAACAAATGCAGGCTCGACAGCTCGCTGCCATTTACAGCGATTTCCGTCTGGTCACGAGCCGTCGTGCCTCTTCCCGCCGAAACGGATCGCCGTCCAGCTCGAACCGTGAAGGTGACGCCCATCAATGCCCTGTCCCTGTCGGGCCCTGTCCAGCTGCTCACCTGCCTTGTGGCCTCGCTGCTCTTCCCCGAACCTGGGGGAGAAAGACAGGTCCTGCCAGCCAGAGGAAAGGGTCCCTGAACGGAGGGACAACGCACAAGAGACCAACAGAGAGGCTCGACTGGGGGTGACGGGTTCGCCTGGTCATGCTGTGCCCGTGACTTCGGACCAACCCAAACCGACGCTTCTCTGCTTCGCCCAACCTTTCCGTCGGGACGCCCGCCAATCGCTTCCCCGGAACCCCCCTTTTGACGTCCACCAACTGGGGCCAAACAGATGCCTGTTCCGATGCCCAATTTCCCCAGCATTCGCTACGGCCCTCGAAGTCCGGATCACGAGTTGCAGGTGTCGCTGCAAATACAGTTCCGCTAATTGGATTGCCATGGCATTGTCACCATGGAGAGACTTGTCGCAGCTCCTCTTTCTCTTCGAGCATCCCCAAACCTGCCACTGCGACAAGCTCCAATATGAAATCCGGCCTGCTAGACGAGAGGACAAGTATAGGCACAATATGAAGGGAGAGGTCTTTCGGCAACTCGCAGTGCCCGTGTCCACGAGACTGTCTCTGATGGCGGCTGCATAGCCCTTGGTAGTGTCGACTCCTCTATAGTGAGCTGGCGCCAGCAGTTTGCTTGGGCCCGGATCCGCGACGGCGACAAGGTCAATTCGTCGTTGCCAAATTTGGTTGCGGACGAATCGGCGACGGCCCGCCCTTCAGCGCTGACACGGCGATGTGACATGCTCTGACCCCCTCGCTGGCTGGCGACTTGCTGCTTGACTGGTTGCGGCGCGCGTCTGCGCTCGCCTCAAACTGACCCCGTGATGATGCCCATCACTTAGGTCATCAACAAATCCTGTCGCTTGTCGCCTGTCTGCCGCCCGCCGCCCACGAAGCTCAGCCCTCGTGATCGTGAGGCGTTGGAAATGACAAGGGACGCAATAGCAACAGCAACTGTCGATGCTGATCGCAAGGGCATCCTATCTAGGGGGTATGCACACCAGCCAAGCAGCAACTTGGAACCGGGCATCGATGATGAACTCAACCGCCTTGCTTGCTCATCGCCTCATTAATTACCTGGCGGTTGGATGCCAGAATGTCATGGGGTTCAGTGTTCATCAACGGGCTGAGCAGGGGGTTTAGAAGAGCAACAGGCAGATGGGCGTTTTGTGGGCGCTTTGTGGGCTCTCCCATACGTTGCACTCTCCGGGATGATTTGTTCTTGCTCACGAGAGACCTTTGCGCCAACTCAGAGGCCAAAAGCAGACGGCCTAGACGTATGCAGTCGGTGTCAGAAGGCATGGTTGAGACTGATCAATCCTGACAGAAGATCAAGCAGCGTGCCAGACCTTCGTTGAACCTCCCAGGCTTTTTGGTTCCTGAACCAGGCGAGACATTCGTTCCCAACTCTCCAGGCCCGGCATGGGTCAACTGGTCACCAGGCCCGAAAAAGTGCCTCGTCACAGCCCCTGGGGGAACTTTGGAGAGGCTGCAATCGGACCCTTGAAACGTCACATTTCCCCCAATGCAGCAGTTCCTGGGGGTTGACGGTCACCTCCTCACCACTGCCAGTCACACTCGTCTCCCACATCAAGGAAGCCCTACAATACAAAGTTTCAGGCTTTCAGGCTTTGCCATGAGATGGTCCATGTGGTTTACTCATCGCGCAATGACCGCCGCTTGTTTGACAACTCACATTCTCAGTTCAACGCAAAAGCAACGTTTATCGTTCGATTGGGACCGATTGACAACAATTTGGTCAAGTGATCGGTTGCCTTTGGAGCCAAGTCAAGCCAACGCCGGCACCCCACGCCTCGTTACCGTGAAGCAAACATGGTAGCCGTGGGCTGAAGCCACCGACACTCCTTGCCCTTTTTCAACATTTCTGAAGCCGCGCCACGCCTGGCATCACGGCGGCCGTCAGCACGGGATGCTAGTCCGGTGGGAGCAGCCGCCCGTCCGCCACGGTTGGCGGAGCGGCCAGTACCCCTACCCTCCGTGGTCATCTGTCACCCTTAGTCAATGGTAATGAAAGAACTCAAAAGTTGTCTATCTCGATGTTGCATTTGAAGCCCGATGCACGCAGCACGTCGAGACGGGTTGTCGGCGCAATCGTCTTGGAAGAGCTCCGCCCTCGTCAAGCCCAATTTTACATGGCAGATTAAAACGATACGTCGCAGGGGCATCTATCGTGGGCGCCGGCGTCTTGGTGCTTGCTTCGCAGAGACGGTCTCCGGGGGACCACGATATCGCTTCCGCGACCATCTAACAGTACCGAGGCCGTGGTAATCATGCGTCGTGTGGAGCTAATGGAAATGTTCAGGCCCTAGTGAGTCCCCTACCATCCTGCTCCAACCCAACTCCCCCGACAACGGACAAGGAGACAAGACGGAGCCCGGAGGTAACATGATCGTGAGAAGACGCGAATATGGAGACAATCGTACGAGGCAGGAGAAAAGCACTACTCAGGCCTGCAGAGACATCGCTTGCGAATATGACAACACACGATGCGAAGCCAACGGCACCGTTGGAACTGGGGAGCTTCAACGAGCAATCACTCTATCCTTCCCAAACTCCCGGATGCCGGTGTGCATGGGTTTTGAAATGAAAAGCCAGCGCAGGCCAGACTCGAACTGGGTCCCCGGTGAGCATTCAATCGAAAGATTGATGGCGAGACAAATACTTTGGCCCCAGTGCACGTCGAGCCGGGGCATACGATTAGCCATGGTCAAAGGTGAGCAGACTTGGTTCCAACAACCCGGATTATCGGTATGGTGGGTTGCTGGGAGTAACGTTTACTGACTGTTGGTTCTCTTCCTCGACCCCCGTCTTTGCTCATGATTTGTGACGGGCCAACGGTGATGGGTGAAAACCGGCATTCCATGCCATCAGTCCAAAAGACGGAGCATTCACCTGAAGTTGACCTTGGGCAAGGGGAGGGGGAGGGAAGCGGCCCGGTTCTGGAAGGCCAATTGTTGCATCCCAATCAAATTGACTTCCTACACCTGGTCACCGGTAGAGGGATTGGGAAGGCGATGAATCAAAAAGTTCCCAAGAACCGGGGACGGCGCAGAACCCCACCACTTATGACCCACTTGGACACAAAAAAATCGTACACCTCGGCCTTGCTCGCGGTACCTACTTCTTCGCTTTGCCGCACTCAGGCACCCAGGTCGCCAAGGTGAAGGTGAAGGTGTGGGAGTTGGAGAGAGATCGGAGAGGGGAGAGGGGGCTGCGTGGCTGGTCTCGAGCAAACGGAACCAGCAGCATCTCCAACAACGACAATTACGACGCGCCTCTGACTCTCTCCCTTTCTCTCCAAGGTTCCCAGGGGACTGGACGACGGCACCCATGATGAGACGAAAAGGGCCAGGTCCCTGGTTCGTTGACCTCATATATCTGTTTTTCTATACTTACTGTTTGCGCCGCCTTGTCGGCTACCGCGAAATGATACGTCGCGTCGGCCGAGAGATTGGAATAGGGGACTTCTGGAGCATAGAGTCTGTGCCCAGTGATTCACTCTGGGCCTCAGCACTTGGAAATGAGTGAGTGACTGATAACACCATCGCCAGTATAGGGAGGTCCCTTTTGAGGATGCAAGTACGTAAGGGCGAGAAGGAGGGTGGTGTTGGTTGCTTGGTTTGTTGAAGACGAAAGGGCAGAATCAGATGGCGTGCCTCTGCAGGGGTCACTGGGGCTTCCATAACGGGAAAGCCAATGTGGGGGAGCGTTCCCAGTCGGCGGCGGACGGGGCCGCTTCCGGCGCGCTGGGCCCCGATTCCTTCTACACGTGTACACCCTCAACAAGCGCAGAGCAGAAGGAAATTTCGGAATTTCCTAGGCTGCCCGCGGCCGGGTCAGCTGGTGATGTCCGAAAAAGCAACGAAGACCGCCTCTGGCGCATTGTCAACCACCAAAAATGACCAAGGTGAGGCTGACTCGGATTGAGGCAGACTTTTTGCAACAACCGGCCGAGAGTACCACGGGACGCCTATTCCCGGATTTGAGAGGTAAGGTATCTGAGGTGGTCTGTGATATGAGTCGACTGTTGCGGTTTTGAGACGTCAAGCTATCACAAGTTCGTTCAAGCTTTCGAGTCGTTGGATGCTGCGGCGGGTTTGCGTGTTTGCAACTACATAATCTGCTTCTGCTTAGACTCGTCTCGCTGTGTTTGTTGCAATCAGTTTACCCCTTGGGCTCGATGAAGATGGCGCGTACCCATGCGACGTGGCTGAGGGCGGCGGTCAGATGCGCAAAAGCCAGCGGCGGCTCGCGGGCCGGCGACTTTTTCCGTCCGAAAAGGGTTTTGGGGGAGGGGATGGATTGACGGTCAGGTCGCTCGCTGGGCGGCGGACCCCCACGCGCGGGTGGACGAAGTTCCCTCCCAGAACTCCCCAGTGCAACAAACCGCGTCCGGCTCTGGCTCCCCCCCACGCGCAACTACTTAGATAAAGGTATACAGTATTGGTACCTAGGATGGCAGCATAGCTGCACACCAACTTCTTTCGGGGACCCTTGCTGTCGGGTATGGGAATGGTAATGTAACCACACGGAATGGTTAAAGTCCTCGCCTACCTTGTCAAGTTGTTGTCAGAGGTTTGCAAACAGACGCATGCACACACAGCACAGGCAGGCCCGAAGGGTAGGTAAGTCTGGGCGGTGTAGGAGGATGCTACGTAACGACGTGGAGGCTTGAGAGACAGAGCTTTATCGTGGGCATGGAGATTAGGGAGCAGGGTATGTTTGATTGGGCTTGGTGTGACGAGGATACCTTCTTTACTTTCTTCGAGAAGCTGGGCGGTGATGGGTTGTGTGGGGTGTGGACGAGGGTGACAATGAGTGACGCCGGAGATGCAAAATACCTCTTTGGTCTGGCATGGATTGTATCGCGGGATGATGATGGGACTTCTCAGCTCTCAGTGGTTCTGTACGTTGGGGGGAAAGTCACATAATTGAATTCTATGATAACCACCTACCCTCGGTGCGGTACCGACGCGACTCCTTTTTTAATATTAAAAAAAGAAAAAAAAGAAACAAATATCGCGAATTTTTTCCTCCAAGTCGTGGGATTTTGATATCAAGCTAGGTCACGTTTCATGCAATAAAAGTCCAAGCTACAGGGTGTGCGGATCACTAGGCTCGTCTCGACACCGAGGGGCGTTGATAATCAATGGGAGACGGCAGAGTTGATATCGCCATGCCACGTTTTACGTTGATCTCTTTGGTTTCCAATATGGGCATGGCCAGGGGAAGGGGAAATGGAAAAGATGGGCTTCTAGTCACACGCAGTGCCTGAGCGTCCGTGTAAACTTCTGCGTCCTAGATAGAGCCAGAGGTGGTGCAGAGAGCAGTTGATGTTTGTTGGTCCACTCAGGAAAGGAAGGGGAAACACGTGCTTCTGACAGAGTGTGGATTATTGCGTTTTGTCGGAAAGGGGAAGGGGTTAAAAAAGAAGAGTATTCGACTTTATTTTTTCTTGTCGGTTTCTTGACCTTCCTTGCTCCCCATGAATTTGGGTCTGTTTCGTTGTGGTGTTGAGATTTACTGTCGATTTTTGATGCTTCTTTGGCACTTTGTTTACGATCATGGAAACGGTCGTCGGGGTAGGATGGAGATATTAGTGCGTGGATGCTTAATCCAATGCTGTGGATTTTTACCGCGATGCTTTCGATTCACCTTTGTTTGGCCCTGGCGTTTGGGACGGAAACATGCCAATGTATTCCATCACAACTCATGAGACGCTGCCCCTTTGCCTTTACTACATTGGAAATTTTGCAAACGAAAATTCTTTCAAAATGCTAACCTGGAAGACCTAGTCTTCAAACAATGCAGGCAAAGCTGAAGCCTATTGCAACTGATGCTTCATGTCGCCCTCCCCCACCCCACACCCGTTTCCCCGACGATGCGGGGTTCGGATTGACATTTTCGTCGACGATCTTCTCAGCAGAGGTGAGCCCCGTTGGGCGCGCGCAGGGAGGACGGACGGGAAGGGGGGGGGGGGGTATGGTGGCGGCGCCTGAAGCGGCGGCGGCGGCGGCAGACGGCAGCGGCGTACGGATACAGGCCGTACATGCATTGTGAATAAGTAGTTGGCGATCTTGACCACATCCTCTTGTGATTAATGACGGAAGGAACCTTCAATGACTAGTAAAATGGGAGTTGATAAGCGCGTAGGTTACATCCCCTTCCCCGTCCCCCTTCCCTCTCAGGCCTCCGCTGTCAGATTTGTTTCGGGACCGCCCAGCTGACCTCCTCCTCCTTCTCCTCCTCCCATCATCTCGTCATTTCTGACGGCGAGTCGCGCGCGCGGGGGCTGTTCAATTGCACCCGGTAAAGACCGGTGAGCTTCCCCGGGTGCCGGGCGGGTTTGTGCGTTACCAGCTTTGGCCCTTTGAGATACTCTTTTCGGTTCGGGCAGGTGTCCTGTCACTGGAGGGATTGGCCAGTATCATGAAAGAGTTTGGACCGGGGGGG